>NC_084601.1:42494427-42841094 GCF_033807715.1 Cololabis saira
TCTCGGCCTTTGCTTCTTTTATAGCAAGAACTTCGACTGTACCTTGCACCCTTGTGCCATCTTCAGGTGAGATAAACTTCAGGTTTCTGAATCTTGGGTTGATGGCAGCTGCAAGAACAAGTTGGTTGTCTGTCTCTGCAGAGACAGTGTTAAGATTCTCCCATCTCTCACTTATTCCTTTTCCTGCAATGGTTCGAAAGGCTTTTCCTGAGCTTGTCTCAAACTGGGTTTGCTGTATGGACCGTTGCAGCCCTTTGACCAGCTGTGGAAGACATGAAGCAGTAGCATACTCCTGTCCACTGAGGTAAACTGTAGCACATTCAAACGGCTGCAACCCTTGCACCAGCTCTTCAAGCAGCACCCACTGCTCTGGCTTCAGGTCGAAGTAATGCTTTCCTCTTGGAGTTACCTCAGGGTCTGAGAGAGTTGCAGTAACTGGCCAGCGCTGCTCCAGGAGTCTCTCTACCATGTAGTAGGTACTATTCCATCTAGTACTGACATCCTGGATCAGCTTGTGCTCTGGGGTGTTCATTTGCTGCTGCTTCGTCTTCAGTTTGGAATTTGCCAGCTCGCTTCTCCTGAAGTGCTCCACTAGGTGTCTTGCAGCACCAGCAGCTTTGCTGATGCTGGGCTCCTTGAGGGCACTGTTGACTACAAGTTGGAGGGTGTGCCCAGCACAGCGGACTGAAGACCAACCGTGTTTTTCTTCCAGCAGTCGAACTGCTGCCACCATGTTGGACCCGTTGTCATGAACTACTGCTTTAATTTTGCCTGGCAAGATGTCAATTTTCTCTACCACCTCTTCCATCCATGTCATGATGTTGGCAGCAGTATGCCTCTCCTCCAGAGGTAGAGTGGCGAGGTTCAAGGTCTTCATTTGCCAGTCTTTGGTGATGAAATTACATGAAACTCCAAGATATGCCTCTGTGGCACGACTGGTCCACACATCAGCAGTCAGTGTGAGGGAGCTGTTGACCTCTTTAAGGATATCCTTTACCTTTAAACACAAAAGTTGATTTTTGTAAATATTTTATGTGCAAAAACCTACATGTAAACAGAAAATATTCAACATAAAGGTTTTACATATTTAATTATTGCAGCTACTCTATGATTTTACCAAAATTAAGTTATGTATTTCAGCTATTTTATATATTTTTTATATAAATATAAATATATAATTGCTTTTAAATGAAATTTGTGATTGTTTATATGAAGTGTGTGTGTGTGTGTGTGTGTGTGTGTGTGTGTGTGTGTGTGTTTGAAACAATTACCTTCAGAAACGTTGTCTCATATTTCCTCTCCATTAAGTGAGTAAAATGGGTCCTGGATGGCAAGACGTACTCTGGGTTGAATTGCTGTAACATTTTTTGAAACCCGTCACCATCAACCATGGAGAGCGGTCTCATATCGCTGATCAGCATCTGCAGTACAGAGTCCGTGAGGACCGTCGCCTGTTGCGGGGTACACGTCTGCCTCCTCTGCAGAAAGTTGTCCATGGTGGCTCTCTTCTTCGGACTGCATGCATTTAATTTAAAATACTTATCAGGCACAGTCAAGCATAACGTTAAAGCTCTCTTTTAAAGCCAAAATACGCTTAATATCTTACCAAGGCGGCCAGTTTCATTCAGAACCCCGACATGCTTTCTTTTCAGGTGCTCGTGCATCACTGACGTGCTTCCGTGATACGCAAGGTCGACTTTGCAAACCTTGCAAGTAATTTTTTTGTTTGCCGTATCTAGGCTAAAATGCTCCCACACTTTCGAGGTTTTACTGCGCGCAGGTCCTGTCGGGGACGACATCATTTTGTTTTTGTTTTAACCGCAACCGCTCGGCTCGGAATCGACGTTATTGCGCATGCGCGACTCTCGGCAGAGACTGTATTGAAGTGAGATGCCTCACTCCGTTGGAAAAACACGTCTGGCGACAATTGTCGACAATGGAATTTCGTCGTTGACAATTTTGATTATCGATTTTTGTCGACAACGTCGACGAATCGTTGCAGCCCTAATTGCCAAACACAACGGTTTCCAATGTTTCCAGGAATCCATTGTGTATCCAGCAAAAAATGTCCCATCGGGGCAAGAGGGCTCCCTTACCCCCCGACTTCTCATCGCAAAAATGTGGTCAATTTTGCTGAGAGACCAGTTAATCAATTCCATGATTGTAGAATTTCGGAGGAGTGAAAAGGAGAGACTCTGAAGACAAGACAGGACAAAAAGCAGTAGCAGGGCAGATAGATAAGGGAGAGGAGCAGAAAAGAGAAATATATTATATATATATATATATATATATAGCCGGTGGGGATGGTGGGGATTTCACCCCCCTCTGGTTTACACTACCCTCTGGTTTGTCCTACCCTCTGCTGAATTATTTTTATCCTCGGTGGGGACTAAATGTATCCCTCCGACCCAAAGTATTTTCACCATTACATCGTAATTATTAACAAGTAATAACAACCAAAATACACAGAGTCCGTGTTCATTCTGCTTGTGCTGTGATTTTGATACCGGGAGCGAGTCAGACGCATCGCGCCCACAGAAAGCAGTTTTATTTTGAAAACTAACCGGATTTTCTTGCATTCCAAAAGTGCGACTTCCGGCCCGCCAAAATAAAAGATGTAGTCAGTCAAATGAATGAAAAAATTAACTGTTTTCGGAATCTGACCTATGCCCGATTAACCACAAAAGACAAATACAAAAAAAAAAAAAAAAACATTTTGACAGCACATTATTTCATGTTTTCTGTTAAACTGATATCGAGAGAAAGAATTAAAAAAATATTTTGTTTATTTTCATTTGGCACATTTCAAAACAATATTGGAAGAAAATATTTCTGCAAATGCAGTGGTTCAGTTCATGTTCAAAATAGGCCTACTGCCTACGTTATGTAGCTTAAGTGTAAGGTTTACACAAGAAACAAGTTTTATACCGCTGGCCCGTTGTGTGGTAATTTTTCTGAAAAAAAAAGTTTCTCCAAATTATCCCCCCCCCCCCCCCCCCCTCTGGTTTTTTCACAAATCGCACCCTGCACGCATGCACGCACGCACGCACGCACGCACGCACGCAGGCTGCTGCCCATTTCTGTACATAAATAAACACAGATCTACCCATTCACCTAATAGTGTATTTTGCAGGCTCCTAAAGGCCGTTAAACCCCTTCCTCTTTGTACCTCATGAGAATCATGTTTTTATATTTGTTTTTTAAACTGGTTAATTTTTGGACATTGTTTTAATTCTCAAGATGGCCGCCCAGGGCAAAAGTGGTTTGTTGGGCCCCATTCAGGCCCTTTGTGTTTCACAAATAATTGTACTGTTCCTTCTTGTTTGGACCTATAACGTTTTAGCACATGATGGTACTTTGACCAATCTGCCAATAAGTGAAACTGGCAAGCTCTACAACTGTGCACGGGGAACCAGCAGCACACCACAACCCGGAGGACACATCTACTTGCCTGCCAAAGCGAAAACTAATCTTCGGCCTGTGTGGACCAAGAAACCAATTGACGCCAAGGTAAAATATATTCAACAACAGACGAAACTGTTCCAAACTGTAAATCATGCAAAGATTCTCTGGGACCCGGATGCTAAACCTAAAGGGGTTTTTGGTGGACATATTAATATTAGGAGTCTTCCATCTAAAACAGAACAACTGGAAAAAGTATTGAATGACTAATCTTGATTACTTGGGGCTTTCAGAAATATGGCTGGGCAAGAATACTCCTGCAGGTGTCTATACTATGCCAAACTACAATTTATTCAGAAGAGACAGGACCCACAAAAGAGGTGGTGGGGTACTCTTGTATGTTAAAAGCAGTATCAGATGTAAACAATTTCCCTCAAATGATCTGGCGTGTGTAGGAGTCACAATGTTTTTGTCCCCTGAGATGTCATTCAATGTTGTTGTGCTGTATAGGCCACCAAATGAGAAGAACTCTGCTTTTTTTTGACATATTGAAAGATATATTGAAAGCTTGCAACAATAGAGAAACTATTTTAATGGGTGATTTTAATTTAAACTGGTTCGATAAAGCATGCTCTGAGAAGAATGATTGCCAAACAGTTTAACTTATAGACAGGGTCAATTTTCACAAAATCAGAACCCCGAAGGCATTTTGTGAATATTTATAATATACAACATTTCTAGGGGTATTAAGGGGTGCTGAATCCAAATCTGCTGTATATGAAGCTCAAAAATGTCCCAAAATGCCTCAAAATTGAGAAATCCAACATGGCCGCCCCTGCCAGGCTGAAATCTATTTTTCAGTATATCTTTTTGACTAAACAAGGTACAAACATGAATTAAAAGTGCTTTTGTAAGTTTTCCTACATGGGCAATTCGATGCCATATTCAGAATTGAGATGTAATGTGAAGAAACTGCTTAGATATTGCAAAAAATGTTGTTTTTAACTATGAATAATTACTCAATTATTATCATTATAATTAGGCTACTTTTACTTACTTTGTATTTTGTTTTGAGGTAAAATGTATCAAATGTGCTGGAATGGAACCTTTGCCATCCCCAATATCACCCCACCGCTCAAGCTTAGCCTTTCTCACACTTCTCAGAACGGCTGATCGGAAACATGAGACAGCTAACAGGTAAAGTCATGTCCAGTGTATATTTTGATAATGTGACATGTTTTATGTAGTTTAAATAATCGCAGTATATATTTTTAGCATTTTTGATCACTAAAAGAAGCCTAACTAGCTAATGTTAGCTAGCTAGTTGCTGGGATTAGCTAACGTTAGTGGCTAGCTAACATTACTGGCTCAATGAGCTAGCTAAATAAATACATATCGATGTCTTAGACTTTGCATTCGTATTCTAAGAAAACTCACTCTTTCTTGTAGGTCTGAATTAGTCAGTTGGCGACAGAAACCAATGGCTGAAGCAATAGATTATACCCAAGAAAGCTTAATGTCCTCGGACCCACAGTTATGCATCATTGTTCAGATGGCTGTGTGAAACAGTCTGCTACTACAGTCCGCTCTGTGATTCCTCTTTGGTGCAGGTACTATATTCGTCATTGCCTTGGGGATATTGAGGGTTTCTGACTTGGAGTAAAGATCAATTCCTTCAAGGAGATCACCTTCAGGTGGACCACATTGCCAGGTGGCCACTTGAGTGGCATGGAATGTCCCTTTTCCGTCCAGAGTGTATTCGTTGATGTCAACATTGTCCGCTGAGAAATGAACAAAGCGACCCTATATCAGATTTTGTGGAACAACGGCACCATCATCCCCCATGGTTTCCAAGGTCGTCTTACCCAGTGCAGTGTCAAGTTTGATTACCTCACGGTAACTCATAACATGACCTGCCTGGTGAAACATGTTCACCAACTCCTTCGAACGTTTAGCTTGATGAAGGGTACTGGCCAGTCCTATGTGCTTCGGAGTGAGGAACTTGTCTCCACTAACTGTGTACATAAGATCCTGTGCAATGCTGAGGATCTTCGGCAGGAGGGTCCCCCCTTATGATCCTGGTCCTGCTCAAGGTTTCTTCCCTCCTAAAGGGGAGTTTTTCCTTGCCACTGTTTGGCTTAAGGCTTTTCTCCCACTAGGGGAGTTTTTACCTGCCATTGTTCATGTAATATGTGCTCGGGGGTTTATGTTCATGTTCTGGGTCTCTGGAAAGCGACTAGAGACAACATCTGTTGTATTAGACGCTATATAAATAAAATTGAATTGAATTGAATTAAGCTGTCGTTTGGCTGTGTTATTATCATAATCTTCAACGTCATCCCCCAGCAGGCGCTGACCACCTAGTAACAAGTTGAGGAACATGTACAGACTCTTGGGTATGCTGTCTATTGCTCTGTTTTCACTGATGTCTATCCCCTCTTGTTTTGGATGTGAGATCATATCTCTTCGGATGTGCAATGCCACATGGACCATGTTCAGGAACATATCTTGATCCTTATGTTTGAATGTAGGAATGACTCTATGAATAGTGGAGGTGTCATCTTTCACCATTGCTGATACTGGTATGTGCCGGGTATTTGGATGGAACCAAGACAGTACAAGGTTCATTTCGAGGCTGATCATGCAGTACAACAAAGTCGTATATGCCCTCAAGACGATCAGCTATTTGTTCCTTAAAGGAGTTCCTTCGGCTTAGAAATCTAGATGGTATATCTAATTGAGCCTCATTAGCTAGTGTAGAGTGCCGGTCCCACACATGTACAAGATCCAGAATATCCGCTTGCTTTGCTGATTGTTCAAGTTCGTGGCAGATCCACTCTAATGGCATTTCCGTGCTCGGAAGTGACTCCATGCGTTTGGTCCTACGTTCAAACCTGTTTTTGCAAGTCATGTGATAACTTCCTTCTGCAGCTATAAGATCATTTACTCAATCTAGTCGCACTCTTAAGAATGAATCACAATTTACTGCTTGTAGGATTCTGCTGCTGACTTTCATTTCTTGTATGAGATGTAGTTTTTCTTTCTGATCTTGGTGGCAAAAGATACACTGCTTCCAATCTATTGGAGGTATTTTGCTCCGTAGACTAACATTTTGCGGAGTTGGGGTGGGTGCAGACGAACTTTGTTTGGTATCCTTTTTCGATTCTGCCTTCAATTTCCTTTCTATTTCACGTTTATTCATGTATTTAGCTCGGCAGTTCCTATGCCATAAGAATTGCTGAGGCAACTCTCCTTGAAGTATCTCAGTAAGTCAATTGGTTGCATTTCGGAAATTGTCATGATGTAATTTCATCCGGAGTTGTCTTATAGTGTCAGCTGACTGGAGGCCATCCTTACTAATTGTCATGAGATTTTGCTTATTGTCTTCCTGGCATATGATGCATAACTGTGGGTCCGAGGACATTAAGCTTTCTTGGGTATAATCTATTGCTTCAGCCATGGTTTCTGTCGCCAATTGACTAATTCAGACCTACAAGAAAGAGTGAGTTTTCTTAGAATACAAATGCAAAGTCTAAGACATCGATATGTATTTATTTAGCTAGCTCATTGAGCCAGTAATGTTAGCTAGCCACTAACGTTAGCTAATCCCAGCAACTAGCTAGCTAACATTAGCTAGTTAGGCTTCTTTTAGTGATCAAAAATGCTGCGATTATTTAAACTACATAAAACATGTCACATTATCAAAATATACACTGGACATGACTTTACCTGTTAGCTGTCTCATGTTTCCGATCAGCCGTTCTGAGAAGTGTGAAAAAAACATCTCTTACATCTCAATTCTGAATATGGCATCGAATTGCCCATGTAAGAAAACTTACAAAAGCACTTTTAAATTCATGTTTGTACCTTGTTTAGTCAAAAAGATATACTGAAAAATAGATTTCAGCCTGGCAGTGGCGGCCATGTTGGATTTCTCAATTTTGAAGCATTTTGGGACATTTTTGAGCTTCATATACAGCAGATTTGGATTCAGCACTCTTTAATACCCCTAGAAATGTTGTATATTATAAATATTCACAAAATGCCTTCAGCACTTTAAATAAGCACATTTTCAGAAATTCTGCCTAGACTATTAACTCAAATGTTGAAGACCCCAACCAGAATAATTAGCTCCTCTAAAACTCTCTTGGACTTGATTTTCACAAATAAAGTGGATCGTATTAACAAAACTTATAATTTAATTACGGGGTTATCAGACCTTAACCTCACTCTTGTCTCAAGAAAACTTTTGAAGACCCATTGGAGAAACCAAAACAGGAATAAAGTATTTACCTCTTTTATTCCTAAACGGGACTTGGAGCTATTGGATATGGAAATTAAAAATACTGTTCATAATGACCTTGTTTCTGGCCAGGACGCTGAGTTGGCATGTGGCAATTTGAAGGAGCACACCACCACTATTTTATCTAAATTCACCAAAACTGGACTGCGAAGATCTAAAAGCAGAAAACAATTACCTTGGCTCAGTGAGGGGATATGGCTTTTAATTAGTGATGCACCGAAATGAAAATTTGTGGCCGAAACCTAAATAATAATAAACACTTGGCCGAATACCGAACAATACCGAACATGGTTTTTCGCAGTTTTTCATTTATTTTGCAGATATTTTTCACCATTGCAAAAATTAAATTAAATTTGATTTAGGCATGCTTTTAAAAGAAAAAAATCTTTTACAAAATTACAAGGTAGAAAACATTTGTTGAACATAAAAAACTGAACATTTTTTAATTTCCCAGCATTTCTTAAATATTCCAGCAGACATTATACCAGCAAAGAACAATAACTTAAAATAAATAAATTAGCAAAATACATTTTTTGGCCATCTTTGAGCTTACGTTAGGCTTAACTGACTGAACATTGTAACATAGGCCTTAAAACAATAAAAATGCATTAAAGCGCTCAGGGTTTTTTATCATTTCAAATGATAAATCAAACTTGTAGCTGAAAGACTTTGCAGATGTTTCCCCTCTAGATATTTGAGCAGAACATTCATTGCAAACAGCCAATCTTGTATTATTCTTTGCCACTCTAAAATACTTCCACACTGCTGACATGATTGCACCACTTCACTCCACGCTCTTCCACGTTTGATTTCCTCATCTAAACGCACCTGTAATAGATTGATTTATGTTGTTTTGGTTCCACCTGCTGGTGAATGTTAGTTAAATTCTTATGTGGTTAGTTTTTGGTTGGCCAACGATTTATGTGGTGCGCAACAGTTACGGAGCGGCCAGTCTATTTATATTACAACGCTGTTATTAATTGTTCGGTTTTTTTCCCACTTATTCCACCGAACACCGAAAGTGTTTTTTTTGCCATTTTCGGCCGAACAATTTCGGTTACCGAACAATCGATGCATCACTACTTTTAATGAAGGAAAGAGATGCTGCCCTTAAAAAGTTTTTAAAATCTAGACTGAATACAGACACATTTATTTTTAAAAGCCTGAGAAATAAAGTGATAAGTCAGTTAAGAAAAACTTTTTCTTGGACGTTATATCGCAAGCAAAAGGAAATGGTAAACTGATTTGGAAGTGCATCGACAAATTATCTGGGAAAGAGCGGGCTGCAAATGGTCCCCTTGAAGTCAACATAAACACTATTGTTAACAAAGCCCAAGTACCTGATACACAAGCCACAGTTACTGACAGCCTCACTGTTGCTAATATGTTCATTCATTCTTTGTCACCTCCTTGTCAGAACTGTGTGGCCCACAGAAAATAGTGGTGTCCCCCGCATCAACTGCAGCTCCTGTTAATCCAATTACATATGATCATGCAGGCCCACCTTCTCTGTCACAATTGAATGTTTTACATTTTGAATGCATTACTGAGGATAAAGTTTGTCAAGTCAGGGCTTTCCACTAAGGCACAGACTAGCCAGCCATATTAAATAAGTAGCCAACCGGGAGGGGTGTTGTTGGTGGTCACGTCGTAGCCACGATCGTATACACTGGTCTTAAATATAGTAATAATATAACATATTCATATTCATTTTCATTTATTGAAATAGTAAAAGCATAAAATAAAAAACAAAACAGTAAAATATAGACAACTGAGGAGTCAAGTTCAACATTATTAAACAAAAGTCCAGAATGCTACCAGTGGTACCCACCGAAAAAACTAGGGAAGCACCGAAATGAAAATTGGAGGCCGAAACTGAAGCCGAATAAAATGTAAAGACTTGGCTGAATACTGAGTACCTACGGAATCAAAAAAAGCAAAGACGAAATCCTGTGGTTCCCGAAAGATGGCATGAGTAAGTCCTTGAGTCTTGTTAAAGACAAGAAAGCCCTTAAACTGTTTTCTTTACTTGAAAGATATGATTTAATATGAGATGGCCCTTGTGAGTTATTTTTCATTTTATTTTTTTTATTTCATTTTTCATTTTCATTTTTATGTTGTACAATAATTAGATTCTCAGTGTATATTTTGTAATACTGATGTTGCTCAACCCAAGGCAAAAGTTTGTAATTCTGATATGTGCCTTGTTTGTTTGTATCTATGATTCAATAAAAAAAAAACATTCTGTTGTCAAACTAAGTTAAGGATGAAAGTGAAGATTGTGTATGAATTAGCAGGAAACATCAAGATGAGAATATGTTTTCAGATAGAAAGTTTGGGCAAGTTAACCTGCATGGGGACCTTTCTCCAGCAGAGAGCAGCAGAATCTGGGCAAAGGAAACGGCGCCAGCGACCTCCGTCGTCACTTGTGTCCAGCTGGTATCAGACCGGGAACAGTGCCACTCGCGGCCACAGCCAGAACTGCAGGTCGCGTACGCGTTCACTGTCTTTTTGAGAACGTGCACGTCCACGCGCCAAATGAACGCAGGATACGCGTGACGACAACGACGCGTACGCGTTCTGAACTGCAAGTAGAACTGAGCCCTAACTGATGACGGTTGGATTCTTCCTGATGTTGGTCCTCAAAGGCCTTCAAGAAAGCAGCTCAGCGTGAAGTCAAGACACTAAACTGTGGTGTTTGTTTCAAGATAACGGAGCCTGGAAGCAGGTTTACCTTCCTCTTCCTCAGCTTGGAGTCGTTGAGCTCCTCCTTGACGGTAATCTCCTGCTTGGGCGGCAGAAGTTCCAGCTCCCTCTCCTTGGCTTCTCTCAGCAGCTGCTCGGCGGTGATCTGCACTTCTGCAGGAGCTTCGTTCTTCACCTGAAACACCACAAACACCCTGAAATATCTCTGCAGGAGCTTTGTTCTTCACCTGAAACACCACAAACACCCTGAAATATCTCTGCAGGAGCTTTGTTCTTCACCTGAAACACCACAAACACCCTGAAATATCTCTGCAGGAGCTTTGTTCTTCACCTGAAACACCACAAACACCCTGAAATATCTCTGCAGGAGCTTTGTTCTTCACCTGAAACACCACAAACACCCTGAAATATCTCTGCAGGAGCTTTGTTCTTCACCTGAAACACCACAAACACCCTGAAATCTTTCTCCACCCACTTTTATGCTCCCTGTGTCTTTTCAGAATCCAAAGAATTGAAAGGACAATCAGGATCTTGTGTTTCATGCCGTCATCCTGAGTCAAAAAAAGCAGTAGTGCCAAGTAATGTAGCAAAACCAAAGCTGGAGTTATGATGGGAGACATTCCTTGGTTTGAGGATTTGAAACACTTAGCGCCGCTCCTTTTAAGAGTTCCACCTCCGACCAAACGGGACAGCTAATCACAACAATGTTCATGCTGCTGCTGTAAGACAACGGAAACCTCCAACCTCAGTATGTGTTATATGTCCTTGAATAATGTTTGATGGGTGATGTTTGATAATATCCTTGAATAATGTTTGAGGTTTTTTATCTGTGCTGTATTTATTTGTTCCAAGGGACTGCAGACGCAAATGATCCTAAGGCTAACTCTGGTGCAATGCATCACATGTTTACATTTATGCTTTTAATTGCACATGGTCCCTCTCAAATAAGATTTAAGTAAGTAAGTAAACTCTCTGGTCCTGGTCTGGGTTTAGGGGGTCTTGACTCCAAGTTTACCGACGACTGATATGTTTTCTATGCTGTTGACTGCACATTAGTGCCCCCCCCACCAACTTTGAAACATGTTTTCTCCAGATTTCAGGCAGAAGAACCCGGATGTGATCAAAGTTCTGCTGAAACAAAAACTAACCAAACTAAACTGAGGTGAAACTAATATATGACCTAGTCTTATTAAGACTAGGTCATATATTAGTTTCACCTTTTAAGTTGAATTATTGAAATGAATTAACTTTTACACCATATTCTAGTTAAACTATTGAAATAAATTAACTTTTACACCATATTCTAGTTGAAATAAATTCGTTTTTACACAATATTCTAGTTGAAATATTGAAATAAATTCGTTTTTACACGATATTCTAGTTGAATTATTGAAATAAATTAACTTTTACACCATATTCTAGTGGAATTATTGAAATAAATTAACTTTTACACCATATTTTAGTTGAGTTATTGAAATAAATTAACTTTTACACCATATTCTAGTTAAACTATTGAAATAAATTAACTTTTACACCATATTCTAGTTGAATTATTGAAATAAATTAACTTTTACACCATATTCTAGTGGAATTATTGAAATAAATTAACTTTTACACCATATTTTAGTTGAGTTATTGAAATAAATTAACTTTTACACCATATTCTAGTTAAACTATTGAAATAAATTAACTTTTACACCATATTCTAGTTGAATTATTCAAATAAATTAACTTTTACACCATATTCTAGTTGAATTATTGAAATAAATTAACTTTTACACCATATTCTACTTGAATTATTGAAATAAATTAACTTTTACACCATATTCTAGTTCAATTATTGAAATAAATTAACTTTTACACCATATTCTTCACCTGTATATTCTACATCTGGGCTGATGTGGACATACATACATACATACATACATAGGAGGATATTTCAGTTACTATATGGTTTTTCTGTCTCTACAGTCATGAAAGTTCAACGCTATTAAAGCACTTTAAACTTTAAATCAAAGCATTTAGTTTTTTCATATAAAATAAACACATTTTTATGCAGTTTAGAAGTTTTGGGGCTTTTTTTTTTGCTCCTGCGCTGCTGAAATCAGGGCGTCCCTTATTTCTATTTGTGAAAGGTGGAAACCCTAGTGTGGATTAAACTAATTAAACTGAATTAATCCATCAATAAGAACTGATTCCACTAATTCCTATGAATGTGAGCCCGACACCAGCCCCAGTTTGACACAGAAACAGTTTAAAACGCTAAGACTTCATGACTAAAACCCGTGCCCTGTCCAAACCCTGCTTAGCTTAGCTTAGCTTAGCTTAGCTTAGCTTCCCTAAGCTCCGGGTTTCGTACCTTCGCCACCTCGGGGATCCGCTGCTTCTCTGCCGCGGTGGACGCCATGATCCTCGGTGTGTCGGGGGTTCGAGCCCCGGAATATCAAACCTGAGCGGGTCAAACAGCAGCTTTTAACGATACATGGTGGTCTTTATATCTATATCTTTCTATATTTATATCTATGTATCGCAGCAGCTCCACGGGGCGTCCTAGTTTATATGTCTATGGTTTGTAGAGCAACATTTGCTAATAAAGTTTTTTAAATAAAGGCTCCATAACCCGGAAGTGCTGCCGCCATGATTTCCAACGGAGTCCTATGGAAGCGTCGCCTCTGTTTTATCCACTGCTCTGGTTCAGACTAGAGAAACTCCCGTTACATTGAAGATTGGAACATTTTGGAGGAATGCAAACGGAGAAGGAGAAAGACCAGGACCAGGACCAGGACCAGCACCAGGACCAGGTCCAGGTCCAGGAGTCCAGCATCAGGACCAGAGCGGGATCTTCCTCTGGTCTGCAGGTCAGTTTCAGGTCCAGGTTCTGCAGGTTCTGCAGGTCAGAAACGTGTTTTAAACGTGTTTCCGTCTGAATGTGTGAATGTGGAGGAAACACGGACCATCAGTTAAGGCTGATGTATGGTTCCGCGTCACACCAACGCAGAGCCTACGCCGTAGCGTACGCGGCGACGCACAACCTACGCCGTCGATTTAACGCAGAAACATAAGAATAAGAAATCCTTTAATAGTCCCCCAGAGGGGAAATTTCCAGATTACAGCAGCAAAGGGGATAGTGCAAAACACAAGAGGCATCAATATCACACAATATCACACAATAATAATAATAATAAAAAATAAAAAACACTATAAACAGTATATACAATAATAATAATAAGAAGAAGGAGAATAAAAATAGTAATAAATAAGAAAATACTAGTATACAAAAAGAAAAACAGATGGGTATTTACGGATGTTATTTATGCACGTTGCAGAGAATGGTATTGCACTTTTTTTTTCTTTTTTTTTTTTAATTTTTTAATTCAGCCGTTAGTGTTTTATTGTGATGTTGAAACACACAATCTGAAGTTAAAACACACAATCTAAAGTTAAAACACATAATCTAAAGTTAAAACGCATAATCTAAAGTTAAAACACACAATCTAAAGTTAAAACACATAATCTAAAGTTAAAACACACAATCTTCGTTCGTTCGTTTTTATTTATTTCGAACATGTATATATATAAAAAAAACAAGAAAAAAGATAAGAGTTACATGTTGGAAAAGGAGTGGGAGGAAGTATAAACTTATTTAATCCCACCCCCTTTCCACAACTAAACATAAATTATATGCCTGTATTTACGCTTTATACTCTACACTAATTTGTATAAATAAATAAATATATATAATTTTTACAAAAATAACCTGTTTAATACCAAATGTAAGCTCTATCATAAATATAATATAACTATGATATAAATATAATACGTATATCTATACAAACATACAAAGACAGCATGACTAAATAGCAAAACACAGTTAATCTACAGTTAAAACACATAATCTAAAGTTAAAACACCATGGTAACCATGGTAACCCGTTGCTGTGTTGTGGGTTATTCTGTAACCATGGTAACCCGTTACTGTGTTGTGGTTATTTTGTAACCATGGTAACCGTTGCTGTGTTGTGGTTATTCTGTAACCATGGTAACCCGTTGCTGTGTTGTGGGTTATTCTGTAACCATGGTAACCGTTGCTGTGTTTTGGTTATTCTGTAACCATGGTAACCATGGTAACCCGTTACTGTGTTGTGGGTTATTCTGTAACCATGGTAACCGTTGCTGTGTTTTGGTTATTCTGTAACCATGGTAACCATGGTAACCCGTTGCTGTGTTGTGGGTTATTCTGTAACCATGGTAACCTGTAACTGTGTTGTGGTTATTCTGTAACCATGGTAACCGTTACTGTGTTGTGGGTTATTCTGTAACCATGGTAACCCGTTGCTGTGTTGTGGGTTATTCTGTAACCATGGTAACCGTTGCTGTGTTGTGGTTATTCTGTAACCATGGTAACCGTTGCTGTGTTGTGGTTATTCTGTAACCATGGTAACCGTTGCTGTGTTGTGGTTATTCTGTAACCATGGTAACCGTTACTGTGTTGTGGGTTATTCTGTAACCATGGTAACCCGTTGCTGTGTTGTGGGTTATTCTGTAACCATGGTAACCCGTTGCTGTGTTGTGGGTTATTCTGTAACCATGGTAACCCGTTGCTGTGTTGTGGGTTATTCTGTAACCATGGTAACCGTTACTGTGTTGTGGTTATTCTGTAACCATGGTAACCGTTGCTGTGTTGTGGTTATTCTGTAACCATGGTAACCGTTGCTGTGTTGTGGTTATTCTGTAACCGTGGTAACCATGGTAAACCGTTACTGTTTCGTGGGTTATTCTGTAACCATGGTAACCCGTTACTGCATTGTGGTTATTCTGTAACCATGGTAACCGTTACTGTGTTGTGGTTATTCTGTAACCATGGTAACCGTTGCTGTGTTGTGGTTATTCTGTAACCATGGTAACCATGGTAAACCGTTACTGTTTCGTGGGTTATTCTGTAACCATGGTAACCCGTTGCTGTGTTGTGGTTATTCTGTAACCATGGTAACCCGTTGCTGTGTTGTGGTTATTCTGTAACCATGGTAACCATGGTAACCCGTTACTGTGTTGTGGGTTATTCTGTAACCATGGTAACCGTTGCTGTGTTGTGGTTATTCTGTAACCATGGTAACCGTTACTGTGTTGTGGGTTATTCTGTAACCATGGTAACCCGTTGCTGTGTTGAGGGTTATTCTGTAACCATGGTAACCATTGCTGTGTTGTGGGTTATTCTGTAACCATGGTAACCGTTGCTGTGTTGTGGGTTATTCTGTAACCATGGTAACCGTTGCTGTGTTGTGGTTATTCTGTAACCATGGTAACCGTTGCTTTGTTGTGGGTTATTCTGTAACCATGGTAATCTGTTACTGTGTTGTGGGGTGTTCTGTAACCATGGTAACCCGTTACTGTGTTGTGGTTATTCTGTAACCATGGTAACCCGTTGCTGTGTTGTGGTTATTCTGTAACCATGGTAACCATGGTAACCGTTGCTGTGTTGTGGGTTATTCTGTAACCATGGTAACCATGGTAACCGTTGCTGTGTTGTGGGTTATTCTGTAACCATGGTAACCATGGTAACCCGTTACTGTGTTGTGGGTTATTCTGTAACCATGGTAACCTGTTACTGTGTTGTGGGTTATTCTGTAACCATGGTAACCGTTACTGTGTTGTGGTTATTCTGTAACCATGGTAACCGTTGCAGTGTTGTGGTTATTCTGTAACCATGGTAACCGTTGCTGTGTTGTGGTTATTCTGTAACCATGGTAACCGTGGTAAACCGTTACTGTTTCGTGGGTTATTCTGTAACCATGGTAACCCGTTGCTGTGTTGTGGTTATTCTGTAACCATGGTAACCCATTACTATGTTGTGGTTATTCTGTAACCATGGTAACCATGGTAACCTGTTACTGTGTTGTGGGTTATTCTGTAACCATGGTAACCCGTTGCTGTGTTGTGGTTATTCTGTAACCATGGTAACCTGTTACTGTGTTGTGGTTATTCTGTAACCATGGTAACCCGTTACTGTGTTGTGGGTTATTCTGTAACCATGGTAACCATGGTAACCATGGTAACCCGTTACTGTGTTGTGGGTTATTCTGTAACCATGGTAACCCGTTACTGTGTTGTGGTTATTCTGTAACCATGGTAACCCGTTACTGTGTTGTGGGTTATTCTGTAACCATGGTAACCATGGTAACCCGTTGCTGTGTTGTGGGTTATTCTGTAACCATGGTAACCGTTGCTGTGTTGTGGTTATTCTGTAACCATGGTAACCCGTTACTGTGTTGTGGTTATTCTGTAACCATGGTAACCCGTTACTGTGTTGTGGGTTATTCTGTAACCATGGTAACCATGGTAACCATGGTAACCCGTTACTGTGTTGTGGGTTATTCTGTAACCATGGTAACCCGTTACTGTGTTGTGGTTATTCTGTAACCATGGTAACCCGTTACTGTGTTGTGGGTTATTCTGTAACCATGGTAACCATGGTAACCCGTTGCTGTGTTGTGGGTTATTCTGTAACCATGGTAACCGTTGCTGTGTTGTGGTTATTCTGTAACCATGGTAACCGTTGCTGTGTTGTGGTTATTCTGTAACCATGGTAACCCGTTGCTGTGTTGTGGTTATTCTGTAACCATGGTAACCGTTGCTGTGTTGTGGTTATTCTGTAACCATGGTAACCCGTTGCTGTGTTGTGGTTATTCTGTAACCATGGTAACCCGTTACTGTTTTGTGGTTATTCTGTAACCATGGTAACCCGTTGCTGTGTTGTGGTTATTCTGTAACCATGGTAACCCGTTGCTGTGTTGTGGTTATTCTGTAACCATGGTAACCCGTTACTGTGTTGTGGGTTATTCTGCGCTGCGATTAACCCCAATCTGCAGATAAAACCAGTTTGTTGAGGAAAAGATATTAACTCTATTTGTAGCTGCAGAGGAAAAAAATAATCTCACGAGGAAAACAAAAATATTGCTCACGCCTCGGAGCCTCTTCAGCATGATATAGCAGTCAAAAAAAAAGAAAAGAGAAATAAAAGTAATACAAAACATGTACTGTATGTTGTACTATTATACTAATTTATTGAAACACATGGCGAGTCAAACATTTACCAAAGCAGCTGCCAAACACTCCTAAACAAGGTAGCCGAAGACGACGGTTGTGCAGAACTGCGGCAGTAAATCCTCATCGGAGCTCCACTCTTTGATAGGGATTTCATATGAACCCAAACCGTTAATAATCATTATTTTCTCCATATAGGGGAGAGCGGGGTGAATTGAGCCAGTTTTTACTTAAGGCATCTTTAAAGTGAGGGCATGCCAGTAATGTCTCCAACTAAAATATGTACATATATTTCAGGATGTGGTGCATCCATGGGAATAATCACCCTTGATCTAAAATTAACTGTTTTCAAAATATGACTTTTCAAAAAAAAGTGGTCTCTTGGCTCAACTTGCCCCCGGTGAGGGGTAAGTTGAGCCTAGGGAGAGGATAAGTTGAGCCACAGGGGGGTAAATTGTGCCACTGATTATGTTGAAGTAAAACTTAACATTTTCACCTCATTTAATGCCATATCAAAGCAAGACAAATTCAACACCAAATGACTCCTTAAATGTTTTATTGTTAACAATGAAGAAAAAAATGAACTTCAAGGCTACGACTCAACATTCCACTTGTCAATGCTGCATGGGAATACGAACGTCTTCTCCCTTCTGGCTGTTCCCCCAAATTTTTGCGGTTTTTGGAGTTTCATGAGCACAACACCTCTAGGGATGAGTCCTTCATCATTCTCTTTGAATGTGAAGTTGGGCTTTTCATTCACAGAACCATCACAACTTCGCCTCAGAAACTTTGCACTGATGTCAGTGCCCTCAACGTTCTCCACCATTCCAATGTAATTATAGGATTATTTTTTTTACCTGCAAAGTTCACAATGACGAAGTCACCAGCAGACAGATTCTTGTCACTATCATCATCTGAGCGACTGTAGAAAACAGTTTTTTTCTTGGTTCTGATTTGTTTCGACCCTTTCAGAGTCTTTTTCTTCTGCTTTTCAGTCTTTTTATTTGCTCTGTCATTGTGTGCCTTCTCCAGCTCCAGGGTTTCTGGAGTGTCGGTCAAGATTTTAGTTTTCACTTTCTTCCTTTTTATTCTAGGTTTAGTTGGTGTGCCTTTAGGGAAGGGAAGTATGTCTTCTGGGGACACATACCCCAAATGGGCAGGAGAACCAGTAGCATCACTTGTGGATGAGTGTTCAGGACTGATGATTCTGTTCAATGGTTCAGATAAAGTAGCAGGTGGCATCTCTAGGTCTGGAACTGCTGAGCAATCAGGACTCATGGCATGAGTTGATTTTACAGGCAGGTCAGCTCTGTTTGCTGGCTCCTCGGGATTTGGCCTGTCTGTGACCATGGATGGGGCATAATCTTCATCTGGAAAGGTATCCCTGCTAAAACGGAATATGCCTGTTGTTTTAAATCCTGAGATGATGTTCCTTGGTGTCATTGCTGAAATGGATGCTTCCTTCACAAGTCCTGGAATGTCATACATTGTTGCGGTTTTACCAGGGTTTGTACGCATCCAACCATCCATGGCTCTATTGTAGTAGGTCTTCAGTGGTCCATAGACTGTTTTGTCTAAGGGTTGCAAGCGATGGGAGGGGTGAGGTGGCAGAGTGAGCATGACAACACCATTTTCCTTTGCAGTTTTCACAGCCTTCAGTGAAATGTGAGATTCATGACTATCAAGAATCAGCAGAACTGGGTGATCAATAGAGCAGTTTGTGTGATGTATGAAGTGCTCCAGAAAGATGACAAAGGCTTCTTCATTCATCCATCCAGATTATGTTGCCTCACCTATGGATCCTGCTGGTGATCCCCTAATGAAGTGGTCCTTGAAACGGACACGGGGAAAGATGAACATGGGTGGGGCTGCATTTCCAGTGGCATTTACTGCACAGGCCACAGTGACAAGCTCCCCTCTTTCAGCAGATGTTACAGAACCCACTGGCTTCTTCCCCATTTCTGTTACAATCTGCTTCGGTGTCTGCACTGTTTTAACACCAGTTTCATCCATGTTATAGATCATGTGTGGAGGGAAACTGTACCTGAAATAACATTCAAAATTAGTGCTGTTAATCAAAGAAGCTTGAAGCAGTTTGAGGTTGCAGATTTAGTCAGTTTATGTGGTAGGCCTTGTCTATTGCAGGTAAAAAGTGAGGTTATCGAAGAACTCCCCCACATTGTGCCTATTAAAGGCAGTGGCTCTTCCGAGAGAGGTTGCTTCAGGAGTGCGGCATGACAGATGGTGGTGCATCCTAAAACTCATGAACCAATCACGTCCTATAAAAGGTTAAAAGTTGATATATATCAGGGGTGCCGAATCCTGGTCCTTGAGAGCCCCTATCCAGCATGTTTTAGATGTTAAGCCCATGGGCACCGGGTTGGCCCGCAGCGACCACAAAGGAAGAAAACGTATCATTTTCACAGTGAATGGAAGGGAGAGTTCTTTTTTACTAACGTGAAAGAAAACTGTGTGTCTCTCATTTGCGATGCAACGGCTAAAGGCTGATTTCACGTTCCGCGTTACACCAACGCAGAACCTACGGCGTAGGGGACGCAGCGCCGCGTATCTACGCCGTAAGCTGTGCGTCCATTTTACGCGGAACCATAAATCAGGCTTAAGCGGCACAACGTGGAGAGACTTTTCAGTAAAATATCACAAGATTTATTTTAAAAGGAGTCCATTTTTGTTAAATCTTACATGACTGATCATTTGTACAAACATGCTTCAGAGTTCATGATTTGATAAAAACTGTTAGTGGCTTGTGAAAATTGAAAAAGATTTCCTGCAAATTGTTGTGGAAGTGATCATTTGAAAATGAAACTTTTGGAAAGGTATATAAGAAATGAAATATTGCATGTTGAAATGTATCTGTTTCCTACCTTGTTTAATCATTCTGAATAATTATTTTTTATGAATCATTAACGATTAGTGTCTTCTTTAATAATAATGTTAAATTAAAGGTAAACTGTGTAACTTTCTTATTTCAGCAGTGTTTTATCAAAGTGGTAGCCCTTTGCATTACTCAGTGCCCTTGAAGTAGCTCTCAGTTTTAAGAAGGTTGGCTACCCCTGCTTTAAAGTCATCCTCTCGATCTTCATGTCCCTTGCCACCTGACGAATGGACTTCCAATTCTGTACCTCTGCCACTGCTCTGTCCAAATCTGTCAAAAGAGGAGTTGAAGCCCTGTCTGTCTTCCGTTTATAGTGGCGTGGCATGATGGTTTCTGGTCTAAAATTCAAAATGTCACATCATTTCGGTGATAAAATGTAAGAATGCAATGTACATATTACAGTAACATAATACTTTAATAATAATAATAATAATAATTAAAGCTGCAAGCAGCGATGAACGGGCCCTCGCACTCACGGCCACCGCCCCCCATAAGCATATCAGAAACGACACCACCCACGACTTCCTATGTCAAACCATTCAAAAGTTATAGCAGAAAAAAGGGACAACCAATCAGAAGAAGGGGCGGGGCTAATTAAGGCCAACGAAGCTTAAGAACTCATTACAGAGTCCCATGACACCACCCACGACTTCCTATGTCAAACCATTAAAAAGTTATAGCAGAAAATCGGGACAACCAATCAGAAGAAGGGGCGGGGCTAATTAAGGCCAACGAAGCTTGAGGACTCATTACAGAGTCCCATGACACCACCCACAACTTCCTATGTCAAACCATTCAAAAGTTATGGCAGAGAAAAGTATTCTAGGGGGCGCTGTTGAGCCGTTAGGCCACGCCCATTAATGCAAACCATGAAATATCAAATTTATCGCCAAGTCTGTCTTGCATGCAAAATTTGGTGACTTTTGGGGAACTATCAAATATGGACCAATCAGATGAAGGGTGGCGCGCTTTTTGGCGTCTAGCGTCGCCACGGTAACACTTTTGAAAGAGAAAAGTAATGCGTGGTGTCGGAGGATGGAGACGCACATTTTGATGTATAACACACTTGGGGGCTCGTTACGGTTCGGGCCGTATTAACTGCCGAAGAAATGGCATAAATTTCGCCAAAATGACACGACCAATTCAAAATGGCCGACATCCTGTTCGGTTTCGGGCATGACTACAAGAGACTTTTCTTTAAGTTGCGTCATGATACAGGTGTGTACTGATTTTCGTGCATGTACGTCAAACCGTATCGTGGGGGTTGAGGCACAAAGTTTTCAAGGGGGCGCTGCTGAGCCATTTTGCCACGCCCACAGGGCTCCAGACTAACTTTTTCCCAGGTAGCACTGGTGCCACCTAGCTTTTCATTTAGTAGCACCAAAACAAATTAGGTAGCACCATATTTTTCATTGCTAACATTAGTTACATTATTAAGGATTAATTAACTGTTTACAGATTAACAATCATTATGTATAGGAAACACATATAGCCTACAGTTAGGCTAATTAATGTGATGAGTTAGTTAATAAATTAAAAGTTGGATAATATAATTTATATAAATGCTTAGTAATGTTAATGTACTAACTAATGTTAGGCTAATTAAGGTGACTTTATGGTAAAGTGCATTTTTGCAGCAATATCGCTGCAGAACCAAGAAAATGCTACATTTAGTCTGGCCTACCTCACCCATCAGACAATCTAGCAACAGAAAATAAAACATAGCAACAAAAATAAATATAACCATAAATATACAGGAATGTCTCAGAAAATTAGAATATTGTGATAAAGTCCTTTATTTTCTGTAATGCAAAAATGTCATACATTCTGGATTCATTACAAATCAACTGAAATATTGCAAGCCTTTTATTATTTTAATATTGCTGATCATGGCTTACAGTTTAAGAAAACTCAAATACCCTATCTCACAAATTTAGAATATTCTGGGAATCTTAATCTTAAACTGTAAGCCATAATCAGCAATATTAAAATAATAAAAGGCTTGCAATATTTCCGTTGATTTGTAATAAATCCAGAATGTATGACATTTTTGTTTTTTTAATTGCATTACAGAAAATAAAGAACTTTATCACAATATTCTAATTTTCTGAGACAGTCCTGTAAACTTGCTGGCGTGGTTGTGCTTGAACCACTTCTGAATATCCATGTTACTTTGTGTTAACGGAGCAGCAGAGAGTCTTGCTGCTGCAGGAAACTGCTGGACGCATGAGTGACGTACACCGGCTGATTTATGGTTCCGCGTTGCAACAACGCAGTTCTTACGGCGTAGGATACGCGGGGACGGTGCGTGCAGTGCGCGTCGCCGTAGATTTAACGCGGAACCATAAATGAGGCTTAACGTGCGCGCATTTGTCAGTTTTCTTTTCGTCTTTTCAACTGAGCAAACACATAAACTGAGGGTGCAATGCTTATGCACCCTCGTAGAACCGGGCCTGGACCTGTCCCTCGTATCTTAACCATGGGAACTGGCCAGAAAGCTGTACTTTTTTTTTCTTCTCCCCACTCTCCCCCGCCTGTTTCGCCAACCTGTCGCTCTCTTCATCAGAAGAAGAAGAATCCATGATTCGTGTCGCTCCCTCTGCTAACCCTTCTTCTCCTCCTTCTCCTCCTCCACCAGCCTCGTTTGTTTCCTCCGGCACATTTTTCTTCTTAAAATAATCGACTATAGACCGCTTCATACTGCATCTGCTTTGTTTACCTTTTTGAGCGCGCTGCGTGTACGCGCGCGTGCACTGCTGTGCACGTAACGTGCGCAGACCGTACCAGGTGCAGTCAGACAGAGAGAGCGGAGAAATAGGACTTGCAGAAATGAGCCAGAAAGTAAGATTGTATTATCAACCACTCCATTAATGCACTAATACAGCCGAGTGAAAAAAAAATAAAATGTTTTTTTTTTTCCACTAGTCCTCTTGCAAGTAGCACCGGAGCGACCTCATTAAATTTTAACTCGCACCTTAATAAATTAGGTCGCATATGCGACCTAATAGGTCGCACTCTGGAGCCCTGCACGCCCATTAATGCAAACCATAAAATATCAAATTTTTCGCCAGGCCTGGCTTGGGTGCAAAATTTGGTGACTTTTTGGGCACGTTTAGGGGGGCAAAAAGGCCCTCCTTTTGTCAGAAAAATAATAATAAAAAAAATACAAATAATTCCTACAGATACAATAGGGCCTTCGCACTGAAGGTGCTCGGGCCCTAATAATAATAATAAGTGGGTGAAGTTGAGCCACTGACTGGCTCAACATCCCCCAGGCCTTTTGGCTAAAATTACCCCACCCCTGCCATTTTAACAAACTTGTATCATCCAGCAGTTTAGAGCTAACATCATGCTTAAAGTATAGCCTCATATTATAACTTCCTAATCCACTAACACATATGTGAGATTTGTTCAAACTTGGCTTTAATTGTTCAGACGCAAGAATCACGACTCCTTGAACATGAAAAATTCACTTAGAACGGCAAAAAAGTTTTTTGAACTTAAATATGGTTACCACTTACTCGATCAGCCTCTCTCCATCATAGGGTGAGTACAATGGATGACTCTTCAAACACACGTGGTCACGTGACCAAATTTGTCTATGGTTGTTCATAAACAAGGGGTGGCTCAACTTCCCCACAGGCTCAAATCACCCCGTTCTCCCCTACCCGGCCTTCTTGGAGTCCCTGGGAGGAGTACTGGATAGTGCTCCAACTGGGGACTCCATTGTTCTACTGGGAGGGGTACTGGATAGTGCTCCAACGGGGGACTCCATTGTTCTACTGGGAGGAGTACTAGATAGTGCTCCAACTGGGGACTCCATGGTTCTACTGGGAGGGGTACTGGATAGTGCTCCAACTGGGGACTCCATTGTTCTACTGGGGGACTTCAAGGCTCACGTGGGCGATGACAGGAATACCTGGAGAGGCGTGATTGGGAGGAACGGCCTCCCCGATCTGAACCCGAGTGGTGTTTTGTTGTTGGACTTCTGTGCTAGTCACAGTTTGTCCATAACGAACACCATGTTCAAGCATAAGGGTGTCCACCAGTGCACGTGGCACCAGGACACCCTAGGCCGGAGGTCAATGATCGACTTTGTTGTCGTTTCATCTGACCTTCGGCCGTATGTCTTGGACACTCGAGTGAAGAGAGGGGCTGAGCTGTCAACTGATCACCACCTGGTGGTGAGTTGGATGCGCTGGCGGAGGGAGAGGTTGGACAGACCGGGCAGACCCAAACGGATTGTGAGGGTCTGTTGGGAACGTCTGGCCGAGCCCTCTGTCAGGGACATCTTCAACTCCCACCTCCGGGAGAGCTTCTCTCGGATCCCGGGGGAGGCGGGGGACATTGAGTCCGAGTGGACCATGTTCTCTGCCTCCATTGTCACCGCGGTGACTCAAAGTTGTGGTCGTAAGGTCTCCGGTGCCTGTCGTGGCAGCAATCCTAGAACCCGGCGGTGGACACCGGAAGTACAGGATGCCGTCAGACTGAAGAAGGAGTCCTACTGGGCTATGTTGGCCTGTGGGACTCTTGACGCAGTAGATAGGTACCGGCAGGCCAAGCGAGCCGCGGCTCGGGCGGTCCTGGAGGCAAAAACCCGGGTCTGGGAGGAGTTCGGGGAGGCCATGAAGGAAGACTTTCGGTCGGCTTCGAGGAAATTCTAGCGGACCGTTTTGGCGCCTCAGAAGGGGGAAGCAGAACTCTGCCGGCACCGTTTATGGTGTGGGTGGGGAGCTGTTGACCTCGACTGGGGCCATTGTCGGACGGTGGAAGGAATACTTTGAGGATCTCCTCAACCCGACTGACATGCCTTCCACTGAGGAAGAAGAGGGTGGGGACTCTGGGGCGAGCTCATCCATCACCCAAGGCGAGGTCACTGAGGTGGTTCATAAGCTCCTCAGTGGCACCGAGGGTGGATGAGATTCGCCCTGAGTACCTCAAGTCTCTGGATGTCGTAGGGCTGTCTTGGTTGACACACCTCTGCGACATCGCATGGAGGAAGGGAACAGTACCGCTGGAGTGGCAAACCGGGGTGGTGGTCCCTCTGTTTAAAAAGGGGGGCCGGAGAGTGTGTTCCAACTATAGGGGGATCACACTTCTCAGCCTCCCCGGGAAAGTCTATGCCAGGGTACTGGAGAGGAGATTACGGCCGATAGTTGAACCTCGGATTCAGGAGGAACAATGCGGTTTTCGTCCCGGTCGTGGAACACTGAACCAGCTCTATACCCTCCGCAGGGTGCTCGAGGGTTCATGGGAATTTGCCCAACCAGTCTACATGTGTTTTGTGGATCTGGAGAAGGCATTTGACCGTGTCCCTCGTGCCATTCTCAGGGGTGATAGCGCTCCGGCGTCACGCCGGATTTCCGGCATACCGAGGTGTTTGCGAGAAAAAAAAAATCAGGTTTGCCGTTTATTTTTCTTATGATATGAATTTTTCATATACCGTAATACCGGTGAGTAGCGCACACAACGTTGGGAGCGCCGCGCGGCGGAACGTAGCGCCGCTGGACTCTGTGTGGGGACTGTTTAGCGAGTGAGCAGAGCCGGCAGGGAAAAGTCAACAGTGCGGCGTGTCCGCGTGTAACCTAAATCTACCATGGCCCCAGCGTTAGGGCTCGGCCAAGTGAGACTTAATAAATATATGGGCTTTATAAATGTATTAAATATATGAGCGCGGAGTCGGCGAGAGCTGCGCGCGGCGAGGAGTATGAACCGGGCGCACAGTGAGTCGGGCTGTGAAGCCTGATTTATGGTTCTGCGTTAAATCGACGCGGAGCTTTCGCCGTAGGGTGCGCCGTAGTTCGCGTAACCCACGGCGTAGGACCTGCGTTGGTGTAACGCGGAACCATAAATAAGCCTTAAACCACACCTGCAGCCCGCTCATGAGGATGAGAGGTTAAAACAGCTGCGAGTTGTTCATCGCTGCTGGTTCGTTTTGTTAACTCTGAGAGCTTTATTGGTTTGTTTGTTAGCTTGCTGGTGTTTTTTTTTCTCTCTGGGAGTTATTTATGAAGAAGTTCTGAGTTCCGTGTGAGCAGTAGGCTACTCGAGTTGAGGGGGGATGAGGGGTGATGTGATGGCACCCTCATCCCCCCCTGAAATAAAAACGGTCCAAATCATCCCCCCCTGAAATAAAAACGGTCCAAATCATCCCCCCCCTGAAATAAAAACGGTCCAAATCATCCCCCCTGTAAAACTGCCATCCCTCCTTTCCATCCCTTATATGTCATTTCATCAATTAATGTGGTTTTACTGCTATTTCAACATTTAGAGTCATCACCAGAAAAATAACACCAGAGAAATAACTTGTTTGACCATTTTCACCTGTTTCAAGTAGATTTTCACTTGAAATAAGTAGAAAAATCTGCCATTGGGACAAGATTTATCTTCTTATTACAAGCAAAACAATCTTGTTCCACTGGCAGATTTTTCTACTTATTTCCAGTGGCGTCTTTGCATTAGGGGCCGGTGGGGCACGGCCCCACCAGAGTGCGCTGCTGCGCAGGGGAAGATTATGTGTCATTAAACATAAGTTCAGTTGGCGAAAGGATCTTTCTGTGTGGAGTTTGCATGTTCTCCCCGTGTTCCCCTGGGTAGCTAGTGTGAGCTACCCTCACAAAAACATGCACACAGTCCTGGGCTACACATGCCCCCTCTGGCCAACCGGGGCGCCAGATGGGGTGGGGAGGATCCGGCCGGAATAACGTGATCCTTCCACGCGCTACGTCCGGCCGGAGAAACCCCACCCTGTCTGGTGAAAAGATGCGGCCTGCTCACTCCTCAGGTTAAGGAGGAGACCTGAGCTCAGTGCAGGGCCCTCCCGGGGTTGGTAGAGGATGGCAATGCACAGGACTGTAGGAGGTAGGAGCACTGGGTGATAAAAATGGGGGAAAAAACCGGGATAAAAATATTAAAAAAAAAAAAAAAAAAAAAAAAAAAAAAAAAAATTAAACACAAGTTCATAATAAATTTGTCTCCAATGAAATGTCCGCAGTTTTCATTTGATGCAACTTAATTTCATCTGCTGACACTTTTTGTAGTGTAACTGTCAAACTGTGTCTAAATAGTTCGCCCTGCCTGATCCAGCCCCTCCTCTGTTTCCGCTCGGTGGGGCACAGCGGAGCTGTCCCCTCTGCCTGTAATGTTGTTAACTGGTGAACTGCTGCGCGCGCGCGCGCGTGCGCGTGTACAGCGCACACATTAGCTTCGACAGTGGGGCCGCGAGCTCAGGGCCCCAGAGCGCCTCTCATTGGCTGCTCTGAACCATGCTCTGAACTGAAGCAGACATGTTGAATCGGCGTCGGCCGGCGGTCAAACAGCTCACTCTGTGATTGGCTGTTCCCAGAATTTCCCAGAATGCTTTTCGCCGTCATTTGCGGACTGAATAAAAAAAAAACTATTTCTAGCGAGAAATAAATATTTTACTTCCCTAATATTCACTCAGTGAATGTACATAATCACTCGCTTGTCTTTTTCAAACCGCGCCAGAATAAAGGCTGATTTATGGTTCTGCGTTACACCAACGCAGGCCTACGGCGTAGGTTACGCGGCGACGCGCCCGTACGCCGGCTACGTACTTTGATTGATAGGTGACGTTTCATTCTTTCAAAATGAATGAAGTTGACTATTTGGTGCGTGTGCGATTTAGCACTTTATCAATTGAGCAGAAGTTGGAAATAAAACGTTTGGGACCACATCGACCGGATGATTTAACCATTTGTCAAGCCGGAAAAGACAAAACGAGGACATTTAATAAGGAATGGTTCAAAAGGAAACTCTGGTTAACCGGGAGCTCGTCAAAAAAGGCGCTCTACTGCTTTCCTTGTGAGTTCCGGTGAGTCTAACAGATTTTTATAGTGGAACTGACCATGTACTTATATTCTTTGAATTATAGTGGACTTTGTGTAATGCGCAACTGGCGATACATGTGTGGGTGTGGAGGTGTGGGGGGGACACAACCTCACGTGGGCTCCCCGACGCTGATGGAGCTGTTTACCTGTCTGTGGTGCTGAAATGGCTGTTTGGCTGTGGTAAACTCTGTGTGGTGACTTTGTATATTAATTGCTGTGTATTGTATGTGCGCCGTACACGCCATGCTCGTGCACGGTCGTGCTTGTGCATTGTGTTCTTATTATTGTCACGTTGCTGTTTCGATCTTGAGTATTTGATATGAGCTGTTGAACACTGCCCATTTGGTAGCGCTATTGATATTATAATATATGTCGTTAGATTGGCACTGTTTGTGTGATGATGGCATTATTCAGCTGCAATTTTGTGGTCAAAGGTGCTGTGGTCCCTTCTCTCACTTGATACTGATTGCATAAGATTTTCCAGCATGGCCCCACCAAAATTTAGCGACCAAAATCGCCACTGCTTATTTCAAGTGAAAATCTACTTGAAACAGACTGATTTATTGCTTGTGTAGTTGAAAAAGACATGAGAACAGGACCTTGAAAAAAAATAATCACATATTAAATCGCAATCGTAATATTGAGGAAAAAAATCGCAATTAGATTATTTTCAAAAATCGTTCAGCCTTACATTAGAATCATAAGTGTTGCCACCTCATTGTAAACAGCATCATGTTGTGAGGCCAAGCAAACCTGTATTTATACTAGTGTGGACATTAATGTTTTTCTACAATCTTTCCTCCTCATGACAGTAAAATAGGCCATTCAATTTAATGAACTATTTATCAAAATGTTGTCCCAGGGAATCACACCCCTGGCCTATGTTGTTCAATTTACTCATTCTGTTTTCTATGGGCTGCATGTGGTGAGCCTCAACAACAGGACCATGGGTTAATTTACACCAGACTTACACTTTAAGAGGACAAAAAATGACAATTGTGTTGATCGGGGCATATATCTTGGCTTAGGGGCTCGCTTACCTCCCAGGGAAAAAAAGTTCAGGCTCAGGATTTTTTTTTACTATCACCCCTGCATTCTGTGGGGGGTGCTCAGTGAGTATGGAGTCCGGGACCCTCTATTAAGGGCTGTCGGGTCTCTTCCATGCCTGGAACACCTCCCTAGGGAGGCGTCCAGGAGAATTAGAGTCAGAAAGCCTTTATTGTCACTGGACTGGCGTCCCAGCACCGTGAAATTTGGACCAGTACAACCCATCAAGATAACAGACAAAACAAATAACATGAGACATGAGTCACGAGTCTCAGCGCGGCTCTCAAACCTGTTGACTGTGTGGGGGGGGTGATAAGAGGGGGGGCCGAGGAATGGCGTTGAGTTGAGGGAGGTGTGGTTATCAGCAAGTGTGTGTGAGCGGTAAGTCTGTGAAACTTCGCCCCAGAGCTGCTCTCAGCCAATGTCCTTGATGTTATCAGACGGCCCGGTACAGTTCTGATCCAGGTCCACAGACCCGGTACAGTTCTGATCCAGGTCCACAGACCCGGTACAGTTCTGATCCAGGTCCACAGACCCGGTACAGTTCTGAAACAGGTCCACAGACCCGGTACAGTTCTGATCCAGGTCCACGGATGTTCCTTGGAGAGGGGAGGGCTAGTGGGGGCAGAGTCCCTTGTTTTCATTCCACCAGGGAGATTGTGACTGGTGCAGCGGGCCAAGCTGCCCTGTCAAGGTCACATTATAGAATCAACAATTATATTTAAAAGAAACAGGCAGACTCCAGTAAATAAATTTGCCTTGCCTTTTCCGTCTGCCTTAAGTCTCTGGTTCCTCAATGGCGACTCCAAACAGACGAATTGTGATCAATTCCCGCCAAGCCGAGCTTCCAACTTCTCCAAGATCCATCTTGCCAAAGAGCTCAAAGACCGCCGCTAGCCTGCGATTCTGTTCAAGAATCGCATCCAGCTTGCGGTCTTACTGCTTCCCCCTTCTGAGGCGCCGAACGGTCCTCCAGAATTTCCTCGAGGCCGACCGAAAGTCTTCCTCCATGCTCTCACCGAACTCCTCTCAGACCCGGGTTTTTGCCTCCAGGACCGCCCAAACTTGGTCCACTCGGACTCGATGTCCCCCGCCTCCCCCGGGATCTGAGAGAAGCTCGATGAATCCAGAATGTATGACATTTTTAGGGCCCGAGCACTTACAGTGCGAAGGCCCTATTGTATCTGTAGGAATTTTTTCTTTCTTTACTCTTTTTTTCCCAAATGAGAATTGATAAGAGAATCGATAAAAACCGAATTGTTAAGCAGAATGAAAAATGGTTGGAAGATCTTATCAATACCCATCCCTATTAATGAACTATTTTGATGGTTTTCGTGTTAGTAGCTTTAACCATTTACACTTTTGATTTGACGTACTGAGATGTTTCATCAGAAGGTTTCTGGCTGTCAATAACAGCACTTTAGACGGACAGCACTTTATAGAAACTGAAAAGCTTTTGTGAGTCGGCCAACAAGATGATTTAATTCTTCTTCTCTGTACTTACAGAAACATAAAGGCAAAGAGAGACCCACAAGTTTCCGTTGTGATCACTGCAAGAAAGTCTTCACCACTTCATCAGGTCTGAGAAAACATAAGATGATTCACACTGGAGATAACCCGTTCAGTTGTGATCAGTGTGGAGCAGCTTTTACCACATCAAGTCATCTAATGACTCACCAACGTATACACACTGGAGATAAACCGTTTAGGTGTGATCAGTGTGGAGCAGCTTTTACCCAACAAAGTCATCTAAGGACTCACCAACGTATTCACACTGGAGAAAAAACATTTAGATGTGATCAGTGTGAGGCAGCTTTTACTGCGTCAGGAAAGCTAAAGATTCACCAACGTATTCACACTGGAGATAAACCGTTTAGGTGTGATCAGTGTGGAGCATTTTTTACCCAACAAGGCAATCTAAGGACTCACCAACGTATTCACACTGGAGATAAACCGTTTAGGTGTGATCAGTGTGGAGCATCTTTTACCCAACAAGGCAATCTAAGGACTCACCAACGTATTCACACTGGAGATAAACCGTTTAGGTGTGATCAGTGTGGAACAGCTTTTACCACATCAGGTAATCTAATGACTCACCAACGTATTCACACTGGAGATAAACCGTTTAGGTGTGATCAGTGTGGAACAGCTTTTACCACATCAGGTAATCTAATGACTCACCAACGTATTCACACTGGAGAAAAACCATTTAGGTGTGATCAGTGTGGAGCAGCTTTTACTGAGTCAGGAAAGCTAAAGATTCACCAACGTATTCACACTGCAGAAAAACCGTTTAGATGTGATCAGTGTGGAGCAGCTTTTACTGAGTCAGGAAAGCTAAAGATTCACCAACGTATTCACACTGGAGATAAACCATTTAGGTGTGATCAGTGTGGAGCAGCTTTTACCCAACAAGGTCATCTAAGGACTCACCAACGTATTCACACTGGAGATAAACCGTTCAGATGTGATCAGTGTGGAGCAGCTTTTACCCAACGAGGTAGTCTAATGACTCACCAACGTATTCACACTGGAGATAAACCGTTTAGGTGTGATCAGTGTGGAACAGCTTTTACCACATCAGGTAATCTAATGACTCACCAACGTATTCACACTGGAGAAAAACCATTTAGGTGTGATCAGTGTGGAGCAGCTTTTACTGAGTCAGGAAAGCTAAAGATTCACCAACGTATTCACACTGCAGAAAAACCGTTTAGATGTGATCAGTGTGGAGCAGCTTTTACTGAGTCAGGAAAGCTAAAGATTCACCAACGTATTCACACTGGAGATAAACCGTTTAGATGTGATCAGTGTGGAGCAGCTTTTTCCAGACTAGATAGTCTAAGGATTCACCAACGTATTCACACTGGAGATAAACCGTTCAGATGTGATCAGTGTGGAGCATCTTTTACCCAACAAGGTCATCTAAGGACTCACCAACGTATTCACACTGGAGATAAACCGTTCAGATGTGAACAGTGTGAGGCAGCTTTTACCACATCAAGTCAGCTAAAGAAGCACCAACGTACTCACACGAGTGATAAACTCTAAAGATTTGATCAGTATGAAGTGTGGAATTGCAAAAAACACCTCAGCACAAAAAGCAAAATAATCAGACAACGTCATACCTAAAACTTGAAAGACTAACATATGATGCCCCCTGGACACCTCCTGGGAAGGTGTTCCTGGCATGTCCCACCAGGAGAAGAGCCAGGACACACCGGAGGGAATGTCTTTTGGCTGACCTGGGAACGTCTCTGGATCCCTCCAGAAGAGCTGGAGGAAATGTGTGGGGTGAGGGAAGTCTGGACATCTCTGCTCAGACTGCTGCCCCCGCTAACCAGTCCCACATCAAGTGGATGAAGATGGATGGATGGACAAAATCCATATATCTGCAAAAAGCACAAATTTATTGTTACACCATTCTGAGATACAGAATGTAATCTAATTATAGCATTAACTATTCCACAAACACTACATTAGCGCATCTCTAACATCTCTTCCTCCTCTCCACCCCGAGCCACTGCCACCACTGGCTGAAGTGTTGCTACTGCAGGTTCATCCTATGATGTTTCATACGTCTTTCCATGACTTTCGCACAGATTATGTAGTGGACAGGAAGTCATCACCATTCATTTCACCAGTCGGACATCACAGAAGGAAACCTGCTGAATTCATCTTCTACAACCTGTCATGGTTTCCCAGTTGGGGATAGGTTTTTTCCATGATCACTCTCCTGTCGTTCCAGATCCTGCCACCCTCATCAACCAGACATCTTCTCTTTCCCCTCACCTGTGCTTCCCCGCCCATCTGCACACCTGGTTCCCATGATCATCAGTTCCCCTTTATATACCGGCCCATTTCCACATGCCAGTTGCCAGATTGTCTAGCGTTCATGCCTAGCTTTCCAGCATTCCTGATTCTGTCTGTTTCTGCCTGCTTGCCTGTGACTTTGCCTGATTCCCGGTTTTTGGATTTTTGCCTGCTCCTTTGGATTTGTCTGCCTGATCTGCCTGTCTTCCCGGTTTTTGACTCCTGCCTACCTCTGACCTGATTAAAGCCTCTTGGACTCTGATACTCCGTTTGATGTTGTTCATTTGGGTTCTCTGACTTTTGAGCCGTGACAGTACAATCTGGCCAAAAGTATGAACCCAGCCAGCATGGACCCACCAGGAAAGAACATGGATCTGTGGGAGCTCTTTTACGGTGACCAAGTGGCGTCCTACCACCGTATGTTGAAGGGGACAGGGACATGCCGCCAGCGCCAGCCTGTTGCTGTTCCCGAGGTGGTCCCGGACCCACCCCAGTCTCTTCCCCCTTTCTGGGGAACACACCTGGCTTGAAATGGGCCCAGGAGTCTCCAGTTTCAGGAGAAAAGACGGCGGCGGCAGTCCCAGCCTGTTCCGGCTCCGGCAGTGGTCCTGGACGCATTGCCCCCTGTTCCGGCTCTAGCGGTGGTCCTGGACGCATGGCCCCCTGTTCCTGCTCTAGCGGTGGTCCTGGACACATCGCCCCCTGTTCCGGCTCTAGTGGTGGTCCTGGACGCATCGCTCCCTGTTCCGGCTCCAGCGGTGGTCCTGGACGCATCGCCCCCTGTTCCGGCTCCGGCGGTGGTCCTGGACGCATCGCCCCCTGTTCCGGCTCTAGTGGTGGTCCTGGACGCATCGCTCCCTGTTCCGGCTCCAGCGGTGGTCCTGGACGCATCGCCCCCTGTTCCGGCTCCGGCGGTGGTCCTGGACGCATTGGCCCCTGTTCCGGCTCCGCCGGTGGTCCTGGACGCATCGCCCCCTGTTCCGGCTCCGGAGGTGGTCCTGGACGCATCGCCCCCTGTTCCGGCTCCGGAGGTAGTCCTGGACGCATCGCCCCCTGTCCCGGCTTTAGCGGTGGTCCTGGACGCATCGCCCCCTGTTCCGGCTCCGGCAGTGGTCCTGGACGCATTGGCCCCTGTTCCGGCTCCGCCGGTGGTCCTGGACGCATCGCCCCCTGTTCCGGCTCCGGCAGTGGTCCTGGACGCATCGCCCCCTGTTCTGGCTCCGGCGGTGGTCCCAGAACCCCCTCAGCCAGCACCGAGGACCCGGCTACGCCCGAGACCTCCTGACCCGCCTGCTACGCCCCCAGACCTCCTGACCCGCCTGCTACGCCCCCAGACCTCCTGACCCGCCTGCTGCGCCCCCAGACCTCCTGACCCGCCTCCTACGCCCACAGACCGACCTCCTGACCCGCCTGCTACGCCCCCCAGGCCGACCTCCGGACCGGCCTGCTACGCCCCCAGACCGACCTCCTGACCCGCCTGCTACGCCCCCAGACAGACCTCCTGACCCGCCTGCTACGCCCCCAGACCGACCTCCTGACCCGCCTGCTACGCCCCCAGACCGACCTCCTGACCGGCCTGCTACACCCCCAGACCGACCTCCTACGCCCCCAGACCGACCTCCTGACCCGCCCGCTACGCCCCCAGACAGACCTCCTGACCCGTCTGCTACGCCCCCAGACAGACCTCCTGACCCGTCTGCTACGCCCCCAGACAGACCTCCTGACCCGCCTGCTACGCCCGCAGACCGACCTCCTGACCCGCCTGCTACGTCCCCAGACCTCCTGACCCGCCTGCTACGCCCCCAGACCTCCTGACCCGCCTGCTACGTCCTCAGACCTCCTGATCATTTTCTGATTCTCACGCTTTTTCTTCTCCCGGATCCGTTGCGATTATCTCCTCTGTTTTCTCCGATTCCTCACTCTGTCTTGGTTCCTCTCCTCCTTCATCACTAACTTTGATTTTAGATGTCCCACCTGATATTTTCCCTGATTTCAGCCAATTGAGCATATTTGCGAGAATGAATAAAGTAGAGGCCACAAGCTAGGTGCAAATGCAGTGGTAGAAGAATATAACTTCTTCTACGCTTCACTTTAAGATTACGTGTGTAACGCCCGCCAATGTAATAATGCCCACAAACCAGTGGCGTAGCCACGGGTGTGCCAGGGTGTGCCAGTGCCACCCACAGAGACGGCTGGCACACCCAAAAATGTGATGCTTTTTTTTTTGTTTTTTGGTATAGTCTTACTAACATGTTGTATTCTAAATCTAGGCTATTAGTATGTAATCATGATGTTCAAAATAATTCAAAATAAAAAATCTTATTTTTGCATGTAAAACAGGCGATGTGTCGCGGCAGCTGGACTGTTAAACCTAAATTATGGTTCTGCGTTAAATCGACGGCGTAGGGTACGCGGCGACGCACAACGTACGGTGTGCGTCGCCGCGTACCCTACGCTGTAGGCTCTGCGTCGGTGTAACGCAGAACCATAAATCAGCCTTCAGACAACTCATCAAACGGAAGGTGGATGGCGGACATGAGTTCCCGTCCATTATTGAAGTCTTAGACTCCTGCGACAAAGATGTTTTATCCAAGATTAACTGTTTGCATCGTATTCTGATAGCATTGCCTGTTACAAGTTGCTCCGTGGAGCCTTTTTTTAGTCGTCAACAGGACCAGATCCGTCAGAGCGACGACGCTCACAGAGAGACTGAGGAGCCTCTCGTTGCTCATGTTTGAAAAATATTTGAAATGTGCATTTTCTGTATTTAACAGCGTTTGTGTGTAGTGTATATGTGAACTCTTTTTTAAATCTTTATCTGTTGTGCCTGCGCACTTTATATGTTTCACCGAGGGAAGTGGGAAACGTCCTCTATTCTTTGTATGTCTGACATGTGATGAATCGATAATAAAGCTACTTTGACTTTGACTAACTTCGGTTTAGAAAACTTCAATGTGATTTTCTTTCTTTATTAAGCTACATGTCATTTTACCATTTCACCACCACGGTTGAACTATGAATGAATGAAACATCTCTAATCTTTCTCTCCTCCAAAGACAGATGAGTTTAGAGGCTCTGCTGGGATTTGAACCCAGGATCTCCTGTTTACTAGACAGGTGCTTTGACCAACTAAGCCACAGGGCCTCTGTAACCTCTCAGTTACCTCGTCTCGTTTTGGAACACGTCTCTCCAGAACCTCATTTGGATGTTTCAGCATCTTCTGCTGCAAGGCCAGATTGGCTTCCAGCACCTGGCGTCTCATGTACAAAGAGTGCATGGATTTAATTGTGAATCCTTGCATGGAGTAAAATTAGCTGATGATCCAGTCTTCATCCTGGACCAGCAGAGTGGTCCCTAAAGACTCCGTACTGCATCCTGCCATCAGCAGTGTCCTCTAACAGAGCCAAGGCTGACAGTGTGATTTGAGGTATACATTGTTTTGCACCAACCTTTAGTTTTATGATCAGACCATGTGGTTAATTGTGAAATTGTTGCATTTCGACTCCTGTGTAACTTATTTGGTGATGTGGGGACTGTCGTGCCCTTAATGTGTGGTAGTGAACTTGTTGTTGAAGTCACTTTTCCTCATATGTTGGACTTCACTGCATCCCCAGTGAGTGTCGCCATAAGACAAAACCTCAGAAATGTGCATACGCCAGAATTAATGTGTGCGTGAAGGACCACAACTTTTCACATTTAATCACTTTTTGAACATCCAACCGTAAAAAGTGGCACACGTACACTCTTTGTACATGAGGCCCCTGATGGATGAGTTTTAAATCAGTTTTGTCTGAGGTTAAGACAAGATTTAAGAAGCCTTTTTTTCCCCATTCAAATACTAATCGTTGTTGGCAGGATTTGAACCTGCGCGGGGAATCCCCAATGGATTTCGAGTCCATCGCCTTAACCACTCGGCCACAACAACCACTCCTATATGTGTGAATCTGCAGAATCAGACAATTTAGAGACTTTTTAAAACTGGATGATTTTACTTTATCACTTTGACACATATTTTTATCTTAAATGTTGCTATTAAATCACTTTAAATTGTACATGAAATGTGGTATACAAATAAACTTGCCTTGTGTCTCCTGATAAACAAATGAAATTGGTTCTTTTAAAGATTATCTTTTGTTCCTCCTTTCATCAAGTCAGGTGATTATGCAGACTTGAACAATTCCAGGTACATATCAAAGTTTTCTGTTGCAGCTAAAGTTTGTCTGGTTGGTGAACTCGTGAGGATGGATAAATAAAAAAACTGAAAGTTCATTATGACCCTGATGTGAGTTGAACACATAACCTTCTGATCTGGAGTCAGACGCGCTACCATTGCGCCACAGAGCCTTTTCTGACACGGTCTGAGGTTGTTTAACTAACACAAATCTAATCATAGAGGGCAAACTAGAGAAACATGATTTGAAGTAGATCAAAGTGTGTGTGTATTGTCACAGCCCGGCTCATAGGCAGCGACAAGGAGGGAGACGAGACGAGGATGACAGTATAATAAAAGTACATTTATTAACAAAAGATAATGAACTAAGATAAGTCAGTAATCAGTAGTGTGAGCATGTATGAATGTGTGGAAAAAACAAACAAAATCCAAACAGCAGCAGCTGTGCCCGACCAGACCAGAGAGAGAGCCAAGCAGGAGTGAAGCGTTTTAAAGAGAGACCCACACCGGACCCAGTTGTGGGTCATCACCTAATCAGGCGACCTCTCCACCCTGATTCCTGCAAAGGAAAACACAGCAGCAGAAAAGGGAGGGACAACTAGTGGATGGAGGGGTTGTCACCCCCCCCCCCATAAAAACGGGGTTCCCACTGGAACCCCGGAAAGGGCACAACTACATTGCACAAAACTAAAACACTTAACCACCGTCACTAGTTACATGAAATTAATAAATTGCAGTACAATTCAAACTGACCAATTTCGTTGCCTTCCCCGGTCAGCAAACCAACCCCCACGCTGCAACCCAGCAATTCCGGCGCCTGGAAAAGCATTTAAGAGCGACAGCGAAAAGAAAGACACAGAAGACCGGAGAGATCAAACAATAAATGGCACAGTTACATGATTAAGAATAAGGTGCTCTGGATAGAGCATCAGCCACAACGTATCAACTCATTTGATGTGGCGGATATCTAAACAATAAGTTTGCAACAACAGACACAGATAATAGTACAGCGGCATATCCCCCAAAACAAGAAGTATTGTGCACTTTTTGAAAAAAGCATGAAACTTCTACTGTTCCACTGTTAGATGATACCATGAGGTTTATTTTCAGATGTGGAGGACAGTCAGATCTGACCCCTGAGGCCCTGGAGAGGTCAAATTCAAAATGGCCGCCAAGAATATTGAAAAATGCTTAACTTTGGAACCAAGCGCAGTAGAATAACATTTAAGGTGTCATTTCCTACTGATTTTTGGGTGCCCAGTCAGCTGGTGATATCTTTGAGACCAATAGAATTCAAGAAAATGCATTTTATTTAAGGTCAAGGTAAAAAAAAAATATGTAAAAAACGCAATAAATATGTATTTGTATCCATATGCCCTATAACTTTTTACTATCTGTTATTATTAACTATGATGATGTGTAGTGATTTTATTTCTAGCATTAGAACTACCTCCAGGTCCAGGTGGCCCTCTATCAGTAGCTAATTCCATTAGAGTTGTCAGTAGGGTGGATGACACCTGAGCAGCTGAAGCTAACAACTAACGTTACAGTCTGGAGGAGAGACAACTTCTGGCAGGAATATTATGACATGAATATTCTGACAAACCTCTAACAGGTAAACTGAACATTATCAGTAATGTTGTGAATGTTTAAAATTACGTAGTAATTTGTGAGCTAAGTCAGTTGAATGATTGAACACAGCATAAATTTCAGCTTTCTAATTTAAAGGATATCACCTATCTTGATAGCTACAAGTAATGATTCCTACAACACCTATCACACATCCTCTTCCAAAGAACAAGTTGCCACTGTTCAGCAGGCCACCTGTCAAGGTCAAGTCAAAAGAGAAGGCACAACTTGCTGCACTGAAGAGTGACTGTGGTCTTTTTTCAAGGATGTACATCTCGTGTCAAACAAGAGATGGCGACATCAACAATTTCTTTTCCCATGAAAACCAGGCAGCACCCCAGCTCTGTCAAGTGGAGGAAAACTTCGGCTTGGGGTTAAAGCTGATCTGCTTCGATGTCTGGAGTCAAATCTGCCCGAAAACAAGAGTGTCCCCGTGGCTGATGCAGTTATTTTAGATGGTGCAGCTGTGGTTCAAATGCTGAATCCAAATACATCAAGAACATTCCAAGAGTATGGTGAAACTGTTTTTGCACCATACATCTCTGCTCAACTTGATGTAAGCTCCCGTGTTGACCTTGTTTGGGATGTATACTTATCTGCCAGTCTGAAAGCCTCAACAAGGCATAAAAGGGGGAAGGGCATGAGGAGAAGAGTGGCATCCCTTAATGCGATGCCCAAGAACTGGAAGGACTTCCTTCGATGCGATGACAACAAAACAGAGTTGTTTTCTTTCCTGACACGAGAAGCCATTCGCCTGCCTGTTGCACAGGGCAAGGAACAGTATGCAACTGATGGAACTGGAGTGCTCTGCTCTCTTACTTACACTCATGTGTGGCCTGCCTTGCCCCATGCCTGCAAGAGGAGGCTGACACTCGGCTACTTCTGCATGCGGCAGATGCTGTGCAGAAGGGTTGTAAGAAGGTGACCATACGTACAGTTGATACAGATGTGGTTGTATTGGCAGTGTCTTCTTTCAGCAAAATAGCTCCTGATGAGCTGTGGGTTGCCTTTGGTGTTGGACCGAGCTTCAGGTACATTCCTATTCACCAAATTGTTGCCACAATGATTCCTGCCAAGTGCCTGACTCTCCCCGTCTTTCATGCTTTCACTGGGTGTGACACTGTGTCTGCATTTGCTGGCCGAGGAAAGAAGACAGCCTGGGAGACTTGGAATTCTTTCCCAGAGGTCACTGATGCTCTGCAGGAACTCCTGGCCATGCCAAGTGAGGTCAGTGAAGGATCAAGGTCACTGATCGAACGATTTGTGGTGCTGATGTATGACCAAACCAGTGCATGCATGGAGGTAAACGATGCCAGGAAATATCTTTTCTCCCAGAAGTCCAGGACTTTGGAGAACATCCCTCCAACCCAGGCAGCCCTCAAGGAGCACATCAAGAGGACTTGCTTTCAGGCCAACCTATGGAACCAGTCACTGGTCTTGGATCCAAACATCCCAGACCCATCTGACTGGGGTTGGAGAAAAGAATCCACTGGGTGGCAGCCATTCTGGACAGCTCTCCCTGAAGCATCAAAATCTTGCCATGAGCTGATCCGGTGTAACTGCCGCAAAGGGTGTCACATGTGTCAAAGCTGCACTTGCGTGTACTGATCTCTGTTTTTGTTCGGGAGATTGTGTTAGGGTTTAGTCCTTCATGACTAAGAAATTTGATTTCCATTATGTGATCCATTATTGATTGTTTGTTTGATTGTTATGCAACCTTACAGTAGGTTTTATGACAGGTGCTGTATTAATATAAGTTATTATAATAATTCTTGTCATCATAAAAAAAATCACTTGTTACTTTCATTATTTGGGAAATAAACCACCTTTCTCCGTCTTTCGCCTCCCTTTGTCTGGATAAATTGACCTTGACATTGATCTGAAGGCATTTTGTTGAATTCAATTGGTCTCAAAAGTATCACCAACTGAATAGGCACCTAGAAATTAGTGGGAAATGACATCTTAAATGTTCTTCTACTGCGCTTGGTTCCGAAGTTAAGCATTTTTCAATATTTTTGGCGGCCGTTTTGAATTTGACCTCTCCAGGGCCTCAGGGGTCAGATCTGACTGTCCTCCACATCTGAAAATAAACCTCATGGTATCATCTAACAGTGGTAGAAGTTTCATGCTTTTTTCAAAAAGTGCACAGTTTTTTGGTAATCCGCTGTACTATAACCATTAATCAGAGCCGACAACTCAGCGCCCCTCTCCTCAGACAGATGACCAAACAGAAACTCCAGATTTTTCAAGGTTTCAGAGTTCTTTAGCCTGCCACGCAACACACTCATCCGGTGGAGTAACCCCATCATCCTCTGGCACAGATAGAAACACATAACTTCCCACAGCAGCAGCCACCGATTTAACAGACTCTTTCTGCCGCTCACCACTAGATGCAGAGAACTGTGACTCCCGAGTGTAATAAGGTTTCAGTAAATTTACATGGCAAAGTTGGGTTGATTTCCTACGCCGTGGTGTCGACAACAGGTAATTTAGGTCTGACAGCTGGCGTAAAACTGTAAACGGGCCAGTAAACTTGGCTTGAAAAGGGGTACTGGCAATTGGCAACAATGCAAGTACCTGATCACCAGGACTAAACTGATGGTGCTCAGCTTGGCGGTCATAAAGACGCTTCATTTTCCCCTGGGAAGAGTTTAACTTCTCCCTAGCCATCTCCCCAGCCACGTACAATCGGTGCCGAAAACCATTGACATAGTCAATCAAATTACTAGGTGGTTCTGATTGCCCCACAGCATCATGCAACAGAGTAAGTGGCCCACGCACTGTGTGTCCAAACACAAGCTCATTTGGGCTAAAACCGGTGCTTTCCTGCACAACCTCTCGAGCAGCTAACAGAAGCCACGGCAGCCCTTGCTCCCAGTCCTGATTCAATTCAACACAGTAGCCACGCAACAGAGACTTCAGGGTCTGGTGAAATCTTTCCAGAGCCCCTTGGCTCTGAGCATGGTACGCAGAAGCCTGGTTATGTTTAACATGTAACTGTTTCAGAACCTGAGCAAACAAATGAGATGAAAAATTAGAGCCCTGATCACTCTGAATTACTTTTGGGATGCCAAAGGTGGAAATGAACTGTGTCAGAGCCTTCACCACAGACCTACCAGTAATGGTACGCAATGGATATGCAGCTGGATACCTTGTGCTCTGACACATTACTGTAAGCAAATAGTTGCTACCAGACTTGGAACGAGGTAAAGGACCAACACAGTCAATAATCAGATGTTCAAATGGCTGCGCTATTGCTGGAATAGGGCACAGAGGAGCTGGCTTAATACTCTGATTTGGCTTTCCTGTCATCTGACATATATGACATGTTTTAATGTACCTGGACACATCCCTCTTTAACTGAGGCCAGAAAAAGTATTGCAGAATGTAATCATACGTTTTGCGGACTCCCAGGTGCCCAGACTGATCATGAGAAGCCCTCAGCACCTCACTGCGGAACTTTGAAGGAACAACAATCTGCCAGACCGGGTCACCAACAAAGTTTTCCCCATGCAGCAACCATTTCCTCACCAACAATCCATCCTGCAGCAAGTAACCACGTACTGCGCTCCTAGCCTCCTCAACAGTGAGAACTCGGTCAAACAACTGGCTCAGAGAGGGATCTGCCCTCTGCTCCACCAGCAGGTCACTGCGAGAAACAGACAACAAAGAGTCAGGGATGTCCACAGAGAAAATCTCACTCTCCCCTGGTCCCCCACCCTCAAGTTCAGGCTCAGACTCTGACTCTGCACGGCACATAGCTCGAGTCACTGCACAGGCTGTAAAAACCTCAGGAAAGCATTGAGCACTCTCATCTAGTTTTCCTGTAACAACAGGTGAAGATGTTACTATGGGTGGAGGTGGCACACCATCAGCCCACACACGGCTACCAGCAAGGTCGTTACCTAAAATAATGTCCACACCCTCAATCGGCAGTGCAGGGCGCACACCCATGGTGACGTCACCCCGAACCAACCCACAGTTCAACACTAGATGATGCAATGGAACCGGCAACACCGTTAACCCCATCCCTCGCATCAGAACATAATCTCAAGTACTAGTTTCCTCAGAAAAAGGCAACTCAGAGCTCACAGTTGCATACACCTTACTTTCACCTACTGAGAGAGCAGAGTAGGCTTCCTGCGCTTTACCAGTTAAAACACATTGCAAAAGCAGTGTGCGATCTAAATCTGACCACTCTCTACCCTCAGCAACACGCTCAAACAGCGAAAAAAATATATCTGGATCCCGCTCACAAAACTGGGGAACTAAACGCAAATTACTGGCAACATCAAAAGAACTAGAGGCTGATCTACCAGGAACAGCTGAAAGAGCACGGCCTGCATCAGCGCCACCTGAGGTCAGTCTACACGCCTCCACCTCCAGCCTTTTGAGTTCAGTCTGCAGCAGAAGCAATCTCTCTCTCTGTTCAAAAGTTAACCCAGCATCAGCAGACACAACAGATTCCACCACAGGACCGGCAGCCTGCAATTTACCAGGATTGATAATACCCACATCAGACAGATTAGCCTTAATAATAGCTTTAATGCTATCCTTACTCCGTTTATCACTCACTTCCAACCTGAAATGGTCAGCAATCCTCAACAACTGATCACGTGTGTAGTACTCCAAAGACTCCCCTGATGGAGCTTTCAAAAAATCCTCCACACTAGCCATGGTTATCAACCAGCCCAATTACCAGTCCAAACACAGACTATACAAACCAATGCAAAAAAGACAACCTGCAGTGCTTAACCTGTAGAACATTGAGCTCACACAGTCCCCCCACAGCCAAAACGTCACGGTAGCCCCGTCCCTCTAACTGCCTAACCAGAATCTAGCTAAGCTCCCCCCTAGTCTTCAGGTATTTGGTGGTGGGTATTTACGCACTAAAGCCCGTCAGCCCGGCAAAGCAACCACTAAATGGCAACTCACCTGCAGCTGCGGATGTGCCCCCGAGACAACTGCTCCAGCCACTTTCCCACCACACTAACACCCCCCCAAACGAACTCCAAAGGGAACTCGCTCTTAAGCCTTACAGGGACAGAAGCAACAGCGACTTAATACGGCTGGGCACACACAGGACCCCACAAACTCAGTGCCTAAAAAACACCAGCACAACACAGCCTGGCACAAAACAATCTCCTCAGAACAGACTTGGCCGCTTACCCAAACCAAAACAAACAGACTTACCACGCTAGTCAAACGTCTCCCAACAAAACCGGCTGCGTAACTCATTCATAAAAACCAGGCGCACCGCTTACTACAGCTACAGCTGATCTGACGTCACCGAATTAACTAGACGAGCCCCCACATGTCACAGCCATATAGGTCATAGGCAGCGACAAGGAGGGAGACGAGACGAGGATGACAGTATAATAAAAGTAAATTTATTAACAAAAGATAATGAACTAAGATAAGTCAGTAATCAGTAGTGTGAGCATGTATGAATGTGTGGAAAAAACAAACAAAATCCAAACAGCAGCAGCTGTGCCCGACCAGACCAGAGAGAGAGCCAAGCAGGAGTGAAGCCTTTTAAATACCTGGGTCATAACCTAATCAGGCGACCTCTCCACCCTGCTTCCTGCAAAGGAAAACACAGCAGCAGAAAAGGGAGGGACAACTAGTGGATGGAGGGGCCGTCACAGTATATATATATATATATATATATATATATATATATATATATATATATATATATATATATATATATATAATATATAATACAAATTTCCCTATTGGGAATGAAGTGCAATTGAAAGATACTGTAAATCCTCCTTGAGTTTAGTAAAGTGACAACATTTACAATTTTCTTGACCAAACAAAGAAGACTAGACGAGGTCTGTCTGTAATGCAGCCAGCTGCAAAAAAGGAAAATCCATTTTCCGATTTTCCTTTTTTTTACATCGATTGTGATTGATAAATCCGATTTAGATTTAAAATTGATTAATCGCAAAGCCCTAATATATATACATACACCAACATACATACACACACAGTGGGGCAAAAAGGTATTTAGTCAGACCACCAGATGTGCAAGTTCTCCCACTGAATAAGATAGGAGAGAGGGCTGTAATTTTCATCACAGCCATATTTCAACTATGACACTGTCCATGGCACACCAATGATAATTCTTCACCATTCTTTCCCTCTTTTCCAGAATGATGGCGGGTTTGAGTGAAGAAATCAAAGAGATCATCTGCAAGATCTTGCCAAATCTGAGACTCAGCGGCAAATAATATCGAAACTTCAGAGCTCGGGCTTGGAGTCAAAAGAAGACTTAAAATATGTCCAGCAGGAAGACATTGCTGATCTGCTACCTGTTATCCAGTGCCGGAAACTCCTGGATGCATTCAAATTAGGTAATGTATGGCTAATTTAGTGTGGCATTCAAGTGGGGATGGACTAATACTTAAAAATCTTGTATCAGGCTGATACCACAGTAACATAGGGTACAGGTATAGGAAATGACCATAATCTAAATTAATCTAGTTTTTTTGTTTGTTTTTTAGAAACCGAGACAGTTATATTAAATTTACAAACCACTCCAACTTCGTCATCTCTGAGTAGTAATTGGTCGGCGTCTGAGTCTTCATTACCATCATTATGCACTACGCCTCATTCTACCCCGTCACGGCTATCGGCCGTTGCATCGTGTTCAACCCAGGCAAGAAACAGCGATCCAAGCAACAGACCTTCCACATCTCAGATACTGAAAACATGGCCAGAAACTTTCCAGGTCCCCTGGGAAAAAATGCCACAGGAAATTCGTTCTGCTATTTCAGATGGAAAGAGACCAAATCCAGTGGCGCGACGCCAGATGGTACGAGTACTCACAGATGAAATGAGAAGGTGTGAAGCTAACCCCACTCGTGCACAGTGTCTAACTGTAGTTCCAAATATCCTCAGACAGTACCCAAAGAGTTTTGCTGATATGACTCCAGATGGGTCACTTCTGGGGGGAGGTTACACCTCACTTTTGATTCAACTGAAAAACCGCATTGAGAATGTGAACCGTAATGGAAGCTTTTCAAACCACCGATCCTCCACATACAAGAGAGGTCCAACTGACACCTATGGATGTACAAGATTTCAGCCAGAGCTCCCCCCAGAAGAAACTGATGAGACTCTGGAGCAGCACCGGCAGAGACTGGAGGAGGTTTACAGACACGAGGGTGCAGGTGGAGCAGAAAGAGCCGAGGTTAAACATCTAATGGAGCTCACATTCTCTCTACAACGTCGCCACATAAATACACTTCCATCACCTGACATGGAAGATTTCAAAAGCAAATGGCCTTTTCTTTTCACACCAAGGTATACGCACATTTTGAGTTGCTCACAGACATCAATGTGCTTCGTAGCTTGGAACTCAGTATGGAGGAATGTGGAAAAGCCATCACACAATACTTCAGGGAAAAACCTACTAACACAGATGTCAAGGATGTCATCTCTAATGGTGAAGATAATGTGGCACTTCGTGTTGTTCAGCTGCTCATGGCACACTTTGGAGAGGACCTAACCGGCCTGCTCCTTCTTGCAGATGTGAGTTTTCTTCTTTATTTCTAACTCTGTGTTTTAAAGAGTGACTCACTGGAGGCAGTTTATCAGATAATGTTTGCTCTGGAGCCACAAAAGGCTTCATACTACTTTTAGACATTTGCAGTACCTGTTAACATACTTTAAAGGTATTGTGACATGAAAAACAAATTTTTCTTGATTTTTTGTGTTGTGTTGGGTGTCTTGACATCAATTACACCCAAAAAACAACGAACTTTTAACATTCAGTGTATTGTGTGCTTTCTGGGATTTTCCGCATAACTGTGCAAAAACGGCGCACCTGGTTTGGTGGCGGGCCGTGACGTAAAGGGCCGCTAAATCACCGCCCCCTCCACCCAGCTCGCTGCCTCCTCTCCTCTCCAGCGCACCATAAAGGCTGATTTATGGTTCCGCGTTACACCGACGCAGAGCCTACGGCGTAGGGTTACGCGGCGACGCGCACCGTACGCTGAACTCTACGGCGTAGGCTCTGCGTCGATTTAACGCGGAACCATAAATCAGGCTTAACACGGAGCTGTTAGAGCCTCTTCTGTTCTCATCAGCGGAGGAAAACAGCTAAGAAGACCCGCGGCCACTGACTGGACTTAAGATAAGGGGACACTTTATTTACATGCCTTTATTTTTGTGATTGTTTGCTGTGCTCTGTCTAGTCGCCCTGTCTGGGCTGTGTGTCGGTGTTTGTGGTCGGTGTGCGCGCGTGTGTGTGAAGACGGCAGAAGTGTGTAGCGGTTGGTTGGAGGAGGTTTGGAGGAGGAGCGGGGCAATGATTGACAGGAAAGGGGAAAAAGGAAGCATTTTTCACGGCACAAAAAAACACTGTCATAAAAAGGACAGAATGGAGTACTAGAGTGAAGTTTTTCTTGTTACACTCTTTTAGACACATTTGAGGGATGTTGGCCAAGACTTTTAATAGTGTTAAAAGCATGTTAAAAATGATGTCACAATACCTTTAATGTGTAAAATTGTTACCCTTGTTTGCAATCTGTTTGACTGTAGGTACATCAGAAGCTAATTCACCTCTAGGTTACTCTCACCTAGTGTTTACTAATTATTTGTCTTTTTATAATGTTTTCTTAAAAATCTTGTATGTATGTATTTGTTCCCTACAGGTTTCTGCCACTGCAGCTGACGTCCAGACAACTCTCAGTCCTCCTGCAAGTCCTCGCCTAATACTTCATGGTATACATTTCATTTCAGTCATTGATAGGCGCATTTTGCATATCATCTTGAGTTTACAAATGTAAATGAGATGCATTCTCATGTTGCTATGACGTGAAGTTTCAGGTGCAGCAGGGAAAGTCGTGGTTGGAGGTTGGAGGATCACCCTGGAGGGCCGTGTCATCTCTGAGTGCATCACACAAACGTTTGTAACGGGACTTGCTGCTGTGTTTGCAATCTACTACATATTCAATCTTCAGTATCAAGATGAGGCAGCTTGTACTCTGGAATTCATTCAGAGGTAAGAACCCCATCATTCCTTGTCATCACTATATTGTTACAACTAAATTAATGTGTTTGTATTTTTTAGCATAAAATGGTATTGGTACATTTGAAGCCACAACACACACACACTGGGTGTTTTATTGGACTAAGGTTTTATTATAATTCCGTATGATGTCACTTTGTCATTCGGGTCCACTCTATTTGTGCAATGAAGAAGACAAAAAAAAACAATTGATTGAATTTAATTGAATGTACACAAAACAGTATATCATTGCAACCCCACTCTGATCTTAGACTATTTAGATTTCAGGCGCTTCATTGGTATAAATCCAGAGAGAGGGACAAAGGCCAAAAGGGGCAAGGTTGTCTCCAAGAAGAAAGGTGTGATCGTCCACAAGAAGTTTTCTGCAGTCAACACACACGTCTCCACTGAAGAAACTCCTTGATTTTGGATGGGACTTCATAGAACTGTGAGTTCTCTTTAATCTTGCTCTCTGTCCATGGGTTGTTTTAACAGTCTGGCATTGCCACATTAAGCTGCAAGAGAACTGGTATTATTAGCTTTATAAACATTAGCTTGGCTGGTATATTGTACATGATCTTGATCTTGTCCTGATTCTATCGTATTTGTTTGTTATTGTTTGACAGTGGCAACACTGGAATTATGCTGCAGAAGGAACAGCGGCTAAAAAACTGACGGTCATCTCTCCTGGATCCACAAGATTTTAATCAGGACCGTTCACACTTACACAGACTTCCACTGGAGCTACAATAAGACGTGAGAACACAAGCCTACCTCACAGGACTATTTAAGAAGAAAACTGCAAGTCTAGCTTGCATTGACACAGGTGCCTACCTCACAGTTTCTTGCCTAAATGTTGTTTTTGACCAGCTGTAATAGTTTCAAAATGGCCTTAATGCACTTTTTCAAAATGTTCTTATTTTTTTTCCAAATGTAAAAAGTACAAAAGTACAGAAACGATTCAAATTCACAAACTCAAAACGAGGTACAAAAAGAGGAACGTGGTGCAAATGAAAAAACGTGCTGCAAAAAACAAAGACAAATGCAGCATCATCAAACGCTGCTGCAAATAGAGAAACAATGCAAAGCACAAAACAAGAAACCATCTTCAAAAGAAAAATGCTTCATAACCGGTACAACCAGAAGTGCTCCAAACCTGCAGGTGGAGCTGCTGACTGAACCACAGTGTTTACATCCATGGGTTAAACATACAGCGGGAACGGTAATGTGATTTTTATCTGACTATATTTATATACAATGTTTATATCACTGTACAACGCTGCACATTACGAGACGTTTCTTTATTATATTTTACACCAGACGATACAATGTACAATGCCCTTGCTTCATTTCGAGTTGTAAGATTTTGGCTGGAGTCATCACTTAACATCAACAAGGACTCTTGGATCCTCGCATAGTTCTGGTGCAGTGCTTTTGTCGCTTGTGCGTGTGCTGACCATCTCGTGTCAGACAGACTTTTTAAAGTTTCTATTCTGTGGTTATCATTGGGCTGTGAACCCGCTGTAATAACCTGCCAACGGGATGTGGATTTGGAGGAAAAATTAAAAAGTGTCTGTACGAAGTAAAAAAATTCCTCCCTCTCAAGACAGCAGTTCACACTGTTAACCCCGACTAAATTAAGTGTGTGTGCAGCGCACGGTACCCATTCAGCCAAAGGGTTAATCTGTTTAATGCGTGATTGAAGGCCACTGAAAGTGCCGGACATGTTGGCGTCATTATCGTAGCATTGGCCTCTGCAGTTATTTATATCAATACCCATGTCCTGCAAAACACCAATAACAGACCGGCAAAGTGACTCTCCTGAGTGACTTTGAATAGGTAGAAACTTAACAAAACGCTCCTCAATCCTGCCATCGGGTGACACATATCTCATGATGAATGTCAGCTGATCAATGTGGGTCACATCTGGCGTGGAATAGACACTTATTGAAAAGAACTTTGCCACTTTTATTTGCCTGGTTTGTCTGCAAGGACCCACTCCCCCATCAGCTCAATAAACTCCAAACATGTTGTTGAAGACAAATAGGAAGGTGTTCCCTTACCAGCATTGCCATATTTTTCAATATGGGCTTTCAGAAATGGGTCAAACTCAGCGATGGTTTCCAGAACTCCCAAATTCCCGTTATCAGCTTGTCCAAAAATTTCACTGTGTCCTCTGAATGGTAGTACTCGCTCCGCCAAAAACTTAACCACCACAACCACCGTCTTTAAAACTTCCGTCCAGTATTCACATTCACTGTCAAATTGTTTCTTTAGTTCAGTATCAATGCATTCAGCATCAGCACAGCGTGTAACATAGGCTACCATGGCCTTTTTTTGGCTCTTCGATCCTTCATGTTCAGCGAGGCGTGTGGTTGCGTTCTTCCCGTCACTGTAGCCAGTCGTGAAAGCTGACTGAAAATCACTGTCACCGAATAATTTGCATGCGAAACAAAATACAGATCCTTTTGAGGGGGAATACAGCAACCATTCTCTTTCCACACTTTCGCCATTTGCCAGTTTCCTTTTAAACAACGTTTTAGAAAAGTATCTTTTTTGGTGTTTGTGTTGTCTTTCAGATACAGCCACATCTGCATCTTTATTCTGACAGGTTTCAGGCCCCATTTTAAATCAGTATTTCCTCATACCTTCATCAATTGTCTCCCAGCACGCAGGATCCGAGCTCCAGGTAGCGGCAGGATTGCTGCCGTATTTTGCACTCTCTGCAGCAACAGGTGAAACACTCGCAGAGGGATTAGTGGAGGCTAGCACATCGTGGCTAACTCCCGGGACACCAGAAGCACAACCCGCTGAGTCTGCCGACTCTGCTCTCGACGCCTCGGTCTTAGACTAGGAGACTGTCGGACATTCCAACGAAGACGAGGCGCGGTGGTCGTGGTCAGCGTCATCTCCCTCCACATCTTGACCCTGACAACCACCAGACTTAAAATACCCCGTCAGCTTTGGAATTTTCATTAATAATTCCTTGTTCCTTGTCACTTTCCGTTTCTGAGCGCCACTGACTTTCTTGTTCGACATTTTTCCGCTGTATGATTGACAGGCGACAGTATTGTGACGGAAGAACGGCAAATCCAATCAATGAGCTGATTGTATAGAAGTGACCCATGTTTTCCCAATCAGTGCTTTTTTTACTTGTTTATCACCCCACGGACCGATAGAAGTCACTTTTTCATTGCAGTGTATTTAACATTTCTAAAAATAGTCTGACCAATCGGGGCCCCTCCACACGTGGGGCCCCTAGGCTGCAGCCTAGGGAAGCCTGTGCATTAACCCGCGCATGCTTGTATGTCTTCCATTTTTGAATAATTCCTCCCACAATTGATTTCTTCACACCAAGCTGCTTCCCTATTGCAGATTCAGTCTTCCCAGCCTGCTGCAGGTCTACAATTTAGTTTCTCACGTCCTTTGACAGCTCTTTGGTCTTGGCCATAGTGGAGTTTGGAGTGTGATTGTTTGAGGTTGTGGACAGGTGTCTTTTATACTGATAACCAGTTAAAACAGGTGCCATTAATACATGTAACGAGTGGAGGACAGAAGAGCCTCTTAAAGAAGAAGTTACAGTTCTTGTAGGAGCCGAATCTATTAGTATTGAGCACTGGATTGGGTGATGGGTTTAATGAATGAAGGCACCTCAGTGGCTCCTTGTCGTAGGAGTGTCTCTGTGGGTGGTCTTTAGGCGTCTATAAATAAGGCTTCTCTTCCGCTCGCGTCTGCAGGCTGGCTGGATTATGGAGGTGGGGTGAGCTGGGAGAGAGCATACTTTGTTGACCGCACTACGTATTTTGATAACAACTCACACTCATCATTGGCTCATTGTTCAAGCTATTTTGCACATATTTATTACAAGTATTTGATTGTATTGTGATAATTGATGCACTGAAATAGTAAACCCCTTTTAAACTTGAGTTTATTGTTTGGACAGTGGATTATTATATTAATGTGCGCGTCGGACAGTTTTAGTATCTCCCATGCTTAGCCTGCCGGTTGATTGATCAATTGGGGTCATTATCAGCCACTATAGTTCTGTTAAAGGCAAAAGGCAAATCTTGCTTGTTTGTAGGTGACCAATTTGTTTTACCCAGGGATTTATCAATTCATTCAGTAAAAATCCTACAATGTGATTTCTTGGATTCTTTCCCCCCATTCTGTGTCTCATAGTCGAAGGCCTCTCTCATCTTTTTAAGTGGGAGAACTTGCACAATTGGTGGTTGACTAAATACTTTTTTGCCCCACGGTATGTCCCGCAACATGAGTCTTTCAAAGCAGGCAGTCGAAAACCTGCAATATCCATCTTGCTGTCGGAAAAATGTCGCAACCAGAGATTATTTGCATGGAATTTAAAATTTTGCACACTGATTTCAAAGAATGTCAGTTTCTGTAGTTCAGAGAAAAGCAAGACATACAATATGTCCCTCAGCATGAGCCTCTCAGAGCATGCAGGAGAAAACCTGCAGTATCCATCTTGCTGTGGGCATTTTAGCAATCAGAGTCTCTTGGCCCGCCGATTTTAGTGCATGGCAGTGTCCGTAGTTTAGTAAGTTTTTTCTCAATCGTTTTTCACACCCATGACATCTCTGTGGTGGATGATTTTTTATTGTACCACAACAGGACAACTTATATAAAGCCATACATTTATTTCTAATATGATTCATATGAAGATAACTTCAAAGTCAATGTGCAAAGACTCGAAGAAAAGGAAGACATAAAATATTTCTCGCAGAATGAGTCTTTCAGAGCAGCCAGGAGAAAACCTGCAGTATCCATCTTGCTGTCAAGACTTGTAGCAGAATGTTTTACAGGATTTTTTTTCATATGCCCCCCGACATTGCAGGTCAAAGCATGTCAGTTTCTGTAGTGTAGCGGTTATCACGTTAGCCTAACACCTGAAACGTCCCGTTTGAAACTTGGTGGAAACGTGAGACTTTACAGTGTTATTATTTGGACTTGGAAAACCACTCCAGTCCTCTACTTGGTGCTCAGGACAGGAAGGCCGACCATCTCTTTCTTGCATTGGGTCGCATGCAGAAATTAATTTTGTTGCAGTTCCATAACTGTCAAAAAAGAAACTATATAAAAAAGGGAAAAATTGTTTTTTCTCAATGTTTTTTTTTCATACCCATGACATCTCTGTGGTGGATGATTTTTCATTTTACCACAACAGGACAACTTATATCAAGCCGTACATTTATTTCTAATATAATTGATGTTTTGCCACAGGGGAGGTGCTGGTTCAGTTATCAAAGAGTCATTAATGATTGTCGAAGGACAATCATTAATAATTATAAAGTAGATTATCAAATTGAATTATCAAAATGACTGATGTAATCAGGAAAATAACTAAACAGCAAAAATCAGTCTCAAGGTAGATTATTCTTCAGAATAATAGTGAGGGGAGGAGTTCAAACACAGGCCTTTGCAATCAGCAGTTGTGACAAATATGCGTAAAATAAGCACAAACAACTTTTCTCATTCAAATTAATCAGAATTTATTTTCACAAGTGTCAAGAAGATGGTAATACAACACTTCGGATAAATTCTGATGGCTAAACTACCCAAAAATAACTAACTAAACATGAACACAAAACTTCAGATTACCTGTGTGTGTGTGTGTTGTTTTTTTGCAGTTTGGGTGCACAATACTCTTGTGTGTGTGTGTGTATTAAGAGATTTTGCAGTATGTTGTGTAATTGAAACTGGTTTGCTGTGATCTTTTATGGTAAACTCATATTAAAAGGAACCCTGGCTATTAAGACATGTAGGTCTTAAAAGATAAGTGTTGGTATCAATTATAACAATGTGATATAAAAAACCTTGTTGATGTCTTCGTTTTTATAAAATTTGAAAATATAATTTAACTCGTAGGTCGCCATTGTTGTTTACATTCTGGGTAGTGACGTCAGACGGTGGCTCCTGCTAACCCCCGTACACTGTTCTGACACCCAGAAACAGATCAAAACACAGCTAAACAGGTGACGGCGCACCAGAAACACAGATGAAAACACAGCTAAACATTAAGGTGAAGGCGCACCTACAAAAATAAAAAATAAAAAAGAAAGTGCTGCACCATACAGCATGAAGTACAAAAACACCATAAAACTCAGATAGACTAACAGACCACACGTTTCAACTAGCAGATAACCGATGCTACAATAAAAACCCCAGCCAGATCTGGCGTCATTAAATTAAATAAAGATGTTCTTGCCTATTTGAAGCGAAGTCTGCGCCTCCCGTTTCGTCAAAGTCCCGGGCCAGTCCCCTCAGCCTCTGGTCTGTCATCACCCAGCACCAAAGCCGGTTTTAGGGGGGTGGCAGGGGTGGGCTATGCCCACCCAAACGTGCATATTGCCCACCGGCGTCTTTGCAGATCTCCCGTGCATCACAGAACTTTGATCCAGTTTGCCTGAACCGAGACGTCTTATGGGCTCCCTCGTCAGCCTCCACGGCCGGGAGATGCTGCTCATCTATGTTTTGGATACCTGTCCCAGTTAAACTAACGCGGCTTATCTTCCCAGAGCCACCGCTCTACGTCATCGCCCCCAGAATGCATTGCGCAGGTAAAACATGGCGCCTCCCGCAGGTCAAAATATGTGATAAACATTGTAGATTTTTAAAGCAATTAGATTATTTTATGTGTTTCTAACAACATATTTTAGTATAAGAGAACAATTGTGGCTAATTAGGGACTACATGTCTCAATAGCCAGGGTTCCTTTTAAGCATTTACATCATATTGCGTTCTTGAATGGCAGTTTGTGCCCCCCCGCTGGTTATTACGTGCCCCCCAATTAGATCTGTTCTGCCGCCGACTCTGCCCCCCCCTGTGGCTTGGGGTCTGTGTCCAATCAGGGGCTGTTCCTTATCACTGCAGGGCCTTCGATGTAAATCCTGGTTGAGCTTTGCGTCCATGGGGTTTCCTTTGTTCCAAACCATGCGGTCAGGTATCATAAACTCGAGGCTGGTCTCAGCCTGAGGCCCCAGAACTGGGCCTCAAAGCTGACCCAAGGCCTCAACTGTTCATATAATCACACAATCCATAGTTCATATCGGACTGTGGCCCAACAAATATTTCTCATCATTTGTATTGTGCTGGCCGATCAGGACGGCTGACTTCCTCATTCTACACACACACACACACACACACACACACACACACACACACACACACACACACACACACACACACACACACACACACACACACACACACACACACACACACACACACACACACACACACACACACACACACACACACACACACACACACACACACACACACACACACACACACACACACACACACACACACACGTCACTGTTAGTACTGTATGTTAATAAAAAAAAATGCTTTTATGTATAGATGAATACAGGGTAAATAGTGTTTATATAGAGGGACATGCAACTGCAAATAGCAATAATCACCCAGGTATCCGCAAATTTATAGTCATGTATACCACAATATGTTTACACCGTGTAAAATTGTTAATATTAATTTGTGTAACTTCTCAATACATCAAGATTTTTAACATATAATAACAAGGGTCTATGTGAAAACATGGTATTGAGTTCAAGGGGTAGGAGAAGTTTTTTTTACTTCTTCTTCTTCTTGAACATGTCAAAACTGCTGTTGCTTCAAAAAAAAATCTCTTTCATTCATTGTTCAACTATGTTCGAGGATGTCTGTTAGTTACACTACCATCATGTTCAAAATAAAGACATTTGAATTGAGTTCTTGTATTTCATTTTCTAAATCTGGTTATAACTGAACAGCTCTAATAGCTGTAAGAATCTGCTGCTTTTAAAAAAAAAAAAATATTCAAAATCTTTCCCACAATCGAACCACCAGAATTATTTCTTTCAAACTAAATGAACTAAACTAAATTGGTGCCTTTTAACTGAACTCTCAAAATAAATGATATCAGCACTGATCACAAATGTACACTTTTTATTCAGTGTGAATACGTTGATGACTCGTTAGAGCACCTTGCCAAGCAAAAGCCGCTCCACACTGATCACACCTGTAAGGCTTGTCTCCAGTGTGAATATGTTGATGTTTTGTCAAATTACCTTGCTCAGCAAAAGCCTTTCCACAATGATCGCATCTGTAAGGCTTGTCTCCAGTGTGAATCCGTCGGTGTTTCGTTAGCGAACCTCGTTGGGCAAAAGCCGCTCCACACTGATCACACCTGTAAGGCTTGTCTCCAGTGTGAATACGTTGGTGAGTCGTTAGAGCACCTTGATGGGCAAAAGCAACTCCACACTGATCGCATCTGTAAGGCTTGTCTCCAGTGTGAATACGTTGGTGTCTCGTCAAATGACCTTGGTGGGCAAAAGCCGCTCCACACTGATCACACCTGTAAGGCTTTTCCCCAGTGTGAATACGTTGGTGACTCGTTAGAGCATCTTGACGGGCAAAAGCCGTTCCACACTGATCACACCTGTAAGGCTTGTCTCCAGTGTGAATACGTTGGTGACTCGACAAATGACCTTGCTGGGCAAAAGCTGCCCCACACTGATCACATCTGTAAGGCTTGTCTCCAGTGTGAATACGTTGGTGTCGCTTTAGATTACCTTGCTGGGCAAAAGCCGTTCCACACTGATCACATCTGTAAGGCTTGTCTCCCGTGTGAATACGTTGGTGTCTTGTTAGAGCACCTTGCTCGGCAAAAGCTGCTCCACACTGATCACACCTGTAAGGCTCGTCTCCAGTGTGAATACGTTGGTGACTCGTCAAATCACCTTGCCGGATAAAATCCGCTCCACACTGATCACACCTGTAAGGCTTGTCTCCAGTGTGAATACGTCGGTGTCTCGTTAGGTGACTTTTATGGGTAAAAGCCGCTCCACACTGATCACAGCTGTATGGTTTATCACCAGTGTGAGTTTTCTTATGGATCTTCAGGTTTGATGAAGTGGTAAAGACTTGTTCGCAATCATCACAGCAGTGTCTTTTGGATCTTCCTTTATGATTCTGTAACAGAGAAGATGACTTACATTAGCTTGGCTGCATTATCAAAAGCCTTTTCAGTTTCAAGTATGGAGCTAGAAGAGTCTCATAATTCACAAATGCACAGGACAAGATTCACAAATGCACACGCCGATCCACAAATGCACAGGACAAGATTCACAAATTCAAAGACCGATTCACAAATTCACAGAACAATTCACACGTGCGTAGGACAAGATACACACATGTATTTTTGATGCACACACAAATATAACCTGATTTGCAAACTTTTTTTTGTCCGTAGGCTACGCTGGATTTGCGTGTGACTTTTGAGACTCCCCTGATGTCACAAATCAGTTTTTTTAAACACGGAAGGATCTGCAACAAATCACATATCTTCCTTTGTTTCAGCCAATCATAAGAGCGCACCCCATGTGGGGGACGATTTACTCGTAAACCAATCAGATTAAAGGGGCGGAGCACCTGCTGTTTGAGCTGCGTCGCGCCGTTGGCTTAGAAAAGTGATTCAATATTTAGAGTTGGTGGAGTAAAGATAAATAAACACGACAGCAACAAGGGATGGAGAGGAGATCACTGCTCTGCTTTTCTTGTGATCTCGGTAAAGAAAACAGCACGATCGGAGATGGTTTGTCGAGCCGTTCAACCAGAGCCACCGGGAGACTGGAGAGCTCCAAGTCCCTCCGATGCAGCAAATGATGATGAGAAACAGCTGAGATATTTATATATGTATCACCATCCACCCGCCCCCACTAGGCAACGAAGCCTATAATCGGGGACCAGAGAGAATGCAGTTCTGCCGAATGATGTTTAGTGGAGGCAGACATTATCTCATAACTGATATGATTTAAATGGGACCTATTATGAAAAACACGTTTTTCCTTTATTAACATATATAAAGTGGTCTCCCTTCACCCTGCCAACACAGAGGAGGAGTAAATAAACCAAATTCTGCAGTGTCCGTTCACCACGCCCGGAGGATCCTTCCAGTGTCATGTGACTTTTACGAGCCGTTCAGATTCTGCTCCTGTCGTTACGTAACGACAGGATTGATTTCCATAGGTCGGCCTCCACTGCGTGAAACCACGCCCTCAACTATCTCCGCCAGCCGGAGCTTCCGCCATTGTTTAGAAGCGGTGGCTGAGTTGTCGGAGGAGGCTGAGTTCTCGCGAGGAGGCTGAGTTCTTGCGAGATGTGGTAGGAGCACGAGGAGCACGAGACAGCAGCATTCAATGTCGAGCTGAAAAATACATTCCGGTTATCAAACAAATAGCAAGAATACATTAGCGAAAACTTATTTGACAGAGAGGTTATATACGTATAAATAATCTGGATCAGGTAGAGACCTAAGATTCTCTGGAGGAGTATATGGAAGAAAATTATAATAGGATTGTCATGCGTAAAAAAGACGGAGCTACCCTGAACGCATCATCGTCCAAGAGATCCCGAGATGACAAATCATCTGGAGCCATATCACCCCCAGGTAACACCACCACAGGCGCCCTGCTGTCCATCGACGCCCGGATGAATAGCTTTGAGTCCTGCATGAGGGACAACCTAGTGTTTGCTGGCATTCCGGAGAAGTCTGATGAAGATCCTGAACCAACCGTCCAGGATTTCACCCGAACCCACTTGAAACTTCCAGAAGATCAGGTGAACTCCATCACGTTTCACCGCGTCCATCGCCTAGGAGGAAGAAGATCGGAAGCCCAGAGACCTAGACCCATTGTTGCCAAATTTGAACACTATAAGCAGAAGGAACAGGTGAGAAGCCGTGGACCCCAGCTACGCGGACTGCCGTTCTCCGTGAAATACCAGTTCCCCCGGGAGATCCTGGACTGTCGCCGAGTCCTCTTCCCGATCCGGAAGAAGCTCATTACGGAGGGAGCTCGTGCTGTCATCACCGTGGACAAGCTGTAAGTGAACGGACAAATGTACCGCGACCCCAACATCACTCCCTGGCTCTGCTAAAAGATGAGTCCAAATTTACTTTCTTCTTTTCTCTTTCTTTCTCACTAAATGGTGATTAAATTAGATATAGCTTCATAAACACTTGGTGATTAGATTAGATATAGCTTCATAAACACTTGGTGATTAGATTAGATATAGCTTCATAAACACTTTCGGCACATATTATTGTATTAATAATTCTTGCTCTGCTAGTCTCAGTAAGTCATAGGCACACATTGGTGATCGTTTCTTTTTTCTTTCCTTTTCTTCTCTATTTTTTTTTATTATGATTAGAATTATCCGCCCCCCCCCCACCTCACCCCAATTTCCCCATTCCTTTTATAAATGTTCCCTTTTCTCTTCTTTCCCTCTATGTCTGACTCTGCTGCACTTTCTGTTTGGTAAATTGGTACAACTACACATATTATACATTTAGAATAACATGGCACACACATATGCAAGAGTTCCTCATGCAACATTACCATTTACATATAATGTTACTTTCAATGATTGGATTATGGATAAATTAAAGTTTGTCACTTGGAATGTAAATGGAGCCGGGAACAGATCAAAGAGATTAAAACTTCTAAATCAGATACAAACCCTGCAGGCAGACATTGTCCTACTACAAGAAACCCACCTACTGTAGTTAAAGCTTCAGCAGATATATTGGCCACGGCACTGTTTCCGTATGTTTTCTCAGCCTGTTACAACTCCAGACAAAGAGGGGTAGCGATTCTCATTAATACGAGAGTAAATTTTACTGTACATTGACTCAGAGGGTAGATATTTAATATTAGTCTTGCCAATTCAAAGCCTGAATTTATGTATTTCTAATGTATAGCTCCTCCCGGGTGACAGAGCTCCTCACCCTATCTCTAAGGGAGCGCCCCGCCACCCTGCGGAGGAAACTCATTTCGGCCGCTTGTATCCGGGATCCCGTTCTTTCGGTCATGACCCAGAGTTCATGACCATAGGTGAGGGTGGGAACGTAGATCGACCGGTAAACCGAGAGCTTTGCCTTTCGGCTCAGCTCCCTCTTCACCACGACGGACCGATACAATGACCGCATTACTGCGGCCGCCGCACCAATCCGCCTGTCGATCTCGCGCTCCGTTCTCCCCTCACTCGTGAACAAGACCCCAAGATACTTGAACTCCTCCACCTGAGGCAGGAACTCTCCCCCAACCTAGAGGGTGCAAGCCACCTTTTTCCGGTCGAGAACCATAGCCTCAGACTTAGAGGTGCTGATTCTCATCCCAGCTGCTTCACACTCGGCTGCAAACCGCCCCAGTGCATGCTGAAGGTCCTGGCTCGAGGGAGCCAACAAGACGACATCATCTGCAAAAAGCAGAGATGAAATCAAGTGGCTCCCGAACCGTACCCCCTCCGGCACTTGGCTGCGCCTAGAAATTCTGTCCATAAAAATAATGAACAGAACCGGTGACAAAGGGCAGCCCTGCCGGAGTCCAACACGCACCGGGAACAGGTCTGACTTACTGCCGGCAATGCGAACCAAGCTCCTGCTCCGGTCATACAGGGACCGTACAGCCCTCAGCAGAGGGCCTCCGACCCCATACTCTCTGAGCACCCCCCACAGGATGCCACGTGGGACACGGTCGAAAGCCTTCTCCAAGTCCACAAAACACATGTGGACTGGTTGGGCAAACTCCCATGCGCCCTCGAGCACCCTGCGGAGGGTGTAGAGCTGGTCCAGCGTTCCACGGCCAGGGCGAAAACCGCATTGTTCCTCTTGAATCCGAGGTTCGACTATCGGCCGAATTCTCCTCTCCAGCACCCTGGAATAGACTTTCCCCGGGAGGCTGAGGAGTGTGATTCCCCGGTAGTTGGAACACACCCTCCGGTCCCCCTTTTTGAAGAGAGGGACCACCACCCCGGTCTGCCAGTCCAGAGGCACTGTCCCCGACTGCCATGCGATGCTGCAGAGGCGTGTCAGCCACGACAGCCCCGCAACATCCAGAGACTTGAGGTACTCAGGGCGGATCTCATCCACCCCCGGTGCCTTGCCACTGAGGAGCTTCCGAACTACCTCAGTGACTTCAGCTTGGGTGATGAATGAGTCAACCTCTGAATCCTCAGCCTCTGCTTCCTCGACAGAAGGCGTGTCAGTGGGATTGAGGAGATCCTCGAAGTATTCCTTCCACCGCCCGACGATGTCCCCAGTCGAGGTCAACAGCTCCCCTCCTCCACTGTAAACAGTGTTGGCGGAGCACTTCTTCCCCCTCCTGAGGCGCCGGATGGTTTATCCAGAATTTCCTCGAGGCCGACCGGTAGTCCTCCTCCATGGCCTCCCCGAACTTTTCCCAGACCCGAGTTTTTGCTTCCGCGACCACCCGGGCCGCAGTCCGCTTGGCCTGCCGGTACCCGTCAGCTGCCTCGGGAGTCCGCCGAGCTAGCCAGGCTCGGTAGGACTCCTTCTTCAGCTTGACGGCATCCCTTACTTCCGGTGTCCACCACCGGGTTCGGGGATTGCCGCCGCAACAGGCGCCGGAGACCTTACGGCCGCAGCTCCGGACGGCCGCGTAAACAATGGAAGTGGAGAACATGGTCCATTCGGACTCAATGTCTCCGGCCTCCCTCGGAATCCGGTCAAAGCTCTCCCGGAGGTGGGAGTTGAAGACCTCCCTGACAGGGGAATCTGCCAGACGTTCCCAGCATACCCTCACGATACGCTTGGGTCTTCCAGGTCTGACCAGCTTCCTCCCCTGCCAGCGGATCCAACTCACCACCAGGTGGTGATCAGTTGACAGCTCAGCCCCTCTCTTCACCCGAGTGTCCAAGACATACGGCCGGAGGTCAGATGACACGACGACAAAGTCGATCATTGACCTCCGGCCTAGGGTGTCCTGGTGCCACGTGCACTGATGGACACCCTTATGCTCGAACATGGTGTTCGTGATGGACAGACTGTGGCTAGCACCGAAGTCCAACAACAAAACACCACTCGGGTTCAGATCGGGGAGGCCGTTCCTCCCAATCACACCTCTCCAGGTAACACTGTCGCTGCCCACGTGAGCGTTGAAGTCCCCCAACAGAACGATGGAGTCCCCAGTTGGGGCACTTTCCAGTACCCCTCCCAGGGCCTCCAGGAAGGCCGGGTACTCTGCACTGCCGTTTGGCCCGTAGGCCGAAACGACAGTGAGAGACCTATCCCCGACCCGAAGGCGCAGGGAAGCGACCCTCTCGTTAAGTGGGGAGAACTCCAACACATGGCGGCTGAGCTGGGGAGCTATTAGCAATCGGTGCTCGGTCCAACCCTTTTTATCCTCTACATCCTTCCTCTTGGTCACATCATTAGGAAGCACGGACTCTCATTTCATTGTTATGCCGATGACACACAACTGTACGTTAAAACTGGTTCCACCTCCTCTGAAACTACACCCTCACCATCTGCACTCTCCATCTGCCTGGAGGAGATAAAGGCGTGGATGAACCACAACTATCTACAGCTAAATAGCTCTAAAACTGAAGCAATTCTCATCGGTACTCCCCACCAGCTACTCTCATCATCCATAACCAGCATCTCCTTCTCTGGCCAAACCATCCCACTTTCCAAAACAGTCACCAATCTGGGTGTCAAGTTCGACCCCCATCTGGCATTTGAATCCCACATCAAACACCTCTGCAAAACCTCCTTTTACCATCTACGAAACCTCGCCAAGCTACGCCCATTTCTGACTCTTCAAGACGCAGAAAAATTGGTCCACGCCTTTGTCTCCTCCAGGCTCGACTACTGCAATGCACTCCTCATCGGGATTCCTGGCAAGAGCCTTCAAAAGCTCCAGCTTATTCAAAACAGCGCTGCCAGGATCCTGATGAGGGTGCGAAAACATGAACACATCACACCCATCCTCCGTTCCCTCCACTGGCTTCCCATCCATCACCGAATTGAATATAAAATCTCCCTGCTCACCTACCACTGTGTTCATGGAAATGCACCCGCCTACCTGAAGGACCTCATCTCACCCCAAATCTCCCAAAGAACCCTCCGCTCAGCTGACAAACACTACCTCCACCCCCCCAGAACAAAGCTAAAAAAAAAAATGGGAGATCGGTCATTCCAGGCAGTTGCCCCAAGGCTCTGGAACGCCCTGCCTGACCACCTGAGGGCCCCCCAGACCACAGACTGTTTTAAAAGAAACTTAAAAACGTTATTCTTTAAGAAAGCCTATCCCTGATGTCCTGGTCTTTTAGAATGTCCTTGTGCTTTTTTTTGCTAATTTAGCTTTTTTATTTTATTTTTATTTTTTATTTTTATTTCTCTTTTATTTTCTATTTTTTCTTTTTTTCTAATCTTTATTGTAAGCGCTTTGAGACTTGTTCTTCAGGTGAAAATGCGCTCTATAAATACAATTTATTATTATTATTATTATTATTATTATTATTAGCAAGCCCACACCAGCTCGCCACCTCTCACCATGGGCAACTCCAGAGTGGAAGAGAGTCCAACCTCTCTCAAGGAGTTGGGTTCCAGTGCCCAGGCTGTGCGTGGAGGTGAGCCCGACTATCTCTAGTCGATACCTCTCAGCCTCCCGCACAAGCTCAGGCTCTTTCCCCCCCAGCGAGGCGACATTCCATGTCCCTAAAACCAGAGTCGTCGTCCGGGGATTGGGTCGCCGGGGCCCCCGCCCACGGCTGCCACCCAAATCACACGGCACCTTCCCCTTATGAACCCTCCCGCGGGTGGTGGGCCTACGGGAGGGCGGGCCCACGTCGCTCGTTCGGGCTGCGCCCGGCCGGGTCCCGTGGGCCAAGACCCGGCCACCAGACGCTCGCCTGCGAGCCCCGACCCCAGGCCTGGCTCCAGGGTGGGGCCCCGGTAACGCCAGTCCGGGCGACGTACACTTCCTTGTTGTTTCTTGCTTCATAAGGGGCTTTGAACCGCTCTTTGTCTGACCCGTCACCTAGGACCTGTTTGCCTTGGGAGACCCTACCAGGGGCATTAAGCCCCGGACAACATAGCTCCTAGGATCATTCGGGTGCTCAAACCCCTCCACCACGGTAAGGTGGCGGTTCAAGGAGGGGGAAAAGCAGTAATGCGAGGCAAAATAATTTCCTTTTCCTCAAATAAGAAAAGGAAAGATAACTTAAAAACAAAAGATTTAGAATGTGAAATAAAAATGCTAGAGGAGGCCTTCCAGACCCTCTGCAGATGAACATATCCTTAATAGAATAAGGAAAACTAAAATAGAATTAAATAAAATAATTGACGCAAAACCAGTACAAAGGCTTCGCCTGGAAAACTTTACACATGCTAACATATCGGGAAAATATTTAGCCAATCAATTAAAAATAAACAAAGAAAAAGCAACCATAACATCTATTAAGGACCAGTCAGGGGATGTTACACATGATCCCTGTATAATAAATTCAGTTTTTAGAGACTTCTACTATAAACTATACTCGTCACAAATTGAACCATCTGACCAATTCATCAATGAGTTTCTTGGAGAAATTAATCTGCCGAAGTTACATCAGGAACAGGTTACGAATTTAGACTCACCGCTCTCAATAGGAGAACTTCATGAAGTTCTTCAACATATGCCCAATAATAAAGCTCCGGGCCCAGACGGCTTCCCAGCCGAGTTCTATAAGGAATTCTGGAGCATATTAGCACCAACATTTTATAAAATGATCTTAAATGTTAGGGAGAATAAAAGCTTACCCTTAAATATGAATTCTGCTAATATTAGTCTTTTATTAAAACCGGACAAAGATCCCTTGCTTCCATCGAGCTACCGCCGAAGGCACGTGTAAGGACAAATGATCAAATCTCTACAAGTTTTAACTTGCAAAGAGGCACTAGACAGGGTTGCCCTCTCTCTCCCTCACTATTTGCAATATTTATTTAACCTTTAGCAGCAGCCATTAGACAAATCAAAATATTAAAACGTATACAATGCAAAGTATTAGAGCACAAAATAAGTCTTTATGCAGATGACGTACTCCTCTTCCTCCAGAACTCACGTACTTCACTATCACAGACAATTGCACTCAGGGATTTTCATCTCTGTCTGATTATTCCATTAATTGGTCTAAATCCACTGTTTTGTGTGTTAACTGCAATTTTAGGAATATAACCAATACTCAATTACAATCAGGGAACATTAGATATTTAGGTATAAACATCTCCCCTAGGCTGTCAGAGTTAATAAAATTAAATTATGTTCAGCTTATAAAGAAAATAGAAGATGATCTTTCCAGATGGAGCTCTCTTCCCATTTCACTCATGGGTAGAATTGCCACCATTAAAATGATGGTTTTACCAAAAGTAAATTATTTTTTGTCAATGATACCATTCAAACCCCCTCTTTCCTGGTTTAAATCAATAGACTCATATGTATCAAAATTTATGTGGAAAAATAAAACACCACGTATTAGTTTAAAGACATTGCAAAAATCCAAAGAATGTGGAGGTTTAGAGTTACCTAATTTCCAGTATTACTTCATAGCCAATAAACTACAGTATATTGTAAAATGGTCAAAAAAATCCTTTAGATAGTCAATGGCTGGACTCAGAGCAAGTGTTTTGCACAAGGTTGGAAAGTAACAAATTACATTTATTCACGTTACTGTAATTGAGTACTTTTTATGAGTAATTTGTAATTTTCTAAGTAGTTTTTGAAATATGTAATTTTTACTTTTACTCGAGTACATTTTGACCCAAGTATTTTACTTCGCTACATTTGAACCCCCTCACGTTACTGAGTACAAAATTTATGGTGAAAAAATTAAATGTGGGCAGAAACCAGCCACAAAAACCACAAAAACCCTTGGCCAAACTTGGAAGACTTATTCGCGTTCAAACGCACAAAAGGCAACAACATTATAATGCAGTGTAAAATGTGCCTGCCCGGCAGAACGGAGCTTTCAGCATTCAAGACATCAACATCTAATACGAAAGCATGTGGTGGTAAGTGAGTGCATGTCTTTTTGTTTCTTACATCCCAAACGGTTTATTTGTTGTTTGGTTTTAAAATCCCAGATAACACAGTGCTGCCAACTTTCGCAGAAACGTAGGTGTGAGATTTGGCGGGGACGGGTGGCTGTTTTATTGATCTGTTTATTAAATTCATTAAATTAATTTTTCGCACTCCATCAACAAATGACCAGATGTCTTTTTCATCACCTGGTAACGTCACAACTTCGTTGAGCATTGTCGCGCATAACGGGACTAGTCACAGACGTCATGCTCATCAAACCGCTGCTCCACCAGCTGACCGAGAGGTCCGCACCGAGTTAATGAGAACCGAGCTGCGGCTTCACAAGGCTCAGCCAGCCGCTGTAGCATGACTGGTAGCTGTTAGCACAGAGCTTCTGTGAGCTAAGATGCTTTCACCACACGTGACAATGATCCGTCGTTTGATTTTTCAGCTCGCGTTAGTTTTCACTCAGGTCCAAACAGTTGATCAGTGAGTGTCACGTTGTCATGGCAACTGACCGGAAAAAGAGGCGTTTCTCAGATAGAGAGAGAGAGAGAGAGAGAGAGAGAGAGAGAGAGAGAGAGAGAGAGAGAGAGAGAGAGAGAGAGAGAGAGAGAGAGAGAGAGAGAGAGAGAGAGAGAGAGAGCCCTAATAAGGCTACACCAGATAGTGGTCCTTTTTAGTGCAAACAGTTGTTTTTATTTATGTGATTGGTTGAACAGCATTTCAAGTGTCTTGAGCAATTCAATTCAATTTTTATTTATATAGCGTCTAATACAACAGATGTTGTCTCTAGACGCTTTCCAGAGAACCAGAACATGAACATAAATATAAACATAAGCAGTCTCAATCTAATTTGGCTGCTGTTAAAACATGTTATATAATAATACATGATTATGGTAATGTATTTAGATTTCCATTTAACTTTAAACATTTAGGCAAGGCTTTATGGAATCATGTCTTCTAAATTCTACTGCTTCATTAATGAATCTGTTACATATACGTAGGGCTCCATCAGTAGGTTAGGGGCAGGCCGGTGCGCCGCCGGAGTCACCCTACCACTGGGCCACAAGTTTTCTGGGGGAAATTTTTGTATGAATTTGTTTTATCCTCTTTATCGGGCCGATAATGGCTCTATCGGTTTTGATCGGAGATCAGAAAATAATAGTTCAGAGCGGCCGATCTGATGACGTTTACAACAACCAACGCCGCTTGCGCGTGCGTTCCCACATATCGGATTGGTCTGCTGGGGCAGCAACATCACAGCTGCAGACAGAAGGAGGCTGGACAAAACCATCAAGAGGGCCGGCTCTGTCGTGGGCTGCTCTCTGGACATAGTACAGGTGGTGGGAGAGAGGAGGATGATGGCTAAGCTGTCATCCATGATGGAGAAGGACTCCCACCCCATGAAGGACCTTCAGAGCGCTGGAGAGCTCTTTCAGCAACAGGCTCCTTCACCCTAAATGTGTGAAGGAGCTACAGAAGGTCCTTCCTCCCTGCAGCTGTGAGACTACACAACCAGCACCTCTCACAGTAGACCACAAACATAACAACCTGACAATAGATATACATACCGGAAAATAATGTGCAATATCATTCTCTACAACGTGCAATTATGTAAATAACATCTGTAAATATTCATCTGTTATTTTTTATTCTTTATATACTAGTATTTCTTATTATTTATTTTTCTTCTCCTTCTTATTATTATTGTATATACCAGTTTCCTGTTTGTAGTTTGTTATTATTACTGTGTGATAACTATTTCTATTGATGCCTCTTTGCTGCCGTAATCTGCAAATGTCCCCTCTGTGGGACTATTAAAGGATTTATTATCTTATTTCTTATCTTATCTCAGACCGAGCTGTCCTGAGGAGGCGTCGGCCTCGCCGGTATGGGAGTTTTACAATGTCTGAAAAGGACAACCAATTTGCAGTTTGCAAGGTGTGTGGAGAGAAGACACCCCGGGGAGGAATGTTACAAAAGAATTTCAACACAACGAAGCTGATACGACATTTCAAAGTTTTTCATACGAAGGAGTATATTGAGTTGTCAAAGTTGGCTGCAGCTAAGGCAGAGAAAGAAAAGGAGGTGCAGCCACACCGCTAACTCCTCTGAACGTAACACAGACATGTAAACGACAGCAAGAAAAATAAAGAACTACATTGTAAGGTAATGAATTCATATGCTTTGCTCATCAGCCGCTTTCTGTTGTAGAAGACATCGGGTTTAAACACGTTAGCTTGGATCCGCGGTGCACGCTGCCGCGTCGTAAACATTTCACTGATGAAATCCTGTCGGAGTTTTACCAGACTATTTACAGTCCAAAGCCGTGTCAGTCGCTTCACGAGTGACATGTGGAGTTCTAGTGGCAAGAGTTTTGCTTCACTCACAAGAGTTTCCTCACATGCGGCGGATGCTACCGCTAAAACTTTCACAAAGCTTAATAATTCAACTTAAGCTTTCTGTTTTAAATTCAACTTTTAGAGAGTGACATGTCTGCTGTTGTCTGTGTTGCTGCACAAGTTGTACATAATTATTACCACAGGAAAGCTTAAGCTAGTAAGCTACACTTACTCTTTGTAAGCCGAGTCTAAATCGTCTCTAAGAGTCTCTAGATCAGGGGTGTCCAAAGTCGGTCCTCGAGGGCCGGTGTCCTGCACGTTTTAGATGTGTCCCTTTTTTTTAATCAAAACGTGATACAATGAGCTTGGTCATCAACAGAACTATCCAGATTTTGATGACGAGGTGGTGACGACCGTTAATTAGAATCAGGTGTGTTGATGCAGGAAACAACTAAAACATTCAGGACTGCGGCCCTCGAGACCGACTTTGGACACCCCTGCTCTAGAGGGGGAAATATTGCTTCAGCCTGAAATAAAACAGTTAATTCATGATACTTTCTCATCTCCTAAGTTTTATACCTAATAATACAATGTCAGTGTTGTGTACATGAGACAACAATATTGACAAATTTATGGATTTCACGCTGTGATCGGTGATCAACCTTCAAAATCCTGATCGGTGCATCTCTAATTATTGGTATTACTATTTTCTATTTAACAGTTTCTTTCCTGATCCGTGGATCTGAGGAATTCGTCTTAAATGTGTTTGTTAACATTGATAATGGAAATAAATCAAAATTGATAAAGAACAAAAGTGTGATGATGTCCTCCATCTCTAGACCTGCCCCCCCTGGCTCTGTGGGCCTGCTGATGGCCGGTGTCTCTTGGACCTTACCTTGGTGTCAGTGTTACGGGCCTCAGGTCCTGAGACCGCAACAACAAGATTGGAGCTTTGCCTCACGGAGTTGAATCCTCCTAACTCTCCTCTGGAAACCTGGGAAGCAGAATTGAAACGTCAGGAGGGAGCCGGCCGTCTTTCTTCCCCGGAAAGCTTGGTCTGATTTATTCTGGAGACCGCCTCTCTCTTCTATTGACTGTAAAATTTTCAAAGAAGGGTCGATAATTCCTGTCAGCCAATGCAATCAGTGTTTAAATGTGTATGAATGTTGGTGGTGGTGGGAGGGGCTGTTTGGCGCAGTATGGCAGCCACGCTTCCATCAGTCTGCAGGGCAGCTGTGGCTACAAAACGTAGCTACCACCACCGTTGAGAATGTGTATGAATGATTAATAGTTTAAGTGTAGCACTTTGAGATTCATTGAATGTAAAGTGCATTACAAGTTTAATTTATTATTACGTGCGTATTCTCCAAAGGTAAACAGTCGCCAGAGCATACTGAGTGCACGGACGCCAGTGAGCATTAAACCAGTTTAAAAACAAATATAAAAACATGATTTTCACAAGGTACAAAGAGGAAGGGGTTTAGCGCCTTTAGGGGCCTGATATAACACTATTGGGTAGACTGGTTTATATTTATGTACAGAAATGGGCTGCTAATTATAAGAGTGAATATAATATATATATATATAAATGTATGTATGTGTATATATACACACACATACACATAGAATTATATATATATATATATATATATATATATATATATATATATATATATATATATATATATATATATAAAATGTACATACATACATACCGGTAGATATAGAGCAGATGGAGTTAATATAGAGATAGTATGGTATAAATAAGTATATATATATAAATATTTATATGGGCGTGTGTGTACAAATATATAGAAATACTCAACTGTGTGTATGTATGTATAGGTAAGTGTGTGAGTATAATTATAGTATAGTTAGTTAGTTATTATAAATACATGTTAATAAATGATTAGTGAATGGGGGTATAGAATTAAATATGTAACACTTCCTACTGCTTTTTGCACAGTAAATTAAGATAGTAAGTGTTAAAAGTATGAAATTCTTTGTTTTGTTATCTTATTTTCTCTTTAATTGTTGTTTTTTACATGTACAAAATAAAAATAAAATAAATAAAAGTTCTCTAGCTCTTGGTGATGAATATGGTTTGGTTACAAAATAATCCTGAAGGAAGAAGATGGCATAAAAATAAGTGTAGATTAAGTTTTCAAAAACTACGTATGAGTGATGCTGGTGCTCTGTTTGAAACCAGATGGGTCATTGTCTCGGTTTCTTTGTTTCGGGCCATGTGGTCAACTGGAAGACAATGTGGTCTTACAGTTGATGTTAGACCTCAGAGTTGAAGTTACACCTTTACCATGTTCAACACGTGGCTGCGGCTCAACACTTGCAACATTGTTAGACTCACTAAATAAACTTTAAAGGTTTCAAACAAAAACTTACCTGGTCCTGGTCCTGGTCCTGGTCCTTCTCCTTCTCCATTCTTCCAGAATGTTCCAATCTTCAATGTAACGGGAGTTTCTCTGGTCTGAACCAGAGCAGTGGATAAAACAGAGGCGACGCTTCCATAGGACTCCGTTGGAAATCATGGCGGCAGCACTTCCGGGTTATGGAGCCTTTATTTAAAAAACTTTATTAGCAAATGTTGCTCTACAAACCATAGACATATAAACGTAGACGCTCCGTGGAGCTGCTGCGATACATAGATATAAATATAGAAAGATATAGATATAAAGACCACCATGTATCGTTAAAAGCTGCTGTTTGACCCGCTCAGGTTTGATATTCCGGGGCTCGAACCCCCGACACACCGAGGATCATGGCGTCCACCGCGGCAGGGAAGCAGCGGATCCCCGAGGTGGAGAAGGTACGAAACCCGGAGCTTAGGGAAGCTAAGCTAAGCTAAGCTAAGCTAAGCTAAGCTAAGCTAAGCAGGGTTTGGACAGGGCACGGGTTTTAGTCATCAAGTCTTAGCGTTTTAAACTGTTTCTGTGTCAAACTGGGGCTGGTGTCGGGCTCACATTCATATGAATTAGTGGAATCAGTTCTTATTGATGGATTAATTCAGTTTAATTAGTTTAATCCACACTAGGGTTTCCACCTTTCACAAATAGAAATAAGGGACGCCCTGATTTCAGCAGCGCAGGAGCAAAAAAAAAGACCCAAAACTTCTAAACTGCATAAAAATGTGTTTATTTTATATGAAAAAACTAAATGCTTTGATTTAAAGTTTAAAGTGCTTTAATAACACTGAACTTTCATGACTGTAGAGACTGACAACCATATAGTAACTGAAATATCCTCGTATGTATGTATGTATGTATGTATGTATGTATGTATGTATGTATGTATGTATGTATGTATGTATGTATGTATGTATGTATGTATGTATGTATGTATGTATGTATGTATGTATGTATGTATGTATGTATGTATGTATGTATGTATGTATGTATGTATGTATGTATGTATGTATGTATGTATGTATGTATGTATGTATGTATGTATGTATGTATGTATGTATGTATGTATGTATGTATGTATGTATGTATGTATGTATGTATGTATGTATGTATGTATGTATGTATGTATGTATGTATGTATGTATGTATGTATGTATGTATGTATGTATGTATGTATGTATGTATGTATGTATGTATGTATGTATGTATGTATGTATGTATGTATGTATGTATGTATGTATGTATGTATGTATGTATGTATGTATGTATGTATGTATGTATGTATGTATGTATGTATGTATGTATGTATGTATGTATGTATGTATGTATGTATGTATGTATGTATGTATGTATGTATGTATGTATGTATGTATGTATGTATGTATGTATGTATGTATGTATGTATGTATGTATGTATGTATGTATGTATGTATGTATGTATGTATGTATGTATGTATGTATGTATGTATGTATGTATGTATGTATGTATGTATGTATGTATGTATGTATGTATGTATGTATGTATGTATGTATGTATGTATGTATGTATGTATGTATGTATGTATGTATGTATGTATGTATGTATGTATGTATGTATGTATGTATGTATGTATGTATGTATGTATGTATGTATGTATGTATGTATGTATGTATGTATGTATGTATGTATGTATGTATGTATGTATGTATGTATGTATGTATGTATGTATGTATGTATGTATGTATGTATGTATGTATGTATGTATGTATGTATGTATGTATGTATGTATGTATGTATGTATGTATGTATGTATGTATGTATGTATGTATGTATGTATGTATGTATGTATGTATGTATGTATGTATGTATGTATGTATGTATGTATGTATGTATGTATGTATGTATGTATGTATGTATGTATGTATGTATGTATGTATGTATGTATGTATGTATGTATGTATGTATGTATGTATGTATGTATGTATGTATGTATGTATGTATGTATGTATGTATGTATGTATGTATGTATGTATGTATGTATGTATGTATGTATGTATGTATGTATGTATGTATGTATGTATGTATGTATGTATGTATGTATGTATGTATGTATGTATGTATGTATGTATGTATGTATGTATGTATGTATGTATGTATGTATGTATGTATGTATGTATGTATGTATGTATGTATGTATGTATGTATGTATGTATGTATGTATGTATGTATGTATGTATGTATGTATGTATGTATGTATGTATGTATGTATGTATGTATGTATGTATGTATGTATGTATGTATGTATGTATGTATGTATGTATGTATGTATGTATGTATGTATGTATGTATGTATGTATGTATGTATGTATGTATGTATGTATGTATGTATGTATGTATGTATGTATGTATGTATGTATGTATGTATGTATGTATGTATGTATGTATGTATGTATGTATGTATGTATGTATGTATGTATGTATGTATGTATGTATGTATGTATGTATGTATGTATGTATGTATGTATGTATGTATGTATGTATGTATGTATGTATGTATGTATGTATGTATGTATGTATGTATGTATGTATGTATGTATGTATGTATGTATGTATGTATGTATGTATGTATGTATGTATGTATGTATGTATGTATGTATGTATGTATGTATGTATGTATGTATGTATGTATGTATGTATGTATGTATGTATGTATGTATGTATGTATGTATGTATGTATGTATGTATGTATGTATGTATGTATGTATGTATGTATGTATGTATGTATGTATGTATGTATGTATGTATGTATGTATGTATGTATGTATGTATGTATGTATGTATGTATGTATGTATGTATGTATGTATGTATGTATGTATGTATGTATGTATGTATGTATGTATGTATGTATGTATGTATGTATGTATGTATGTATGTATGTATGTATGTATGTATGTATGTATGTATGTATGTATGTATGTATGTATGTATGTATGTATGTATGTATGTATGTATGTCCACATCAGCCCAGATGTAGAATATACAGGTGAAGAATATGGTGTAAAAGTTAATTTATTTCAATAATTCAACTAGAATATGGTGTAAAAGTTAATTTATTTCAATAATTCAACTAGAATATGGTGTAAAAGTTAATTTATTTCAATAATTCCGCTAGAATATGGTGTAAAAGTTAATTTATTTCAATAATTCCGCTAGAATATAGTGTAAAAGTTAATGTAATTCAATAATTCAACTAGACTATAGTGTAAAAGTTAATGTAATTCAACTAGAATATGGTGTAAAAGTTAATTTATTTCAATAATTCAACTAGAATATGGTGTAAAAGTTAATTTATTTCAATAATTCAACTAGAATATGGTGTAAAAGTTAATTTATTTCAATAATTCAACTAGAATATGGTGTAAAAGTTAATTTATTTCAATAATTGAACTAGAATATGGTGTAAAAGTTAATTTATTTCAATAATTGAACTAGAATATGGTGTAAAAATTAATTGATTTCAATAATTGAACAAGAATATGGTGTAAAAGTTAATTTATTTCAATAATTCAACTAGAATATGGTGTAAAAGTTAATGTATTTCAATAATTCAACTAGAATATGGTGTAAAAGTACATTTATTTCAATAGTTCAACTTAAAAGGTGAAACTAATATATTACCTAGTCTTATTACATGCAAAGCAAGATATGTTAAACCTTTATTTGTTATGAGTTTGATGAAATCAATTGTCTATTGATTTCATAAAATATTATCTAATATTCTCTAATTTATTTATAATTTATTTTTTATTTGGGGTTTTCATAAACTGTGAGTCATAATCACCAAAATCATAACAAATAAAGGCTTGAAATATCTCACTTTGAATGTAGTGGGAAATAATATATTTGTTTCACCTTTAGTTAAATTTACTACCAATGACGTTTTGCAATATATTCAAATGTTCCAACCTTCATCTGTATATTATGACATCAATAAATAAGAGCATAATAAATGTCCGTATTGGTTCAATACGGAACGCAACTTTTAATTCCCAACCCCGACCTGGAGGTGAAGCCCGAGTCCTCCCCGCTGTCTGGCACACACATATAATAATAATAATAATAATAATAATAATAATAATAATAATAATAATATATAAAGATCTGGCACAGACGCAGCAGGTCCTGTTGTCCCGCCACAAAGATTTTGCTGGCCTTAATGTTTCCTGTGTTTTATTTTGTTGATTATTGTTAAATTTAGTGTTGATGTGTGTGTGACAGACGGGGCGTTAATGAAAATATGGGACGAATCGCGTCCCGTATTAGTTCAATACGGGACGCAACATTTTTTCTCAAATAAAGGACTGAAAAGTCCTTGAATTTTAGTTTAAGTGCTTGAAATTATAACTCTGTCTTTCACCAAATTGCGATCAGACTGTATAGTTTAGTTATTACAAGGAGAAATAAAATCAGTAAGATGAAACATAACTAGATGTTTACAGCACAATACAATGTACATAATTGTGATAAAAAGCGCAAAAAATTATATAGTATATATATTTTACCCCAGCGATAAGGTGCTTGAAGATTTTGAAAATGACCCTTGAAAGTACTTGAATTTGACCTTGAAAAATGTGTAGGAACCTGCTTCTGGCCGAGTTTAGTTTAGTTTGGTTAGTTTTTGTTTCAGCAGAACTTTGATCACATCCGGGTTCTTCTGCCTGAAATCTGGAGAAAACATGTTTCAAAGTTGGTGGGGGGGGCACTAATGTGCAGTCAACAGCATAGAAAACATATCAGTCGTCGGTAAACTTGGAGTCAAGACCCCCTAAACCCAGACCAGGACCAGAGAGTTTACTTACTTACTTAAATCTTATTTGAGAGGGACCATGTGCAATTAAAAACATACATGTAAACATGTGATGCATTGCACCAGAGTTAGCCTTAGGATCATTTGCATCTGCAGTCCCTTGGCACAAATAAATACAGCACAGATAAAAAACCTAAACTTTATTCAAGGATGTTATCAAACATCACCCATCAAACATTATTCAAGGACATATAACACATACTGAGGTTGGAGGTTTCCGTTGTCTTACAGCAGCAGCATGAACATTGTTGTGATTAGCTGTCCCGTTTGGTCGGAGGTGGAACTCTTAAAAGGAGCGGCGCTAAGTGTTTCAAATCCTCAAACCAAGGAATGTCTCCCATCATAACTCCAGCTTTGGTTTTGCTACATTACTTGGCACTACTGCTTTTTTTAAACTCAGGATGACGGCATGAAACACAAGATCCTGATTGTCCTTTCAATTCTTTGGATTCTGAAAAGACACAGGGAGCATAAAAGTGGGTGGAGAGAGATTTCAGGGTGTTTGTGGTGTTTCAGGTGAAGAACAAAGCTCCTGCAGAGATATTTCAGGGTGTTTGTGGTGTTTCAGGTGAAGAACAAAGCTCCTGCAGAGATATTTCAGGGTGTTTGTGGTGTTTCAGGTGGAGAACAAAGCTCCTGCAGAGATATTTCAGGGTGTTTGTGGTGTTTCAGGTGAAGAACAAAGCTCCTGCAGAGATATTTCAGGGTGTTTGTGGTGTTTCAGGTGAAGAACGAAGCTCCTGCCGAGATATTTCAGGGTGTTTGTGGTGTTTCAGGTGAAGAACGAAGCTCCTGCCGAGGTGCAGATCACCACCGAGCAGCTGCTGAGAGAAGCCAAGGAGAGGGAGCTGGAACTTCTGCCGCCCAAGCAGGAGATTACCGTGAAGGAGGAGCTCAACGACTCCAAGCTGAGGAAGAGGAAGGTAAACCTGCTTCCAGGCTCCGTTATCTTGAAACAAACACCACAGTTTAGTAGGGGTGTAACGATACACTAATCTCACGATACGGTACGATACACGATATTGAGGTCACGATAACGATATTATAGCAGTATTTTTTTTAACAACCTTGAATGAGGAACATATGACTTTTATTTGAAAGACACAAAATACAAAACAATGCTGTGCGTTTGCCCTATTGTTACTGTTTGTAATGCTTTATAACTGTTTAAGTTTTAAAGAGAAAGCCAGGCCAACCATTTTCCACAAACTGAACTAAAAATAAATGTCAGGTTTGCATTATGCATCTTCAGTTTCATACAAATTTCGTACAAATATTTTGGCACAAAATGAATAGTTCTCTCATACACTCTCATGTATGATTTGACTTTTTTCTTTTCCAGAAATTTAACAACTTAAATAAATAAATAAAAGTAAATAAATACATACAATTTATTCAGGAGGAACAATGCGGTTTTCGTCCCGGTCGTGGAACACTGGACCAGCTCTATACCCTCCGCAGGGTGCTCGAGGGTTCATGGGAATTTGCCCAACCAGTCTACTTGTGCTTTGTGGATCTGGAGAAGGCATTTGACCGTGTCCCTCGTGCCATTCTGTGGGGGGTGCTGAGTGAGTATGGAGTCCGGGGCCCTCTATTAAGGGCTGTCCGGTCTCTGTATGATCGAAGCAGGAGTCTGGTTCGCATTGCCGACAGTAAGTCAGACTTGTTCCCAGTGCATGTTGGACTCCGGCAGGGCTGCCCTTTGTCACCGGTCCTGTTCATAATTTTTATGGACAGGATTTCTAGGCGCAGCCAGGGGCCGGAGGGGATCCGGTTTGGGAACCTCAGGATTTCATCTCTGCTTTTTGCAGATGATGTTGTCCTGTTGGCTTCATCAGACCGGGACCTTCAGCATGTGCTGGGGCGGTTTGAGGCCGAGTGCGACGCGGCAGGGATGAGAATCAGCACCTCCAAGACCGAGGCCATGGTTCTCCACCGGGAAAGGGTGGTGTGCCTTCTCCGGGTGGGGGGAGAAGTCCTGCCTCAGGTGGAGGAGTTCAAGTATCTCGGGGTCTTGTTCACGAGTGAGGGAACAATGGAGCGTGAGATTGACAGACGGATCGGTGCAGCGTCCGCAGTTATGCGGTCGATGTACCGGACCGTCGTGGTGAAGAGGGAGCTGAGTCGAAAGGCGAAGCTCTCGATTTACCGGTCAATCTACGCCCCTACCCTCACCTATGGTCATGAACTTTGGGTAGTGACCGAAAGGACAAGATCGCGGATACAAGCGGCCGAGATGAGTTTCCTCTGCAGGGTGGCTGGACGCTCCCTTAGAGATGAGTTTCCTCCGCAGGGTGGCTGGACGCTCCCTTAGAGATGAGTTTCCTCTGCAGGGTGGCTGGACGCTCCCTTAGAGATGAGTTTCCTCCGCAGGGTGGCTGGACGCTCCCTTAGAGATAGGGTGAGGAGTTCGGTCACCTGGGAGGAGCTCGGAGTCGAGCCGCTGCTCCTTCACATTGAGAGGAGTCAGCTGAGGTCGCTGGGGCATCTGTACCGGATCCTCCTGGACGCATCCCTAGGGAGGTGTTCCAGGCATGTCCCACCGGGAGGAGACCCCGGGGAAGACCCAGGACACGCTGGAGAGACTATGTCTCTCGGCTGGCCTGGGAACGCCTCGGACTCCCCCCGGAAGAGCTGGAGGAAGAGCTGGAGGAAGTGTCTGGGGTGAGGGAAGTCTGGGCATCCCTGCTGAGGCTGCTGCCCCCGCGACCCGGTAACGGATAAAGCGGGAGAAGATGAAATACATACAATTTTACATCATAAAAAAGATTGATTCATGCTCACCTTATAAGTGTAAGAGGAGATTTATTTTTGTTAAGAAGGTTATTTTGGTAATTCAGGGTTCATTATTTCATAAATATATTCTTTATATTCTGTAAATCAGGGACTTTAATGACACTAGTCAGTTTATCTGTAGCGTTTAGTAGGTTTTAGATTGGGTGGAGTGAGATAGCACTAGGTGCTGTGTTGATGTTCTAAAATCCTACGCTGTTGAGGGACATTAAAGTACACTGGAACTCAGCAGAAGTTGTCCCCGTTTATATCCTACTCACGACCCGAAAAAGGTTTAATTTAATAAGGTAAGGCTTAACTCTACACCAGACTTGCATAAGTAAAAGTTCAGAGCTCAAAACCCTGCAAGAGTCCCGTGATCGGGGCTGCAAAACGGGACTAGTTTCTTCTGAGCGGAGGAAGATTTTGGTCCGCGGGTCGAGGCGCGGCCGCGGTCGCGGTCGGATGCGCATTACTAGTCAACACAACAGATTAATATTAATAACCCAATATCGCGATACACTTTGTCACCTCCACGACACGTATTGTGACGTTTTTCTATCGCAAAATTTCGTGGCACGATATATTGTTACACCCCTACAGTTTAGTGCAGGGGTTCTTAACCTTTCTGACCTTGGGGCCCAATTTTTTCAGTACAGAGTGGCCCGGGGCCCATTAAATATAAACACTGTATAGCAGGGGTATTCAACTTTAAGAGGTCCATTTGGAGAAAATTTACTCAAGCGAAGGTCCAGAACATCATTATATATATATATATATATATATATATATATATATATATGTATGTGTGTGTGTGTGTGTGTATATATATTCAAGTAGCCTCATAGTTGTATCAACATCTGCATCTGACTGTTATATTAAAAAAAGTACATATTTGCCAATTAACATGTTTAACTTGAATTAAACATTTTTTTCTCTTAAAAATAAAGTAGATTTTATTTTATTTTTCAAATGCTATCTTATTTTATTTCTCTACCAGCAGTTTGAATTTCCCCTTTTCTTTGTTAATTGTCTCAACACATTTTTATACTAAATTAATATAAACACATCTTAACAATTTAAGGTTCAGGTTCACGTTCTCATATGCATGTGGAGGTGCTCATTGATGAGCCTGAAACAATATTTAGTTTTAATTGTGTTCACTGTGGAGAAAGCTGCTTCACAGCTGTATCTGGACCCAAACATGCTCAGGATGTTTTAAGATGGTCAGTTTATTTTTCTGTGACTTCAGTTCAGACTTGAGTGGATATGTTTGATGAAAAACTTTGTGTTTTCTTTCAGTGGCGTTTCACTTTCGCACTTTGAATGCCACGGTCTCTGAACGTATGAGACACTGGTTTTGTCCCAGTGGGAAGACTGAACAGGATGAATTTGTCCATTCCGGGTTGCATATTTAAAAATACAGCGAGGACAAAACTTAGTTTGATTTTACTTTAAGTTATTTACATTAATAAGTTGTCAGGACTCAGTGTGTCGGGTTTCATCCGAGCCTGATCAGCTGCGACGGGCACAGCCCGCACCGCAGCTCTCTGGTCGCGCTGCAGCAGTTACTTTCCGATGCTTTTTCGAAAGCCCGAACAGTCCAGTCCAGCAGACACGACAGCCCACGCATCTACATCTACCATCCTTCAGCAGTAACGACGGAGCCCACCGCCCGAGCGGCAGCCTCAGCCGACCTCCCCGGCCGCGGGCACGCGCCGGGATAAATGAGCACGCCGTGCTCGCTCGCTCTGGGCGCAGACCCAATTAATCGATCCCTAATCCTGGCGGATCTAAACCTACTCTGTGCAAAATGAAGGATTTTCTCTGTAAAGACACACCATTTCTCTTACTATTACACGTACAGCTAGCTGAGTGTCTTCTTCTCCTCATTTGGTCGGGAGTTGCTATGCAGTCCCGCGGCCCTCGCGGCCCACACGTACAAAACTGAATTTTTTTTGGCGGCCCACTAGATGGCGCTCGCGGCCCAAGTGTGGGCCGCGGCCCTATGGTTAAGAATCACTGGTTTAGTGTCTTGACTTCACGCTGAGCTGCTTTCTTGAAGGCCTTTGAGGACCAACATCAGGAAGAATCCAACCGTCATCAGTTAGGGCTCAGTTCTACTTGCAGTTCAGAACGCGTACGCGTCGTTGTCGTCACGCGTATCCTGCGTTCATTTGGCGCGTGGACGTGCACGTTCTCAAAAAGACAGTGAACGCGTCCGCGACCTGCAGTTCTGGCTGTGGCCACGAGTGGCGCTGTTCCCGGTCTGATACCAGCTGGACACAAGTGACGACGGAGGTCGCTGGCGCCGTTTCCTTTGCCCAGATTCTGCTGCTCTCTGCTGGAGAAAGGTCCCCATGCAGGTTAACTTGCCCAAACTTTCTATCTGAAAACATATTCTCATCTTGATGTTTCCTGATAATTCATACACAATCTTCACTTTAATCCTTAACTTAGTTTGACAACAGAATATGTTTTTGTTTTTTTTTGTTTTTATTTTATTTTATTGATACAAACAAGGCACATATCAGAATTACAAACTTTTGCCTTGGGTTGAGCAACATCAGTATTACAAAATATACACTGAGAATCCAATTATTGTACAACATAAAATAAAAACAAATAAAAATAAAAAATAACTCACAAGGGCAATCTCATATTAAATCATATCTTTCAAGTAAAGAAAAGAGTTTAAGGGCTTTCTTTTCTTTAACAAGACTCAAGGACTAACTTAAGAGCTCTAGCTCATTTCTCCACTGGGTCAAACATGGTTTGATCTTAAAAAAATCTACATTCGTGAATGAAGAACTTTCCCAATAACACCAAATTATTAAGGACAAAGTCCAAATTCCTGTCTTCAACAAAAACACCATATATATATATATATATATATATATATGTGTGTGTTAGGTTTAGGCACGTAACATTTGTAACATCAAACTCTCTGGAGACAAAGAAAGACACAAACACGTTAGAATTTACTTGCAAGGAGAGCAGTCGAGATTTGTAAGATCTCCAACATACTCTAATTTGTCTCTGCTGCTTATTTGCTTTTATTTACTCTGGGTGTACCCTAGTTTACAGAGCTGACTGCGCCCTTAAAGGGAGGGGAAAAAGGAGTGGTCGCAGTCAGCGGATTCAGGTATTGAGTCAGGCTTGTTCTCATTTGTTTAGCAACAAGAAGTTTCCTCTTCTCCGCAGATATCTGCTTTATGCTGATATCCGGAAACTTCTTGTGCAGCACTTATAATACTTAAACACAGCATTGTTTTATCAGTGCGTCACAGGCGTAAGCAAATCATCATACGTCCTGTTAATAGCAAGCATGATAACTTATTAATAGTTCCAACATTTCCCTCCTGTTTATCATGCATGCTTATACAACACCTTATACTTCACATCACAAACTAGTCTTCTCAGAAGATTTTCAACTAGGAGTTCATTTCTGTTGTAGTCACACATCTACACTCAGAGATCAGCAATGTTCATCATCTCCATGAGTCCCGAGATCAGGGAACAGGTCCGGCAGGTGCGGGTGGTCGTCGATGTCATCATCCTCTTCTCCTTCGTTGTCGTCCTCGTTGTCCGTTGTTGAGGAATCCGTGGCCAGCAGGGGATATGTCTCCTGTAGTGATTCTGGCGGTTGGGGCCCAAGGGCCGTCACGATCAACCTGTTGAGGAGAGCTCGGAGACACGGAATGCAACAGCAGCCACACAGTGTTAGGATAGCTGCAAACACCGCTATGGATGTGAGCGCCGAGGCTACTCCAAACACGTCCGAACACGTTCAGCCAATCCTCCCACATGGAGGTATTTACCCCTAAATGTTCCTTCATTTTAGCGTTTAAGGCTTGAAGTCCTTGAATGGTCTTAGTCAGGCTTCCGTCCGAGGTGGTATTATTCGGGATGAAAGTGCAGCATTGTTCACCAAACAGAGTGCACACTCCGCCTTTTTCCCGCCAGCAGCATGTCCAATGCTATTCGATTCTGAAATGACATCAATGAGGTTGTGGACAACTCTTCATGCACGGCCTCAAACCCATCCGCGGTATAGTTTCCTAGACGTTGTACATTGTAATGGATGTAATTAATGCGGTCCGCATTCTTATTTGGTACAATGAGAAACAAAGCGGAGATTAAAGGTAGGCTTTCAAATCCTGTGGCGACTTGGTCAACCAATTTGTACTCGTCAGGTACTCCGCGGGGAACACCTATTGAGTCGATGTAGGTGGGATCGTGGCCCTTCATCCACGATGCGGATCATCTGTCCCGGTGCCAGCGTTCGGGCAGCACATAGTCTATGGCCAACAGTAAACCGTCCACTGTTACTGGAGTTACTCTGACGGAATATAAAAAGGAAAAAGTCTGTAGTTATGCATTTATTCAATGCCAAAACTTCATACAAGAAAGTGCATTTGTATATTTCCTCACTGTTTCCTAGGCTTGTAAATGTAAACACTGTACAGCTGGACAAATTAAAGTCCATGAACATTAATAACATGTTTTATATAAACCAGGACAGTGCACTGCTTTGTTTCTAATACTGAAAAGTCAGTAAGCAACTTAATTTTGCACAGTACCTCACTGCCTCCTAGGGCTGGGTATCTATTAAAATGTCAAGAATTGATCCGATTCTTAAGATTCAGAATCAATTATCACCATTTGATCCGATATTGATGTGGATTAGTGTTATTAAAAAAAAATGTTTGCGCTGTTGCCTGAATTATATGACTGTAAAATAACTAGTGAAATAACAATACGCCGTAGGGTACGCGGCGACACGCACCGTACTGTACACGCCGCCGCGTACCCTACGGCGTAGGCTCTGCGTTGGTGTAACGCGGAACCATAAATCAAGCTTAACGTGTCTGGTGATTCAATGATCTGCAAGTTTTCCCAGCACATGGTTGACTGGACACGGAAGGATACGAGCGAGGATCACTTACAGAGTGAAAGCATAAACGTTACAACACAAAAAGACGGACGATCATTTACTTTAACGGCGTCTGTAATAGGTGGAATAATTTTGTATTACAGTACGAGCCGCTCTCCTCACGTGGAGCGCGAGCGGGGTCCGTTTCTTAACGCAGCTGGCTGTCTGTGCGAGCGGACATTAACGCACATGGCAGCATAAACACCGGCTCAAACAGCAAGTAACTTCCAGCATTAACAGTGCTGCTCAGCCCGCTGTCTGTACGGAGTAAACCGGTCGTTCTGTATTTTCTGAGCTGGTTTCTCAGGCGGCCGCTTCAACATGTTTGTTTTTTTCACGAGGGCAGCGGGGGCGGGCGGGGCAGAGCTTGAACAATAGTGCGGTGAGAACCGCGTAAACCATTATGTGTGTTGTAATAAAATATTGATATTAGCCGACAGTATATCGATTATTTATTGAAACAGAGAGCACAACAATATATTGAAATATCGATTTTTTTTTTTTTCCCCCACCCCTAATATATATATATATATACATATATATATGTGTGTGTATGTATGTATAATGACTTTGTTAGTACATTTAAAGTCACAAAAATCTAAACCTTTAATGCAGAGCTGTCTCAGTTCAGGAGAGACCTGAGAGTGACGAATGTCTTCTTTAACCATCGACCTCAGAGAAACTGCTATGGCTTTTATAACTCTATTATAATTAGGGCTGTAACAACGAATCCATAAAATCAATAAAAAACGATTATTAAAAGCTTTGGCAACGAATTCCATTATCGATTTGTTGTGTCGCGCGATTATTACGTCACTCACTAAGTCGCGGAGCGGAAGTAGAGGAGCTTGTGCTTTGCAGCTCAAAGCCGGTATTTATCCGGACTACATTTAATGTGGCACAGCGCGCTGACGCCGCGCACGTAAAGGAAGAAGAAAGAGGGCGATGATTTGTTTGGTTTTAGTAACATGCCATGCTCAGTCTGCAATGGCCCAGACGGGAGACACATGTAGCTCAGTGCTTAACTTTTATTTTTAATCCACGTTATATTCTTCTGGTCTGTTCTTCTATATGTTCCCCCTCTAACCCGGTACATACATAGGTTCCTCTAAACATCTGTTCCCGCTACAGTTTTAACTAAAAGAAAATGTGCTCCAATACAGCAGGTCTCATAAATTTATTTTGAACACTGGCAAAACTCAAAATCTAAGACTTTAAAACTTAACTAGAACTTAAAATTTGTTGGACACAAATGAAAGTTCAATTGAAACACGTGGTAAAAACACCTAACCTTTTAAGTGATGTGTGTTATCAGGTGTAATGGCATTTTTAGGTTAGAAATAAGAAAACTTCTTGGTAAGATCCTTGGTTTTTTGAGTGAAGGCAGTAAGAGAACAAATTGTAATGTTCAAACAAATCCTGTTTCTGATTTGTAGGGGTGTAACGATATACTAATCTCACGATACGGTACGATACACGATATTGAGGTCACGATAACGATACGTCGTGCGCGTGCTCGTTCCCCCGCTCGTGCGGACTCGTGGGAGTGTGTTATGTGTTCGACTGCTCGTCTATCTTCTGTGTCCCCTTCATTAGCTTGGGCTGGGGTGTGACCTGGAGGCGAGAGGGCGCAGGTGCGTCTGTTCTAATATAACCAGTACCAGGATGTGACCCTGAATGTACCAACCGTTGCGTGTGTGTGTGTGTGTGTGTGTGTGTGTGTGTGTGTGTGTGTGTGTGTGTGTGTGTGTGTGTGTGTGTGTGTGTGTGTGTGTGTGTGTGTGTGTGTGTGTGTGTGTGTGTGTGTGTGTGTGTGTGTGTGTGTGTGTGTGTGTGTGTGTGTGTGTGTGTTGTTGTTGTTTTTCTTCCTCTTTCTTCTGTCTTTTCTGCAAAATACTGCTATTGACCTTTTCTATTGTACAGATATCCCTTAATGATAATAAAGAAATCATTATTCTGACAGTCCTAAGGCTAATTTAGGGTGGGGGGGGGGGGGGGGAAGATAAAATAAATAATAAAATATAATAATAAAGAAATAATAACAATAAAAAAAGTAATAATAGTGATGATAATGGTATTTTACTTACGAGATTGGCTTTGAAGGGGACCTATTATGAAAAACACGTTTTTTCTTGTTTTAACATATATAAAGTGGTCTCCCCTCACCCTGCCAGCAGAGGGAAGATATGGCACTTTTGCACTAGGACTTACTCGGCTCGTCACGCCTCTACCCGCCTCTACTCGTTTGTTTTTCCACAGCCAGGGGAGAAGTGGGCAGGTTGGGGTGAAGCTGCTGTGACGTACTCGATTGCGCAACCGCTTTGTTCATGTCGGCGCTGATCAGAAATCAGCTGGAGCCGCGAGCGGCTGAGAGTAAAACAGCCCGTCTACATCGCTTTTTTAATTCTCTCGTCAGTCACCAGGTTTATGAACATCTGCACCTTTATAATACACTTTATAATAAAATCGCCGCGGGTCGCTCTCGCTCTGACTCCCGCTTCCTGATTCAAACGTCTGACGGCCCCGCCCCCGACCAATCAGTGGCACGGAGGGTGATGACGGCCCCGCCCCCGACCAATCACTGGCGCTTAGGTTGGTGACGTCGGAAATAGTCCCTGCTCAGCCCTGAGATAGAACCTCGCCAGAATGGTTACAGAAATAGTATCGGCTTGGAGCGGCTCTACCCGTCTCAGCCCGAATGCAAAAGCGCAAAACGGGGCCGTGGCGGGTAGAACCGAGGAGAAGCGATACTAGTGCAAAAGGGCCAATAAAATACCATGGAATTCTGCAGGGCCTGCTCCCCCCCCTGACTGAGTCTTCCAGTGTCACGTGACCTTTTTTTGAGCCATTCTGAATCTGCGCCTATGGTGACGTCACCATAGGCGCTCATTTTCATAGGTTCAGCCTCCGCTGCTGAAGCCACGCCCACAACCAGCTCTCTACGCACGCTGGAGCTCCTCCATTGTTCAGCAGCGGTGACTGTTTCCACAGCGAGGGAGAGTGGAAATAAGGTTTTGCATCGACATTTACCCTCATAAAAGGATCAGATCCCACAGCACGGACCCGGCAACTGCACACGAGTCAGCGGTAAGTTCCGTTTTTTTTATGTCATTTATATTTGTATGATCTTTGCATGGGCTAAGTATTTAGCTGAGCTCCGGAGCCCCGGCGCCGCATACGGAGCTGCCGGAGCTGCTCACGGACCGGCCCGTCGAGGAACTCCGGGTTCGGAGCTCCGAACCCGGAGTTCCGAGCCCGGAGATCCGAACCAGCCGGCTCCCCCGGGCGCGGGGCTCTATTAGTACCGTAATACATTTTTCTTCTGTGGTTTCAGATCTTTCAAGCAGCTGGAGCTGTTCACATTCAGAAGACGCGCGGCCCTTCCTGAGCCAGCAATAGTGCATACATTTTATTTATATATTTTAACAATAAAGTTGCCATTTGGGAAAATTCAGTGTTGTGATTTCTTTACAGTTAACAATATTCATTTGTCTTGTAACATAAGAAGTGAAATGATGAGGAATCGGAGTAAATAACCGTGGTGTACCTGTTTAGAATTAAATTCAATCTTCCTGTGTGAATTAGTGTGAAGACGAGGGGACTAAAGGCTGATTTATGGTTCCGCGTTACACCAACGCAGAGCCTACGGCGTAGGTACGCGTTGATTTAACGCAGAACCGTGGACACGTTTTGCTACGCAGCAGCAGCACTTCTCCCCGGAGCAACGCTTTGTTCCCTCCCATCCTACACGTCATTCAAGCAGCCAATCAGCGCAGAGCCTCATTATCATAACCCCCACCACCCTGAAAATGGAGCACAGAAAAAGAGGTCAGAAGCGGTACTAGTGACACGGCCCACAGGCTGAATTTCTGATTTATGTAGAAAAAACAAGCTTTAGATTGTTTTTAAGACATTCAAGGTCTGTTTAAAATATACATTAAATGCCATAATATGTCTCCTTTAAGTGCATTTATATGTAGAATAGTACATTCACAACCTTCGTTTTAGCTTCATTAGTACCTTTATTTTTTCTACCACTTCCTGCTCTGTGGGATCATCCATAGCTCTTTGTTCTAACCCTTGGGTTTCGTGAAACCCGTCAAACTTGTGTTCCTTTAAGGGCTATATATACTTGCCGTTCAGAACGCGTACGCGCGACGCAGGATACGTGTGACGTCACGTCACGCGTATCCTGCGTATCCTGCGTTCATTTGACGCGTCGACTTGCACTCTTCTCAAAAAGACACTGAACGCGTACGCGACCTGCAGTTCTCGCTCTGGCCGCTAGTATCGCTGTTCCCGGTCTGATCCCAGCTGGCACGACTATGCTGCTCTCCCCTGGAGAAAGTTCCCCATGCAGGTTAACTTCCCCTCAGGGTTTCCGTTGTCCGGTAATTGCCGGACTTTGTCCGGTAAAATATGCCGAAGTCCGGTATTTTATAATCTCTCCGGTCAAAATGTCCGGTGAAAATACTCACTGGTGCTGCGGGACTAGAGTCCCCGGGAGTACCGCGGATGGCGAGCCCCGGCGGAGCCCCGGCCGGGGCTCGGCCAGGGGGTGCCGGGTGCCGGGAGCCGGGAGCCGGGAGGAAGCGGAGCCGGGAGCCAGGAGTCAATTGACGGGACTTATTTTATTTTAAATACTCTGTTTTTCAATAAAAATACTATTGAATGACTTGCAAATTAATGAATGAATGAATGACTTGGAATCATATTAGGAACAATAAACCAGATGGAATGTCTATTTGTAAGGAAAGATTGTAACTATTTCAGTTTCAAGACACCATTCATAATATTGAAATCGATCACATTCAACATCATCATAGTTTTTTACCATGTTAATCTTTCTTATATATTGACATCTACTTCTCCATATGAACTTAAAATTAACTGGATTTATTGTTTCGTCATTCTTGTTGAGATGGGTTAGGAGAATGCCGGATAAATTAGTCTGGACAGACTATCCATTTTTGATAATAAGCAATAATAATAAGATAAGATAAAATAGTCCTTTATTACTCCCTCACTGGGGAAACTCACGTAGCAGAAGTACACACACACACACACACACACACACACACACACACACACAGGGGAGGGGGTAAAAAAAGTAATATAAATAAGTAATACAAATTAATAAAGAGTAGTAATAATAATAATAATGATAATGATAATGATAATGATAATGCAGTGGTTTTATATAGCTCCTTCAAGAGCACCCAGATCATTATTCATTCATACACATCCTCCCGGTAGCTCCGTCTGTAGCCACAGCTCAGCTGCCCTGGGGCAGACTGGCGGAAGAGTGGCTGCCATATCGCGCCAAACGGCCCCTCCGACCACCACCAACATTCATACACATTCAAACACATTCACACGATGTTATAATCTCCTACATCATCCAATATTGTCCTGTAAACGTGTTCGTTTTTCTAATCTGCTACCGCTGCTGCTGCTACTACTTCTGCTATTTAATATAAGTAGCTTTTCCAACTGTTGCTCTGCTTACTGCCCCCTATCGGTCACCACCGGTATGACGGGCTCTCGTCGTGTGGTACGCGAGGTACGCTTGGAGCCGAACAGACACGTACGCAGGGTACGCAGGCAGCAACTTAGAGTATATTCCCGCCTTTAGCTGCTGGCTTTGTCCTGCGGCCTGGGACTAGGTCCCGGTGATTCCTTGGTTCCAGATGCCTTTAGTTTCTGGCATTTGTTTTCTTTTCGTTATGGCTTTGAGTGTTCTTTCCCCCATATTTCGAGGGGTTCGTTTTGAAATATTTTCGGCAACAGCAACTTCATGCCTTTATTTTATTGTTTTTTTTATGAAGATTTCTCTAATTTCAATACGCATGCCCTATGTTTGCTAATAATCTTTTGGTACTTCTCTTCTCTCCAACCACAGTCATTTATATCATCAAACCTCCAATACTAGTATTATACCCAAACGCAGTCCTTCCCGTGTGTGCCTCACTTGCATCCCGCTCCCCTCTACAGAGGCTCCCAACGATATCAATATTGAATATGGGAAAAAATGCCTTAGATATCCAACCTAACATGACGATAGATGGGTTGGCTGAGGGTTTTGAGCTACAACGTCAAGGGTTTACATAACCCAGTGAAAAGGAAGAAAATCCTTAACCAGTTAAAGCAATATAAATGTCAGGTAGCACTCTTACAGGAAACACACTTATCAGATATTGAACATGAAAAATTAAAAAAATTGTAGGCTGACAAAGGGTTTTTCTCGTCTCATAAATCTGGAAAGAAAAGAGGAGTTAGCAATTCTTATACATAGACTGGTCAACTTTAAACTAGATTCACGTACTAAGGATTCAGAGGGAAGGTATAGACGAATCCGGCGAAACCCGGAAGTCGAGCGGGCCGCCATTACTGCGGTGGCGGCTGCGCTCCTCCGCTCCAGCCCATAGACATATATACGTATGGATCTATTACTCCGCTCCCTGCCAGGCTCTCTTAATGTATTTGTATCATCGGAACACTCCTGTCCCGTCACGTGCATTTGTTTTGATAGTGAATGAAGAAGGGATGGACTTTAAAAACTACTTTTCTGTTTCACCAAGTGAACAGACGGAACGCAAAAAAAAGATGTTAAACTGCTGGAAAGGAACTGGAATTTACTGGGATACCTTAAACAAGGAAGCCAGGGAGCGGTATATGGAGAAAATAATGATTATTAACGGTTTGGGTTCATATGAAATCACTACTAAAGAATGAAGCTCCGATGAGGATTTACTGCCGCAGTTCTGCAGAACCACCGTCTTACTACCTTGTTTAGTGTTTGGCAGCTGCTTTGGTAAATGTTTGACTCGCCATGTGTTTCAATAAATTAGTATAATAGTACAACATACAGTACATCTTTTTTATTACTCTTACTTCTCTTTTCTTTTTTTTTTATGCTGAAGAGGCGTGAGCAATATTTTTCTTTTCCTCGTGAGATTATTTTTTTCTTCTGCAGCTACAAATAGAGTTAATATTTTTTCCTCAACAAACTAGTTTTATCTGCAGATTGGGGTTATGTATGTATTATGTATCATCCGGAGCTGAGATAGTTCTGCCCTTCAATTAGAGACCTGTAATTGCGTTTTTTTTCGTCATCGGACGCCAGGCGATCAATAAAATATTCTTGGATACCTAAAATTAAACAAAACATAAACAGGTAATATTTAATTGTGCAGACGTGCCTCGTAAGGAGAGGAGGTGGAGAGAGCTATATTACAGTGTTTAATCATACACTCCCTTATCTCCCTATTCCTCTATTCTTTCCTGCTTATCGCTCAAACAAATCATTATTTATAAATTAACATCAGCATTAATTTAAGATACCTTCATTATTTATGGAAGGCCACTGTCTAACATCATCAATCCAGCTAAAATGATGCTGTAGCGCCATGTTACAATAACAGCGCTGCGGTGGCAGATTGACACCTGCCACCGCAGCAATGGCGCCGCCGCAAGATGGCGGCGCACACAAACCGGTCGCCGGATTCGTGTATATTTTAATAAATGGCTCCATTGATGGCACAAAAACTTCACTTATGAATGTATACGCCCCCAATGAAGACAACCCTGAATTTATTAAGACAATTTTTGATATAACATTGCAATATAGCTCCGGCGTACTTTTGAAAGGGGGTGATTATAATTGTGTGATGTCATAATTTCGGGATAAACAACCCATACCCAAAAACCCCTCCCTCTAGAATGAACAAAATGTTAAAATATCTGTCTACAGAGACAGGGATAACAGACGTTTGGAGAAGCAAATATCTTGGCGCTAAAGACTTTACTTTGTTTTCTAATAGACATCTGTCCTATTCTCGATTTCGATTATTTCTTCACCCCTAAAGCTGAAATGCATAGGATAATGGATACAACCATATACCCGATCACTATTTCAGACCACACACCAATTTCAGTAGATTGGGATATAGGACACCGATTCACAACCAAACAATGGAGGCTAAACGCTTCCCTCCTGAATGACAAGGATTTTGTTACGTTTGTGAATTCTGAGTTAAAAAAATACCTTGAAATAAACACATCGCCTGAAACGTCACCTCTTATACTATGGGATTGTGCTAAAGCGTACATGAGGGGCTGTATTACTTCATATGCCAGTGCGAGAAAGAAGAAGAGAGAAGCAAAGCGCCAGGAACTAGAGGGAAAAATAAGAGGTTTGGAAAGACAGCATAAAAGCACACCCAATTTGGATGTATTAAATACTCTCAAACAAGCAAGAAGAGACCTCAACCACCACCCCTCTGAAAAGATTGAGGGCAACCTGAGGTTCACTAACCAAAAATACTACGAGTCTGGAAACAGAGCCAGTAGATTATTGGCCCTGAGGCTGAGAAAACAACAGACTTTTTAATATAGTACAAAAACTAAAATCAGGTGAGTCGACATTAACGAAACCAGACGAGATTTCAAACTCATTTGCAGAATTTTATAAAACTTTGTATAAAAACAGAGATACGTGCACAGACAATGACGAACTAAAACGTTTCCTGGAAAACATCAAATTGCCAGAGTTATCAGAAGACTCTGCGAAAGAGTTAGATCGCCCAATTACGGTAGAGGAACTGCTGCAAGTAATCTCCATACTGAAAAATAATAAAAGCCCGGGCCCGGACGGATTAATTAATGAGTTTTATAAGACTTTCAAGGACGTTGTTTCTCCCCTACTACTTAATGCCTATCATCATGCATTACAATGTGGCAGCATGGCCCCTTCTTGGAGAGAAGCAACAATAGTAGTGATACACAAAGAGGGTAAGGACCCGACTAAATGCCAGTGATATAGACCCATCTCACTCTTGAATACAGATATGCGTATGTTGACAGCCATCCTAGCTAAACGGGTAAACGTCATCATTAGTATTATCCACCCTGATCAGACAGGCTTCATTACGGGGAGATATTATGGGGACAACATCCGCAGACTACTAAACAAAATGACCCACCCGTCGGTGAGGAGACAGGAAGTGATGTTGCTATCTCTCGATGCACAGAAAGCATTTGACCGCGTTTCTTGGCAATATTTGGTACAAACTCTGGAGAAATTTAAATTTGGCCCCAATTTCATAAAATGGGTACAAACGTTATATAATGGTCCGCAGGCGGCGGTTAAGGCCAATGGCTTTCTTTTTGACAGATTTACTTTAGAACGGGGCTGCAGACAAGGATGCTCGCTATCGCCTCTACTGTTTGCAATCAGCATTCAGCCGCTTGCACAGTTGATCAGGCATGACGTCAATATAAAGGGCATTAAAATCGATGGTGAACAACACAAACTTTCTTTATATGCCGATGATGTGTTACTATATTTGCGAGAACCGGCAACGACAATCCCATATCTAAAATCTGTTATTTCTAATTACAGGTATTTTTCGGGCTATAAAATAAACGTGGACAAAACGATGGCGTTAGACATCAGTAGCAAAATCCCACAGACAGTTAAGACTCAGAGGGAATTTAGATGGCCTGATAATGGCATCAAATATCTTGGGATTTGTATTCCTCTATGCCTGGACAAATTATATGAGACCAACTACATGAAATTAATACAAACTATTAGTGATGACTTACACCGGTGGTCAGCACTCCCTCTTTCTCTCCTGGGTCGAATAGAGAGTATACATATGAATGTCCTACCTGAGCTGCTCTAGCCGTTTCAGATGCTTCCAGTAGACATTCCTTTTTTTTTTTTTTTTTTTATAACCTTGTCTGCACACATATTAATGATTGATACCATGCAGGTAAAAAGCAAAGGTGTATATATGTGCATTATTGCTATATTTGATATATACAAACATAAATATATACATACAAACCCAGTGGGGTTTGTATGCAGCAATCAACCCAAATCACAGTCTGAGCTAAGCTACCGCTAACTTACCCCAAAAACTAGTGTGTGTGTGTGTGTGTGTGTGTGTGTGTGTGTGTGTGTGTGTGTGTGTGTGTGTGTGTGTGTGTGTGTGTGTGTGTGTGTGTGTGTGTGTGTGTGTGTGTGTGTGTGTGTGTGTGTGTGTGTGTGTGTGTGTGTACGTACTGTATGTGACTGAGTGGCTGTGTGTGTGTACATGTCTTTGTGTGTGTATACACGTACTGTGTGCGTGCGTGCGTGTACATGTCTCTGTATGTGTGTATATGTTTGTGTGGCTGTGTGTGTGTATGTAAATGTGTGTGTGTATGTGTGTGTATACGTACTGTGTGTGTGTATACGTACTGTGAGTGCGTGTGTGTGTGTGTGTGTGTGTGTGTGTGTGTGTGTGTGTGTGTGTGTGTGTGTGTGTGTGTGTGTGTGTGTGTGTGTGTGTGTGTGTGTGTGGGGCTTGTATCTATAGTGGGGGTGGGGGAGGGGGGGGAGCAACCCCGACCTCCCGTCGTGACTCACGACAGGAGCAGATTCTGAACGGCTCGCAGAAGTCGCATGACACTGGAGGATTCAGTGAACAGACCCTGCAGATTTTCATGGGATTTCATCTTCCCTCTGCTGGCAGGTTGAGGGGAGACCACTTTTATTGTTAAAACAAGAAAAAACGTGCTTTTCATAATAGGTCCCCTCGTTTGTTGCATCTTCTTCTTCGTCTTTTTCCGTAATGGCGGTTGCTGGCAGCTTTTAGGCGCATTACCGCCACCTAGGGACTGACTCAGACATTGATTTTTTTTTTTTAACTCAGTCAGACATATTTGTCGTATGACTGCGTGGACCGAACCGTGACGCCCGTACCGTGACGGGACGGGACGAATACAAATACTGTTACACCCCTAAGATATACTATACATAATAATAATAGTAATAGTAATAATAATAACAGTAATAACCATCTTTGTATAAGGAAACAGTTGTAATACGTGGCTATTGTATTCTATATGAAGTTGCCTAATAAAAACAAAGTTAAAAAAGAAATACATTTGTGTATCTTGTCCTGCACACGTGTGAATTGTTCTGTGCATTTGTGAATCGGTCTGTGAATTTGTGAATCTTGTCCTTTGCATTTGTGAATTTGTGAGACTGTTCAAGCTACATACTTGAAACTGAAAAGGCTTTTGATAATGCAATCAAGATAATGTAAGTCATCTTCTCTGTTACAGAATCATAAAGGAAGATCTAAAAGATACTGCTGTGATCATTGCGAGCAAGTCTTCACCACTTCATCAAACCTGAAGATCCATAAGAAAACTCACACTGGTGATAAACCACATAGCTGTGATCAGTGTGGAGCGGCTTTTACCCATAAAAGTGCTCTAATTCGTCATCAACGTATTCACACTGGAGACAAGCCTTACAGATGTGATCAGTGTGGAATGGCTTTTGCCGAGCAAGGTCATTTGACGAGTCACCAACGTATTCACACTGGTAACAAGCCTTACAGGTGTGATCAGTGTGGAACAGCTTTTGCCGAGCAAGGTACTCTAACGAGACATCAACGTATTCACACTGGAGACAAGCCTTACAGGTGTGATCAGTGTGGAGTTGCTTTTGCCCAGCAAGGTCATTTGACGAGACATCAACGTATTCACACTGGAGACAAGCCTTACAGATGCGATCAGTGTGGAGTTGCTTTTGCCCGGCAAGGTACTCTAACGAGACATCAACTTATTCACACTGGAGACAAGCCTTACAGATGTGATCAGTGTGGAGAGGCTTTTACCCAGCCCGGTAATTTGACGAGACACCAACGTATTCACACTGGATAAAAATTGTTCATTTGTGATCAGTGGTGATATCATTTTTTTGAGAGTTCAGTTAAAATGCACCAATTTAGTTTAGTTAATTTAGTTTGAAAGAAATGATTCTGGTCGTTATATTTTAAAAAGCAACATATTCTTACAGCTGTAAGAGCTATTCAACCAGCTGTTATAACCAGATGAAAATGAAGTACAAGAATTCAATTCAAAAGTCTTTATTTTGAACATGATGGTAGTGTAAGTAACAGACATGCTCGAACATACTTGAGCAATGAATGCAAGAGATTTTTTTTTTTTGTTGAAGCAGCAGCAGTTTTGACATGTTCAAAAAGAAGTAAGAAGAAATAAAAAAAAAAACTTCTACCCCTTGAACTCAATACCATAGACCCTTATTACATGTCAAAAATCTTGATGTATTGAGAAGTTACACAAATTAATATTAAGAATTTTACACAGTGTAAACATATTGTGGTATAGATGAGTATAAATTTGCAGATACCTGGGTCATCATTGCCATTTGCAGTTACATTTCCCTCTATATAAACACTATTTACCATGAGTCCCTGTATTCATCTATACATAAAAGCATACATTATTTACCGTGTACAATCTTATTCATTACTCACACAAATATTTCAAGATGTTTTAAAGCATATATATATATATATATATATATATATATATATATATATATATATATATATATATATATATATATATATATATATATATATATATATATATATATTAGTGCTGGCCAACGATTAAAATTTTTAATCTTAATTAATCCATGATTTCTGTAATTAACTGCGATTAATCGCATATTTATTTCATATTTATTCACACATTTTGTGCTGTTCTAAATTACCTCAAGGTATTTTTTAAATGTTTTTAATACTGTTAACAACCTGTGAAAGGGCAAATATGCTGCTTTATGCCAATGTCTATTCAATTTCCACAAAAAAATCTTTTGACCTGAATGTAACATTCCTTCATAAATACAAACACAATGTAGTCTCAACTTTACACTTGTAAAGACTAACTTAAGATTCCTGTTTTAAGCAGCTCAGTGTAAAACAATGAACCATATGCATCACAAACATTGTACAAGAAGTGCATTGGTCAGTTAAAATTTCCCTGTAATTATGTCTCTCATATGGAGGAAAATAAAAGGCTCAAAAATATCCCCTGTCCTAAGTGGGATCAAAACAGGGGGATACAAAAACTGAATTACAAAGAAATAAAGTGCACATGTAACGGAACAGGAGTAACTCAGCCATTTCCTCACCTGAATCCTCAGTGCGAATCGCAGTGTGCGCCCGTCTGTGCGTGTGCGTGTGTGTGTGTGCGTGTGTGCGTGTGTGTGTGTGTGTGTGTGTGTGTGTGTGTGTGTGTGTGTGTGTGTGTGTGTGTGTGTGTGTGTGTGTGTGTGTGTGTGTGTGTGTGTGTGTGTGTGTGTGTGTGTGTGTGTGTGTGTGTGTGTGTGGCGGCGGGGAGCATTGTTGAGTTTTATGTTTTATGTAAAGCGCTTTGCGTTGCATTTCTTATTTTGTAAGAAAAGGGCTTAACAAATGCAGTTTGATTTGACTCGTCCTTTTTTGCAAGCTGCTACAGCGTTGTCTGATTTTGACGGGGGGGGGGGGGAGCGGAGCAGCGCTGCGCTCTCTGGTATTTGAGACTCAACGTACTTCGGTGGTAATTCATTTCAAATCGATGGTACATGTAAATAACTTCAGTCTTGTCCAGCGAACCATCTGGCATCTTTTTGAAAGTGAACTTGCTGTTCAAAAGTCGCTTTTCATTCTCCATCTTTCAGTTCACCAAACTTTTCCTCGAACTACGGGTGCCGTCAAGCGCCTGAAATGATATGCACCTTTTTATTTTTTTTTTTAATCGTGTGCGTTAAAAAAAATTGTCGGCGTTAAGAGAACGTTAAGTTAACGTGTCGTTAACGCACTAACTTGGACAGTCCTAATAAATATATATATATATATATATATATATATATATATATATATATATATATATATATATATATATATATATATATATATATATATATATATATATATGGATATGGACGGACAGAGAGATTCACGCATTTCCACGTACATGTACACCCACATGTCCAGTCCACCCCACCATCCCCTCACCCAGCGCAGAATGAGGAAGTCAGCCGTCCCGATCGGCCAGCACAATACAAATGATGAGAAAAGATATGAGAAATATTTTACTCTACCGAGAGTGACAAAATGTTTTTATGACCATTTTAACTGCGTTGTATGTTTTACACAAAGGTGAGACAGCCTGATAGACATTAGTTTAGTTCTGTTCTCATACGAAAGGTATTATTCTGTTAAATACTGTTTTAAATTAGCCTTTTCTTCTTTGTAATATTTGTTTTTTTTTTTTTTTGTTTAAAGTGAAATGTTTACTTTTCGGTTACGTTTCCCACAGTTTTTGTCTTTGTTCTGCATTTAAAAATGAATTTAAATAAATCAGTTCTTAACTTTGTTGTCTGGATTTTCACCAAGATTAATTGTGGACATAACAGACATTTATTCTTGATGACTTACGTCTGGGGTGCAATCAGGGATGAAAGTAGATTAAGGTTATTGCTGGTACTACGACCCCAACCTTCATGGCTTGTTCTCCTCCCACCACCAGCTTCTTCATCCCTGAACATGCATTAAATTTTTTTAACGCCTGTATGGTGTAGAAATTAGAAACACAACACTGTGTAGGCCTATAGCAAATGATTTATTTAAATGGTGTAAATAAAGGCCAGTCCGGACCAAGGATTGTCACAGAATAATTTGTAAATGTTGACAAAACTTTCAAAATCATAAGAATTTGTTTTGTTTAAAATTAGAAGAAACACAGTTAAATTCATCAGCAGCTGAGCAGATAACAAGTCTATGTACATTTAATTTTCTGTTTACAGTAGATGATGGGAGTGGAACTCTGTACAAGCCCTCTGGGCTTCGTTCCCTCCTTGCACTATTTTTTAAATTGTGCTAAATAAATAAATACAAATACAAGTCTCTGTCTTTTCAGAACATTGGGCACATAAATGAAAAAAGAGTAAAAGATGAGCAAAATGTCTCTTACAATGTGTGCATTGAAATGGAAAATAACTTCTTAAGCATTTTTTTCATCAAAGCAAAACAATTAAAACATAAAAAAAAAAGTTACTTCAACATTTTTGACACTTTTTTTTCCTGAAACGAGGAATGAAAACTAATCACAAATATCATATTTGTGATTATTTGGCGTGTGATTATGTGTCAGCCAACCAAAAAAATCTTTGGAATTTTGGTGGAATCATTTATTTTTTGTCCTTGTCCGTCGGTGCAAATGACATAAATAAAGTGCGTGGTTTGGTCGTGAAAAAATAAAAAAGTAACGTTACATGAACAATAAATCAAATGGTCCCTTCCATGCAGTGTGTGTGTTTAAGAAGTAAAGACTGTAATACGCAATTCACAAAAGGACAAATAGTGGGGTTTTACTAATATTTATATCGTACAAATATCTTAAAAATTACGAAAAAAACACGAAAAAACAGGTCAGGACTCAGTCAGATTATATCGCTATGTTCGTCTCTCGTCACTCAGTCAGTCAAAAAAGGCGGAGCTGAGTCATGGCTGAGCGTCGCCGTCTTTGGTGTGAGAGATCGAGGGTTCGAGACCTGCTGTATACAAAGATTATTGTCAGCAATTTGTGTGTTTTTTTTCCCGGTACTGCGTACCAGCACAGAATCTTTCGGATCGCTTACTTTCACCCCTGGGTGCAATCCAATATTATGACATAGAATTTTTAATCTTGGATTTTTGACACCATTGTGTCAATTATTTTATCACTTACACAGGCTATCAATTCATTTTGAATCGTTTTACCCACGTATGTGATGTGCTCTGCTCCACTGTCAATGCGTCTCATATGATTTCTCAACACAGGATCAAATTAAGCTAGCAGTTCAACTTATTTAAGAAAGTTCCCATCGTTGGCCTTGTGTCAAACGATCCCCTCAGAGCCAAGTTCCTTAATGCCAGTGAGTGGATAATACTGACTACATCTCTATAATGTGAGAATATCTCTCATTTCACCATGTTACAATGACCTCCAGATTTTAATTCGGATTGAGGGGATGTTGACCCAATCCCACTGTCCATCAGCTGCCTGTTTTAAGGACTTTTTGGAGAATAGTTTTTAGCATAAGCAGTACACTGCATCTTTACTTGAATAAGTCATCCAGCTAAACCACACTTTTTCTCCATTGACTAATTGTCTGAGGGTATAATGATAATGGAAACTTCAGCCATTTTTGGGGGATGAAGATTGGTCCTTAGTAGGCAGTTAAGGATCACCTGCTCTGCCCTGACTGAATCTGAGAGAAAGGAAGGCAGGCGCACCCGCCCCTACGAAAGCGGCCCTCCAGGACCAAAGTAGCGCCCCGCCGCACGGGCAGTGAGGGGTACCGGAGACGGGCCCGGAGAGAGGGAACCCCCCAACAGGGCGACACTCGCGCGGGCCCGACAACGGAGGGCCCCAGATCCCATTCATCCATCCAATTTCTATAATAATAATAATAATAATAATAATAATATAGTATACTTTCCTTCCTACCTTGCCTCCCCCTGTTATTTTACAAAGCTCACAGACTCTGTACAGTTTTTTTTTACTGTTAGTGCAAATAATTTCGTTTCTATCTCCATCAGGAGCTCTTCTCTGCACTCCGACATCTTGTTTGTAGCGTTTTTTTTAACTGTCAACACTGGGAAAAAAACAACAAAATGAGACGTGTACCTGGTACCTTAAGGTAGCGCTTCCTCAGTTAGCTTTCTCTCATACGTGTCCGGCGTTACAGCGTTTTTCTCCCGAGTTAGAAAAGTCTTTCGCCGTGACACAATGTCCATTAATCATCTCGGTGGGACCTCCAAATTGTTACAGCACTCACTGGGACGACTTGGTGCATAAGACGTGGACTTCCAGGTCCCTGACCTGGAAGAGGGTCAAGTTCAGCCGAAGCTTCGTCCCCTCTGCTATAACAGAACTAAATAGATTGCGTCGCTAAATGTGTGTTCCTGTTTAATGTGTATGGGTGGGTGATGTAATGTATGTATTTATGTATCTTGAGGTTGTGTGTGGCGTACGGGGGTGAAAACAAGTTTCCTTGCAAAGGACAAATAAAGCTGAATCTGAATCTGAATCTTTATTTCAGCGGCAGACAGGGTAAAGCCATACGGTTGCTCTGAGGCATTCAGTACATTTCTCTGCTTTTTTCTCACAACTCTAAAAACCAACAAAGAACAAGGGCTTCTTCTCTGGTGCTAACCAGCACTATCATGTTAGTGACCCAGTTGCTCTGCTGGCGTTATCTAACAGGTGATAAACAAGGCCTGGATCTCTACATACACATACCTAGATATATACGAAAAAGAACCATGTCCCATGAAGGCCGGTTAGCTCAGAAGGTCAGAGCGTGGTGCTAATAACGCCAAGGTCATGGGTTCAATCCCCATACTGGCCAAACTGGTTACCAGTTAAACTCTGGGGATCTTACAAAGTTTCAGATTTTAGAGATTGTATGTTTCATTGTTAACTTTATGTGGACCAATAATTATTCACATCTGCAGGATCACCTGCCTTGAAGAAAGGAAGAAAGGAAGAAATAAAGATTACTTTTAAACATAACAAATTTAATAAGTTTAGAAAGCGAGGGGAAGTTTATTTGTAATAGACATCCCATGTACAATTCAAGGTGCTTTACATAAAAACATTTGAAAAATGAGGATAGAAATATGTGTCAGTGATAAAAAATTATCCAACAATAAAAAAGGCTCTAGATGCTCTGGTTCTCCAGGTTCTCTGACAGGTTGTTGTGGCCGAGTGGTAAAGGCTTTCGATTGCTTTATATTTGTAAAAATATGAAGAAAAGAAGAAACAAAATGTTCAGACTGTAACCTGAGTAGCTCAGCTGGTAGAGCATCAGACTTTTAATCTGAGGGTCCAGGTTTCAAGTCCCTGTTCAGGTGGATAAACTGCTGACCACAATTTCTAACTCTTAAGAAACAACCGGATTATTTTCAATGTCCATCTCAAGCTTTTAAATAAAAAACAAAGGGTGAAATACAGAGACAAAGCTCTCTCGGTAGCTCAGATGTCGAGCATCAGACTCTTAATCCAATCGACCTGTAATTTTCCAAACTATAACGTAACAATGTTAATGGCAGCAAAGTGGGACGTGTTCACTCTGAGCCACATGTAGATGGTATCAGTGCCAGGACTGAGTGTGTGAGGGACTACATCACCTTCTGTGTGGAAAACATAATCTCCACCACAACACAAAGGTGTTTACCCGACAATAAACCCTGGATCACCAGTGATCTGAAAGAAATCCTCAAACAGAAGAAAAGAGCCTTCAGGGAGGGAGACAGAAGATTATTGAGGACAGGACAAAAACTACTGAAAGTCAAGATTAAAGATAACAAGGAGGAAGCTGGAAAACAAGCTGCACCATAACAACATGAGAGATGTGTGATCAGGGATGAAGAAGAGCAGGCTTAAACAGAGGAGAAAGTGGATACATTTTTCCACAAAGCCTGTGGTTTTTATCATTACAGGAGTGATACTTAATTGTGAGTTTAAAGGCTCTGCTGGGATTTGAACCCAGGATCTCCTGTTTACAAGACCTTTAATAACTCACCAACATGTTCAAACTGAAGAGAAGCCGTACAGATGTGATCAGTGTCAGGTAGCTTTTACCACATCACTTGCTTTAATAACTCACCAACGTGTTCACAGTGGAGAGAAGCCGTACAGATGTGATCAGTATGGGGTAGCTTTTACCACATCAGTTGCTTTGATAACTCACCAACGTATTCACAGTGGAGAGAAGCCGTACAGATGTGATCAGTGTGGGGTAGCTTTTACCACATCAGTTGCTTTAATAACTCACCAAGGTGTTCACACTGGAGAGAAGCTGTACAGATGTGATCAGTATGGGGTAGCTTTTACTGAATCGGGTACTCTAAGATGTCACCAACATGTTCACACTCGAGAGAAGCCGTACAAATGTGATCAGAGTGGGGCAACTTTTGCCAGATCAGATGGTTTACAAAGTCACCAACATGTTCAAACTGGAGAGAAGCCGTACAGATGTGATCAGTGTCAGGTAGCTTTTACCACATCAGTTGCTTTAATAACTCACCAACGTGTTCACACTGGAAAGAAGCCATACAGATGTGATCAGTGTGGGGTAGCTTTTATCACATCAAGTGCTTTAATAACTCACTAGCCATACAGATGTGATCAGTGTGGAGTAGGGGGTAGCTTTTACCACATCAGTTGCTTTAATGACTCACCAACATGTTCACACTGGAGAGAAGCCGTACAAATGTGATCAGAATGGGGATAATTTTGCCAGATCAGATGGTTTACAAAGTCACCAACGTGTTCACACTGGAGAGAAGCCGTACAAATGTGATCATTGTGGGGTAGCTTTTATCACATCAGGTCCTTTAATATCTCACCAACGAGTTCACACTGAAGAGAAGCCATACAGATGTGATCAGTGTGGGGTAGCTTTTACCACATCAGTTGCTTTAAAAACTCACCGTGTTCACAGTGGAGAGAAGCCGTACAGATGTGATCAGTATAGGGTAGCTTTTATCACATCAGGTTCCTTAATAATTCACCAACGTGTTCACAGTGGAGAGAAGCCGTACAGATGTGATCAGTATGGGGTAGCTTTTATCACATCAAGTGCTTTAATAACTCACCAGCTATACAGATGTGATCAGTGTGGAGTAGGGGGTAGCTTTTACCACATCAGTTGCTTTAATGACTCACCAACATGTTCACACTGGAGAGAAGCCGTACAAATGTGATCAGAATGGGGATAATTTTGCCAGATCAGATGGTTTACAAAGTCACCAACGTGTTCACACTGGAGAGAAGCCGTACAGATGTGATCAGTGTGGGGTAGCTTTTACCACATCAGGTCCTTTAAAAACTCACCGTGTTCACAGTGGAGAGAAGCCGTACAGATGTGATCAGTATGGGGTAGCTTTTATCACATCAGGTTCCTTAATAATTCACCAACGTGTTCACAGTGGAGATAAGCCGTACAGATGTGATCAGATTGGGACAGCTTCTACTGAAGCGGGTCATTTAAAGGAGCATGAGGCTCCTTTAAATGCACAAATTAATTTTGTTGTAGTTCCAAAGCTGACCAAAAGCCAGTCATGCTCCATTAAGCTACACGTCCAACTTTAAAGGAAAAAAAGAAACATATTAACTGCCTGCTATAAAAAAAGGGAACTGATAGTTTTTTCTCAATCGTTTTTTTTTTACACCCATGACATCTCTGTGGTGGATAATTTTTTTTATTCTAACACAACAGGACAACTTATATAAAGCCATACATGTATTTCTTATATGATTGATTTGAAGGTAACTTCAAAGCCAATGTTCAAAGATGTTGTGCCACAGAGGGGTGCTGGTTCAGTTATCGAAGAGTAATTAATGATCGTCGGAGGACAATCCTTAAAGGAGCTTGATGCAAGAATAAGAAATGAGACTCATTAGCGCCACAACAGTCGTCGGGGTTACTGCAGCCAACAGCGAAGCCGGCAGGGGAGAACTCACATGCAGCGTCATTTGACGTCACATCCGCAGGACAGCGCGGGAAATTCCGGTCCGGAAATGCAGCGCATTTTGCAGCACACAGCCTGTTCAAGGCAACTGAGAGATATGCTCATTCTTTTTGGTTTGGAACGCTTCATTGACATTATTACTAGAAAGCTTTTTTCATAAATCCTGCCTCAAGCTCCTTTAATAATTAATAAAGTAGATTATCAAATTGAAATTGTGTAAAATAAGCCCAAACAACTTCTCTCATTCAAATTAATCAGAATGTATTTACACAAGTGGAGAAGAGGAGGAAGGAGAAGAAGGTAAAACAACACTTCTGATAAATTCTATTGGCTAAACTACCCAAAAACAACAACTAACTAATCATGAACACAAAACTTATTACATGTGTTAGATTACATGTGTGTGTGTGTGTGTGTGTGTGTGTGTGTGTGTGTGTGTGTGTGTGTGTGTGTGTGTGTGTGTGTGTGTGTGTGTGTGTGTGTGTGTGTGTGTGTGTGTGTGTGTCACATGACTCAAACAAGCTTGGGGGTTTATGACCAAGATAAGAGTGTGTGTGTGAGTTAGTAGGAGAGGAGTAGAGGAGAAAACAATAAAGTAAATAAACACACTTAAACTAACAACATGGTTGTGACGGGGTCAGCGATCCAGCTCACAACGTGAAACTAAGCTTGTGTTAACTAAGTTTCTCTGCCCAGACACAAAACAGCCCTTAAGTGGATCCTTGTAAATGAAGAAAAGGTGATTTGGTCTGGCAGGTCAGCGTTCCTTGATGAACAGCCGGGTGATTACGCTCAGCAGGGGATCCTGATTAAGAGCGGCTCTCACTCTCTCCCGTTATCCGTGCTGTGGATGAGGGTTCTGCAGCGTGGGCACAGCAGCAGGGTCCCTGGTTCGGCTCCTCTTGAGGCTAGGAACACTCGTGGGCCACCAGTTGCAGCGCTCCAGACAAGACGCTTCTTCGGTCAACGATCCTGGAGGGGCCAGCTCGTGGCTAGTCGCCCTTCATGCTAAAGTGGTAGTTGGGCCTTAAAGCTAATCCAAAGCCTCAACTCTTCACATACTCACACAGTCGTATAATTCACGTAGGACTGTGGCCCAACACCAGGAATGTGCACCTTCCAGGGTCCTACATGCAGGGAGAGTGCACTGTTCCTGGGTAAGTTTCCTGGCTTTGGGCCTCTTATATGTGGAAATGCAAAAGTTGACCAAGCTACCGCTGAAGTCATAGTGGCCTAGTGGACAAGGAACTGGCCTCCTAAAACAGGAATTGTGGGGCCAAGTCCCACCTAGGATGTTTGAACATGTAGTGAATCACTGCAAAACTAAGCTGAAAGGTCATATTCACGCTGGAACTCAAAATCTCTATACCAAGCTGTTCAGAGAGGTCTGATTAGGCACGCCCTTCCAGGTAACCAATTTTATGATAATTCAGTGTATCCTTATAAACTTTGTTATTCATGTAGGTGATCTGAAAGAAACCCTAAATCCTCACTGTTACTTTTGAATCAGGTCGAACATTTCTGATTGAATGGACAACCCTCTTTTAAATGTTGTTAAATGAAATGTTGTAGGACACATATCCCACTTTCTTCTGACTTCTGAAACTAGCTTAGTGTACAATGTTTCCTCTAGTATTCATTTTATCTGAACACCAGTGCGGTGATGAGATCTGTGAGAACAGTTTTGAATCTTTAGTGATCAGGAACATGTCTCTCCAGAACCTCATTTGGATGTTTCAGCATCTTCTGCTGCAAGGCCAGATTGGCTTCCAGCACCTGGCGTCTCATGTACAAAGAGTGCATGGATTTAATTGTGAATCCTTGCATGGAATAAAATTAGCTCATGATCCAGTCTTCATCCTGGACCAGCAGAGTGGTCCCTAAAGACTCCGTACTGCATCCTGCCATCAGCAGTGTCCTCTAACAGAGCCAAGGCTGACAGTGTGATTTGCGGTATACATTGTTTTGCACCAACCTTTAGTTTTATGTTCAGACCATTTGGTTAATTGTGAAATTGTTGCATTTCGACTCCTGTGTAACTTATTTAGTGATGTGGGGACTGTCATGCCCTTCATGTGCGGTAGTCACGTCATTTAATTCACATATGTGCGTGGTGTGAAACTATCAAACAATGAACACGGCGTCAAAGAGCAGCGGTAGCGTTAACAAAGCGCTGGTTTTAAAAACTCAAACTAAATTAAGTTTTCTTTTGAAAAAATGCTGAAAAAAGGGTCACTAAGAGCCGGGGACACTGCGCTTCTTTCCCCCGCCCGCCCCCGCTGCCCTCGTGAACAAAACAAACATGTCGAAGCGGCCGCCTGAGAAACCAGTGCAGAAAATACAGAACCACGAGTTACCCCGTACAGACGGCGGGCTGAGCAGGACTGTTAATGCTGGAAATTACTTGCTGTTTGAGCCTGTGTTTATGCTGCCATGTGCGTTAATCTCCGCTCACAGACAACCACCTGCATTGTAAATGGACCTCACTCGCGCAGCACGCGAGGAGAGCGCGTCATACTGTAATACAAAATTATGATTATTACACCTACAGACGTCGCCGTTAAAGTAAATTATCTTTTTTCGCATGTATCTTTTCGTGTCCAGTCAACTGTGTGCGGGCAAAACTTGCAGATCATTGAATGGCCAAACACGTTACACACGGACAAGTACACACTCATACACACTCATACACACACATACACATTCAGACACACTCAGACACACCCCCACCCGTGCAAAACCAGTGTTCAGTGTTTTGTATATTTCAGCTTAAATTTCAAAATGTTATATAAGTTCAATGAAGTTCATACCTTGTTCATAGCTTGTTTGTTTGTTTGTTTGTTTGTTTTCTTCTGGTATTGGACACACAGTTTGTCATGACATACCTGAAAAATCCCTGATGCTTCATGTCCAGCTGTTGTGCAACTCATAGGTAGCTTGGCTGTCCAGTTATCAAGGCTAATGATAATTCTATTAAAGAATTATTAATAATTAATAAAGTTGACTATTTATCAAATTGTATTATCAAAAATGATAATTCTCGTAGGGGCACCACCGCCGGGGCCTTACTTCCGGTGGGATTCGATAACTAACAGCAGAAAATCAGTCTCATTATGATTTGAATTATCCTGCAGAACAGCAAATCTTACAGAATAACAGTGAAGGCGTGATATCCGAACACTAGGCTCTGCTTAAACAAATCAATTTGTGACCAAATCTTGCATGAAATAACACAACCACTCATAAAGAAATCAATCAGAATTTATTTACATACGGGTATCAAAAGAGATGTAAATAAGTACCCGAATAAATCTGATGGCACACGACATTATTATAAAACCATTAACTAATAAGAAAAACAACAATCAATAAAATGAAACATAAACGTTAAATGCATGGAATGAAAAAAAAGGAAATCAAGCAATAACAACGAAGATACAGAACATCTACAGTTCAAACGTGGCTCCTGTGGTCTTTTAAAGATGGGCGCGCCCTCTGGGCCACGTGCAATCGGACCGGATGGCGAACGCAGCATTTAAAACGTGCCTACGGCAGAAAACAACGACTACCAAATAATCAAACATGATAATGATAACAATGATGATGTAATCTCAACTCTGAACACAGATTTAGCTCTGTAACACGTTCTTAAGTTACTGATAAACAGAGATCCCGACTTCACACAGTTCTGAACCGTTCTTAGTCCTACTGATCTACCGTTCCCGGGCTCACGTTTCCTCGGGGATCCGGATCGGATGCCTGCGGGTTCTGTGACTGGGCCGCCCCTTCCCCTGAAACGGATTAGACAGCGGCGGGGCCGCCTCGTGCCGGGCCGTGGTTCCGGACCAAACTGAGGCTCACACGCATTCCTAGGCGCGGCGGGGGGACCGGTCTCTCCTTGCCGTGCTTCCCTCTCTGCGCCGGTCGCCGACGCGCGGCCGTCCGGGCCCCGGGAGAGCTCACGCCGGGCGAGACGCCGGCCGTCCGTCCCCGATCCCTGCGCCGGTTCGCAGACAGGGGCTCGGAGCGGGAAGGCGGGGTTCAGTCTGAGTCGCAGCTGTGTCCCGATCTGGTTGCCGGGAGCGCGTGGGCGTCGGAAGCTTGGATCTGTGAACTTAGAGGACAGAGTTAGTGGAAGCCGGAGGCTCCCCGGGGGACCGCCGCTTCAACGACCGGACCCCGCAGGGCCCGGTCCGAGCAGGCCTCCTGCCTCCCCCCAGCCCGGGGGGAGAGAGAGGTGGGATCTTTTGGCCTGGGGCCGAAGATCCAGCGCCGATGAGATGAAGTTGAGAAGAGAGGAGAAAAGGGGGCCGGAGCTCCGCAGGCCCGGTCCGTTGCGGGCCTTCCGCCTCCCCCCAGCCGGGGGGAGAGAAGGGAGATGGGATCCTTTGGTCCTGCTGCTCAGGAAGAGAGGTTGATCGGAAGAGAGAGAAAAGGAGCAGCGGCAGGGGTTTTGATCCTACGCGCGCTGCGGTGACGTCATCGGTGCCTCATTGCGATTGGATGCGCGCGCTTGTAGGCGCCACCCCCCCCCCGCAAGGCATGCTGGGGGTGGTAGTTCAGGCAACGGCGCCATTTTATGAGGCACATTAAAGCGGAAAAGGGGGGTTCAAAGAAGCAGTACCATTTTGAGGTCTGGTTTTGCGCTCCGCTGCATCCGGCTCCCCCCCAGGGGGTGTCGCAAAACCCCAAGGAAGTCTGTTTTCCCTGGCAGAAACCCTGCTGGGTCCTTGTTTTGATCTCCGGCCATGCAGTGGGAGTCGTAAACGGACTATCTCGACCCAGGCCGAGATAACCAGGAGTTAGCAGCAGGGGGTCGCAGGACTTCAGGAAGAAGGGGCAAAGTCTGGTTTTACAGGTCCTCATAATCACAAAATGTTCATACATTTTATAAGTGTCCACATGATCACTGGGTGCGGCCCAACAATCCCCCCTTCGAATCGAAAACCGGAATGCAGGGTCTGGTTGTCGAATCTAACAATGGTGCACCAGTCCATGTGGTCATAAACTCTGGTTGGGGGCGTGAGGCTAGCCTGGTTAGTCCACTAGGCGAGCAATGCACAAAAATATGAAAAGAAAAACATATTCAAAGCAATAACATCATTCATTTACCTAACACAGTGATATCACTCTTAAAGTGCGGTAGATGAAAGATAAAAGGAGGGGTTAGTTAGGTTTCAGGATGTACACTGTACCTAAAATCAAAAGCCAACAATTTAACCACTCTTTGATTAATTGCTAGGCGACAAAAACACACATTAACTTATGTTTGGCTGTGGAAGCCTGAAAGTTGTGTGTAGGCGTGAATTTTTCTTTAACGCCACAAGGTATCCTACCCCCCTTTCCAGGTGTGGAGCGGACTTCCACTTCTGGGTCAGAAAAATTGTGAGGGGGCCGCTGCATACAAGGTAATGCAGCTGTTCAGTGTTCTTTGGCTAAAAAAGGTCAAACGTGGGACCCCCCTCGCTCTAAGGTACGGCGTCTGCGCCTTGGTTGTTCTTCTCTGGTTTACTTTAAGAAAACGCTGAGCTGCTTCTTCAGCGTCAGTAACAGTGAAAACTGGGAAGGGCCGCAGCTCCTTTCGGGTAATTCATTTATCGGCTTACTCATAGTGGCGTCTGACCAGGGGGCTCAGGGGATGAGATGACCGGGCTCGCCACCTTTTTGGGTCCAGCCTAAGAACAGACTTGCCTGTCGGTCCATCTCCATCAGCCTGGTCACCTCTGCTGGTTCTCTGTCCACTGCGATGAGCTCTCTGCCATTAATAACCACACCTCAGCTCACGGTCCAGGCCCCAGCGCTTCGCTTGGGATTCTGGCAAGAGATTACACTTATTAACGAAGTCAGCTCACGTTATCACCCAGATTAGAAGAAATTAAACCGATAACAAACCCTGAGAGACTGGGGTATTGGTTATAACCTTAGAAGCAAGACCCAACTGAAAGGAATTAATAAAGTGAATTAAAAGGGAGGAATCTTTAAATAACTTTAAATTAAAGATTCAACTTAAAACACAGTAGAGATTAATCTGAGAAGATTAATAACTCACATGGGGTAATCAGCAAAAGTTCAATTAATAGAATTAAAGAACTTAAGTCAACCATCACCTTCAGTTAAGTATGGTTGCAAAAGGGGATTAATCAGAGATTAATAAAATAGTGATCCCTCAATAAAAATTCAGATTAATAAAAATCAGGAATTTACAGCGAGCCAACCATTAGTTTCCATGGAACCTGGTTGCAAGAGGAAATTACTCAAACAGATTCACAAACATTGAGTGATAGAAAAAGTTCAGGTTAATAAAATTAACAGAACTTAAAGCAAACCCAACCATTACCTTCAGTGAAGCAAGGTTGCAGAGGAAATCAATCACAAGATTAATAATCGTGTGATGAAAAATAAAAGTTCAAATTAATAAAATTAAAGAACTTAACAAAGCAATCACCCTTTAGTGAGGCGAGGTTGCCATTAGAACAGGGATGTTTTAAAATAACCGTAGGAATCAGATAATGAGAGGGGAATAAAAATAAAAATATGTTCTTTCCCGATCAAATTAATGTTCTGTTATTTCATACAAAACTTGGTCACAGATGTTTCTATTGAGAGCCTCACACGGGGCACCATTTATGTTGTGCAACTCATAGGTAGCTTGGCTGTCCAGTTATCAAGGCTAATGATAATTCTATTAAAGAATTATTAATAATTAATAAAGTTGACTATTTATCAAATTGTATTATCAAAAATGATAATTCTCGTAGGGGCACCACCGCCGGGGCCTTACTTCCGGTGGGATTCGATAACTAACAGCAGAAAATCAGTCTCATTATGATTTGAATTATCCTGCAGAACAGCAAATCTTACAGAATAACAGTGAAGGCGTGATATCCGAACACTAGGCTCTGCTTAAACAAATCAATTTGTGACCAAATCTTGCATGAAATAACACAACCACTCATAAAGAAATCAATCAGAATTTATTTACATACGGGTATCAAAAGAGATGTAAATAAGTACCCGAATAAATCTGATGGCACACGACATTATTATAAAACCATTAACTAATAAGAAAAACAACAATCAATAAAATGAAACATAAACGTTAAATGCATGGAATGAAAAAAAAGGAAATCAAGCAATAACAACGAAGATACAGAACATCTACAGTTCAAACGTGGCTCCTGTGGTCTTTTAAAGATGGGCGCGCCCTCTGGGCCACGTGCAATCGGACCGGATGGCGAACGCAGCATTTAAAACGTGCCTACGGCAGAAAACAACGACTACCAAATAATCAAACATGATAATGATAACAATGATGATGTAATCTCAACTCTGAACACAGATTTAGCTCTGTAACACGTTCTTAAGTTACTGATAAACAGAGATCCCGACTTCACACAGTTCTGAACCGTTCTTAGTCCTACTGATCTACCGTTCCGGGGCTCACGTTTCCTCGGGGATCCGGATCGGATGCCTGCGGGTTCTGTGACTGGGCCGCCCCTTCCCCTGAAACGGATTAGACAGCGGCGGGGCCGCCTCGTGCCGGGCCGTGGTTCCGGACCAAACGGAGGCTCACACGCATTCCTAGGCGCGGCGGGGGGACCGGTCTCTCCTTGCCGTGCTTCCCTCTCTGCGCCGGTCGCCGACGCGCGGCCGTCCGGGCCCCGGGAGAGCTCACGCCGGGCGAGACGCCGGCCGTCCGTCCCCGATCCCTGCGCCGGTTCGCAGACAGGGGCTCGGAGCGGGAAGGCGGGGTTCAGTCTGAGTCGCAGCTGTGTCCCGATCTGGTTGCCGGGAGCGCGTGGGCGTCGGAAGCTTGGATCTGTGAACTTAGAGGACAGAGTTAGTGGAAGCCGGAGGCTCCCCGGGGGACCGCCGCTTCAACGACCGGACCCCGCAGGGCCCGGTCCGAGCAGGCCTCCTGCCTCCCCCCAGCCCGGGGGGAGAGAGAGGTGGGATCTTTTGGCCTGGGGCCGAAGATCCAGCGCCGATGAGATGAAGTTGAGAAGAGAGGAGAAAAGGGGGCCGGAGCTCCGCAGGCCCGGTCCGTTGCGGGCCTTCCGCCTCCCCCCAGCCGGGGGGAGAGAAGGGAGATGGGATCCTTTGGTCCTGCTGCTCAGGAAGAGAGGTTGATCGGAAGAGAGAGAAAAGGAGCAGCGGCAGGGGTTTTGATCCTACGCGCGCTGCGGTGACGTCATCGGTGCCTCATTGCGATTGGATGCGCGCGCTTGTAGGCGCCACCCCCCCCCCGCAAGGCATGCTGGGGGTGGTAGTTCAGGCAACGGCGCCATTTTATGAGGCACATTAAAGCGGAAAAGGGGGGTTCAAAGAAGCAGTACCATTTTGAGGTCTGGTTTTGCGCTCCGCTGCATCCGGCTCCCCCCCAGGGGGTGTCGCAAAACCCCAAGGAAGTCTGTTTTCCCTGGCAGAAACCCTGCTGGGTCCTTGTTTTGATCTCCGGCCATGCAGTGGGAGTCGTAAACGGACTATCTCGACCCAGGCCGAGATAACCAGGAGTTAGCAGCAGGGGGTCGCAGGACTTCAGGAAGAAGGGGCAAAGTCTGGTTTTACAGGTCCTCATAATCACAAAATGTTCATACATTTTATAAGTGTCCACATGATCACTGGGTGCGGCCCAACACAGCTGTGTGTCTGGTGACAGAATAAATTAGACAAGCTAAAATGATTTGTTTACTGCATGAGCTGTTGATATTTCCTTCTTTTTTGCACTTTAAATGGATATTGAAAGACCCATTTGAGTTATTTATTTTTTAGTTATTTCACAATAATTTTTGTGAAATTATTATTTCACTAGTTATTTTACAGTCGTATAATTCAGGCAATAGCTCAAAAAGCCTTTTTAATAACACTAACCCACATTAATATCGGATCGGATCGAATCAAATGGTGATAGAAAGCAGAAAACAGAAGGGCTAATACAGCATTTAACTTTTTTACTTCAAACCTTTGGGAAACGACTGCACGGCAAAAAAGGGGCCATTCTTAAAGTGTGGTGCAGCGCATAGATGGTGGGGGAATAGGAACAGGCCTGAAAAAAATTTTTTCAGTCAAAAATATTTTTTTATGCTTTAATCCCTGAATTCATTAATCTATTATGAAATACGTATTACTAATACACTAAAATGTAGTAGAAATGTAAAAATTTGGTTAGCGTGTCAATAAACGATGTGCACTCCTAAAATGTCTGATTGTGCCCCTAAAAAATTTCAGTTAGGGGCTACTGTGCTCCTAGTGAAAAAAGTTAGTCTGGAGCCCTGCTGAGTGTCACCATAATACAAAACCTCAGAAATGTGCATACGCCAGAATTCATGTGTGCGTGAGGGACCACAACTTTTCACATTCAATCCCTTTTTGAACATCCAACCGTAAGCGTAGAAAGTGGTGCACGTACACTCTTTGTACATGAGGCCCCTGATGGATGAGTTTTGAATCACAGTTTTGTCTGAGGTTAAGACAGACAAGATTTAAAAAGCCTTTTTTTCCCCATTCAAATATCGATCGTTGTTGGCAGGATTTGAACCTGCGCGGGGAATCCCCAATGGATTTCAAGTCCATCACCTTAACCACTCGGCCACAACAACCACTCCTATATGTGTGAATCTGCAGAATCAGACAATTTAGAGACTTTTTAAAACTGGATGATTTTATTTTATCACTTTGACACATATTTTTATCTTAAATGTTGCTATTAAATCACTTTAAATTGTACATGAAATGTGGTATACAAATAAACTTGCCTTGTGTCTCCTGATAAACAAATGAAATTCATTTTTTAAAGATTATCTTTTGTTCCTCTTTTCATCAAGTCAGGTGATTATGCAGACTTGAACAATTCCAGGTGCATATCAAAGTTTTCTGTTGCAGCTAAAGTTTGTCTGGTTGGTGAACTCGTGAGGATGGATAAATAAAAAAACTGAAAGTTCATTATGACCCTGATGTGAGTTGAACACACAACCTTCTGATCTGGAGTCAGACGCGCTACCATTGCGCCACAGAGCCTTTTCTGACACGGTCTGAGGTTGTTTAACTAACACAAATCTAATCATAGAGGGCAAACTAGAGAAACATGATTTGAAGTAGATCAAAGTAAGTGTGTGTGTATATATATGAGAGACAAAATGAAAGAAAATCAGAAAATCACATTGGCTGATTTTTAAAGAATGTATTTGCAAATTATCGGATCAGTCGTCCTGGGGGGTAATTATTCCTGGAAGGAGGTTTAACAAACACTGAGTTAAAGTCTCATCTTGAGGTTACTTGAACCCATGACGACTAAACCCGCTCAGTTGGTTCCAACAAACCGGTTATGAATGAATGAGTTGTGCGTGTTCCCGGTGACTTTATAAAGACATCTATCGAGGGTTGAAAAATGGAGCAGTAAGTTCCTCTTCGATGCGTACGAGGAGGAGAGGGCAGTGATTACAAAAAAAGTAACACTAATTCATCTGCCGATTTGCCGGTCAACAGGGTTTGTATAACAAGCTCAGGTCAGACATGAATGAATGATAATATATATTATGAACAGATGAGATGTGACCATATGATTTACACAGATTTCAATTATAGTGTATACATGGGTGATTGCAGTATTTACATGAGAGTGGAAGTATTTACAGCATTGTGAGAAGAACTTTTGTGTCAACAGGGTTTGTATAACAAGCTGAAGACATCGTTGGATGTTCTGTGGCTTAGTTGGTCAAAGCACCTGTCTTGTAAACAGGAGATCCTGGGTTCAAATCCCAGCAGAGCCTTTAAACTAACAATTAAGTATATCACTCCTGTAATGATAAAAACCACAGGCTTTGTGGAAAAATTTACCCAATTTCTGTGTTTTCCACATGGTTGGATAAAGTCTTCACCTTCTCCTCTGTTTGGGAGGAAACTGTTTGTCAACACAAACACTTACAATGTTTCTCAGTGTAGCAAGTGCTTCTTCTAACATTTCCTAAGCAGTAAAAGCAGACTGAACTCTCATGAAATTTTAACAGGCCTCATTCATATTGAGATGATAATTGTTGCTCATAAGGGAACAGTCGTTGGCTGACCGTCACTGCCAGGGTTCTTGAGAAAGCTGTAATCCAGTCAGGAGTAGGTACGAAGAGAGAGCTGTTCATTCAAATGTCAATGACAGTTGTCATTATCAAACCTCTCCAAGTCTATGGTCTCTTTCTAAGAGGATGTTGTAAAGCAATGGATGACATACAACACGTGTCTAACTGAATATACATGCAAACATGCAACCGTTAATGTAGAAGTTGTTGTATAAGGTGAAGGACAAATGGAGGTAAGTAGCTTGGGATTTTGAAGAAACCATCAACAACAGTTACTTTCCTGACATCATGACTGCTCACCTGCTCATGTGGCTGGTAAACTGTGACGTCTCCTGCAGCGTTGGTGGTTTAGTGGTCAGCATATCTGCTAGCAGTTGACCTCGGTTCAATTCCAGCCCATGCAGCAAACATGAGAGGGAGTTAAGAGTGAAGTTCTCTCTTTTGGGGGAAACTCAGCAGTCATTATGAACATGAGTTCTAACAGTCAACACCTTTGTCTACATGGACAACAATACTCTGATCATAATCAGATAAAAGATGTTTCTCTTTTGCTTGGAGTGGAGATAGCAGCTGGGTTTCAGCTAAACATGCGGTGAAGTAGCAGGAGAATGCTAGAGACAGACAGGTGGGAGGTGGACGGGTCCAGCATCTCCTGGTGCCGGAGGAGACGATGATGGAGCAGTAGAAAAACCATGAATGAGCTGGAAGATGAGACCTCCATCTATCTGGTTCTCCTTCTGCCTGAAGCCTGTTCTTCTTCATCCCTGATCACACATCTCTCACATTGTTCTGCTGCAGCTTGTTCTCCGGCTTCCTCCTCCTTATCTTTAGTCTGGACTTTCACTAGTTTTTGTCCTGACCTCAGTAATCTTCTGTCTCCCTCCCTGAAGGCTCTTTTCTTCTGCTTGAGGATTTCCTTCAGGTCACTGGTGATCCAGGGTTTATTGTCGGGTAAACACCTTTGTGTTGTGGTGGAGATGATGTTTTCCACACAGAAGGTGATGTAGTCACTCACACACTCAGTCCTGGCACTGATATCATCTACATGTGGCTCAGAGTGAACAAGTCCCACTTTGCTGCCATTAACATTGTTCCGTTATTGTTGTGTCAAATACCAAGTTTCATACTCCAAACCAGCAGAGGGCGACCACACACAGTACTGCTGCTCCCAGGAAGTCACTAATTGGGGCCATGTTCACCTGTGCACAGGAAGGCATGGCAGGAAATGTTTGGTCTGGTCTCGGTTAGCTCCATCTCTCTCCTGGTAACAACTCCTGACCACACACCTGATCCATTGAAAGACACAACTGGTAGAAAGAACCAGTTTGAATGTGGATGTGATTGGGTTTTTTAGTTTAGTAAATCCAATGCAATTTAAGTTGACTTAATTTGTTTATGTTAATTTAAGCATGTATAGATTATTGAAAGTAGTCAAACATGATGTTACTTTATGTTTAGTTAATATTGATCATTTGAGAAACTATTGAGTTAAGAAATTAACTTTGAGAAGTTAATTTAAATGTTTGAGTAACACTGAGTGACATATTATTTAGAAATCTTAAAGGAAAAATGCTTACTGATTGTTGTTTAAATTGAGTCTAATTAATGTCTTTTCTGTTTATCTTAAAGGTTATCAACCTACTACTACTACTACTCTTCTTTGTCCCATCCCATTATTTGATTATCCCCATTTAAAACATCAAACTAAACCCATCTTCAAGAAAATAAAAACTTAGGAGTAAGAAGATTTGAGTTGTCCTTTGCATCCTTCTACAATCGATCGAGCAGTTTGTCAAGTTTGGGCAGAGTTGGGCACAGTTATTGTTTGGAAAAATACAGGTCCCATGGATTAAGAGTGTGATGCTCTGAATCCGAACTACCGAGGTCTTGCAAGAGAGCTTTGTCTCTGTATTTCACCCTTTGTTTTTTATTTAATAGCTTGAGATGGACATTGAAAATAATCCGGTTGTTTCTTAAGAGTTAGAAATTGTGGTCAGCAGTTTATCCACCTGAACAGGGACTTGAAACCTGGACCCTCAGATTAAAGGTCTGATGCTCTGAGCTGAGTGTAACCCCTGTTTGCCTAATAAAGTTACATGTGCTAATATTTGGTTTCAGTTTCTGTTCAGTTTGGACTAGTTATCAGAAGTCTAAAGTTAACACTCATGGAGCCCAGGATGGAACAACAACATTGAATACACTCACACAAGTTTTAGTTTCAAAATATATTGTTGGTCAACAACAGAACAATATGACAATATCAATAGAATAAGAAAAATAACAAACTGCGCGCGAAATAAAAGAAAATAAAAAATAGTGTTGTGTTCAGTCTGTATGGTCTTTTCTTTCTTTGTTATGAGCTCAGTGGTTTTATTTCGTTGGGGCCCTTTAATCTTGGTGTGTCTCACTGTCCTACCACACCGCAGGTTTGGGAAGTAGGTTCAGTTGCCCTGCATTCCTCTGTTCCGGCTCGCCATCTGGTTCTCTGGATCCGTTGACCCAACAGGTATCTGGAAGCCGCCTGGTGGCTATCCAGTGCTGGTATCCTCTCTCTCTCTCTCTAGCGTCGACTACTGGTGTCGCTGATGTCCTCTCTTCCGACATCAAGTGTCACCAAATCACATCCTCTCAAAAAACCTGACCTATAGAACAGGTCATATTCATTCATTTCAGTTAAATGAACTTAGTATAGGTCATAAATTCTTAGTCAAGATAAATAAAATAACATAAATATAACCTATGTATGAATTTAAATAAACAAAAGTATTTATTTATAATAATAAAAAAATATATCACTTTTTCTTACAGATCTATTTTTACCAGTGTAAATCCAGTGTAAATCAAATGAAATTTCTCTAACTCAAATTAAACCGTTTTAGCATCAATTCTTTGGGTAAAATGATGAAATAAAGAAATAAAATTAATTTCTCCTTTTTTTTTTCCTCACACGCACACAATACACACACACACGCGGCACACACGCGGCACAGCCGATACACGGTGTTCACAAACCACACACACATTCTCTCGTCCATACATTCACACGGGAGCTTAGCATTTAGCAGCTAAATTAGCACTGGTGGCTAACCCACGTTTGCTCGACGCTAACTCCGTCAAAATGCCCAATAAACTCACCGCCGAGCTTGTATCATCGCCCGTGAACTCTGTGGGTTCTACTCGCGGTGGATTCTGACAATTTCACTCAGTTTTTAACCAGCCGTGACGTCATGACGCACTGCTCTCTGCTCTGCGTGGTGGAGTTAACCCTATAAATGCCAGATATCCCTCTCATACACTCATTCAGACTAAACTGACTTTTACTCTTTTTTTCTTTTAATTATCCTACAGCTTATGAAGCCTGGGCTACATGAGCTACTCAGGTTATTGTCTGAATATTTAGTTTCTTCTTTTCTTCATATTTTTACAAATATAAAGCAATCAAAAGCCTTTACCACTCGACCACCACAACGTGTCAGAGAACCTGCAGAACCAGAGCATCTAGAGCCTTTTTTATTGTTGGATGATAATTCTTTATCACTGACATATTTCTATCCTCATTATTCAAATGTTTTAATGTAAAGCACTTTGAATTGTACATGGAATGTCTATTACAAATAAACTTCCCCTCGCTTTATAAACTTATTACATTCCTTATGTTTAAAAGTCATCTTTATTTCCTCTTTTCGTCAAGGCAGGTGATCCTTCAGACGTGAATAATTCTTGGTCCACGTAAAGACAAGAACGAAACATACGATCTTTAAAATCTGAAACATTGTAAGATCCCCAGAGTTTAACTGGTAACCAGTTTGGCCAGTATGGGGATTGAACCCATGACCTTGGCGTTATTAGCACCACGCTCTGACCTTCTGAGCTAACCGGCCTTCATGGGACATGGTTCTTTTTCATATATATCTAGGTATGTGTACGTAGAGATCCAGGCCTTGATTACAAAACCTTGAGTTACATGTGTAGCGCCTGTTAGATAACGCCAGCAGAGCAACTGTGTCACTAACATGATAGTGCTGGTTAGCACCAGAGAAGAAGCCCTTGTTCTTTGTTGGTTTTTAGAGTTGAGGGAAAAAAGCAGAGAAATGTACTGAATGCCTCAGAGCAACCGTATGGTTTTACCCTGTCTTCCGCTGAAATAAAGTCCACGTCTTATGCACCAAGTCGTCCCAGTGAGTGCTGTAACAATTTGGAGATGATTAATGGACATTATTTCACGGCGAAAGACCTTTCCAACTCTGGAGAAAAACGCTGTAACGCCGGACACGTGTGAGAGCAAGCTAACTGAGGAAGCGCTAGCTTAAGGCAATGGTCCCCAACCTCCGGGGTACAGCCCGGTACCGGGCCGCACAGAAAGAAAAAATAATTTCTGTAGAATCTCCGACTGATGATGGTTGACTCTCAAACTGAGGGTTCACAAAGTTTTTATTTCTTGAATGTACAGTAAATACACTGCAAACACACCATAAGAGCTATAAATAATAAAATAAAATAAAATAGTTAGCCTTTCTACATTCATATAAGTTTAATTTAACTTAAATACAGACCGAGCTGCTCGCTCGGTCGGCAATAAAGCTTCCACAATACATGAGCGACCAAACTCAAGCTGGACATAAATACGGTATAAAATTTGCACAAATCCTCATCAGCAGTGTCAGTTAGGCTCCAATTTAGCATTCCCGACACTCGCTTAGTCTTTCAGACACACTTTCTACTGCTGTTAAACTTTTACCTTTAAAGTCTGAAGCGCTGGATGTTTACAAGGTCTCGGCGAGATACCTTCAAAATAAAAGCACTAAATATTGGTCTCCTTAATATATAACAATAAAATAAAAGCCTGGCTTTAAATAACGTTAATGAGAAAAAAAACATAAAAACACAATTATAGAAATACTGATATTATAGGTAATTTACAATTTCCATTATTTCAATTATTTTTTTCAAAAATTGTTTTATTATTTATTATTATTATTATTATTATTATTATTATTATTATTATTACTATAGCGAAAATACCACAGTTTTTAATGCTGACCTTGTCATTTTATTTAGTTTTTATCAGCTACACCTTTAGATTGGGCCATGAAAATATTGTCAGACATTAAACCGGTCCGCGGTTCAGAAAAGGTTGGGGAACACTGGCTTAAGGTACCAGGTACACGCCTCGTTTGGTTGTTTTTTTCCCAGTGTTTTTAAAAAAACGCTACGAACAAGATGTCGGAGTGCAGAGAAGAGCTCCTGATGGAGATAGAAACTAAATTATTTGCACTAAAAGTAAAAAAAACAAACTGTACAGAGCAGTGGCAGCTGGTGATAAAAACATTTTGGGGGGGGGCATTGGCGAGTGGGGATTAGAGTTAGGATCAGTGTTGTGCTAGTTACTGAAAAATAGTAACTAGTTATTATTAATTACTGCATTAAAAAGTAACTCAGTTAGTAACTCAGTTAATTAAACCAAAACGTAAAGCGTTACTATGAAAAGTAACTTTTTAGTTACTTTAAATAAAAACATAATTTTAAATGCTCCCATTTAATGCCCCCCTAGCCTTCATTTCAGCAGGTTCTGTATGGATTTACATTGTGCATCGTGTTCTGCATTCTGATTGGCTAAACAATCTCCCCGCTTCTTCACTTCCTGTGTCAATAACGTTGGTCGCTTAGCAACAAGATGAGAACGGCCAATGAGCTTCAGCAGCAGCTCAAGAACCTTTGATGAATCGTTCATTACAGTCTCAGATATAATCCATGGTGGCATGTCAGTTTATAAGAATCTTTTTGCCCAGAATGAAAAAAGAGCGTCAACAACGACCCATAACTATTTTCTTCTCTCAAAGAAACACACCTGCACCGCGGCTTTAGAAGAAAAAGACGCTACAGCGCGAGTCAGGATGCAGCGGTAAAGAAGAGCTGTGGAATACGTGCAAAGCGGTGCTGATCTCCGCAATTTGAAGCCTTCTATAATAATTATACAAGGAATTTCACTAACCACGGGTTCTTTTTGTAACGTAACCCCTGTGAAAAACCAGGGATTACTGTAATGACAATATCTCCACGTTGCGAAACTCGCATTTTCTTGGCTCGCCATGACCGTCATGTTTTTGAACGCATGGCCGCTACGTTTCCTCTGGTCTCCGCATGTGGGGAAAAAAAGCTTCACTGTAGCCAGAAAAAACGGAGTAACGCACCGTTTGGTAACGGTAATTGCGTTACTGAATTTAAAAAGTAATGCTTTAGAGTATTAGTTACCACAAAACTAACGGCGTTACTTAGTCCACACTGGTTAAGATTAGGGTTCTTTTCCTCCGGCAAACGCCTGGTGAAATTATTATTTTGTAATGAAACAACCAAATTTAGTTTTTCTGCTGCCATTGTCTCCTGTCTTGTCGTTGTGACTCCGTTTGTAGCGAGTGACAGATGCAGTCGCACGTCTACACTGTCAGGGTGTGACTTTGATTGACAGCTCATGAATCAATCAGATTGGATGAAGAATGACAGAAAACACGCTGATTGGCCACGGAGGAGAGTCTTTGAGTAACCGATTAGAGACCAGCATGAAGTCACATGGAAGAAAAGTTTAAGAACATACAATACACACTCATTTGGCCATTTAAACCTATGTATTTCAGTCTGCACAAAAAACAACTCTGAATAAACCCAGTATGGGATGGGAAGGCTTGAAAAATTAAAAGTCAGACACATTTTATGAGTGCACAGATGTGATAATTACTTTTTTTTATGTAATTTATGTGTACTGTGTCTATATTTTTTCCTGTAATTTTATTGGGGGTGGCGCCCTAGCGCCCCCTATTGACAAGCCACCACTGCTCGTGAGGATGGATAAATAAAAAAAACTGAAAGTTCATAATGTGATGTGAGTTGAACACATAACCTTCTGATCTGGAGTCAGACGCACTACCATTGCACCACAGAGCCTTTTCTGATGTGGTCTGAGGTTGTTTAATTAACACAAATCTAATCATAGAGGGCAAACTAGAGAAACATGATTTGGAAGTAGATCAAAGTATGTGTATTATATATATATATATATATATATATATATATATATATATATATATAAACACATATATAAACAGTGGAGCAAAAAAGTATTTAGTCAGACCACCGGTTGTGCAAGTTCTCCCACTTAATAAGATAAGAAAGGTATAGATATATATGTAATTTTCATCACAGATATATCTCAACCATAAGAGACAAAATGAAAAAAGAAATCAGAAAATCACATTGGCTGATTTTTAAAGAATGTATTTGCAAATTATAGTTTAAAATAAGTATTTGATAAATAACAAAAGTTAATCTCAATACTTGTGTTACTGGTTATCAATACTGATAACCAGTTAAAACAGGGGCCATTAATGCAGGTAACGAGTGGAGGACAGAGGAGCTTCTTAAAGAAGAAATTACCGGTCTGTTAAAGACAGAAATCTTGCTTGTTTTTAGGTGACGAAATACTTGTTTTACCCAGGAATGTATCAATCAATTCAGTAAAAATCCTACAATTTGATTTCTTGGATTCTTTCCCCCCATTCTGTGTCTCATAGTTGAAGGCCTCTCATCTTTTTAAGTGGGAGAACTTGCACAATTGGTGGCTGACTAAATACTTTTTTGCCCCACGGTATGTCCCGCAACATGAGTCTTTCAAAGCAGGTAATCGAAAACCTGCAGCATCCATCTTGCTGTCGGGGAAAATGTGGCAACCAGAGATTATTTGCATGGAATTTAAAACTTTGCACACTGATTTTAAAGAATGTCAGTTTCCGCAGTTCAGAGAGAAGCAAGAGATAAAATATGTCCCTCAGCATGAGCCTCTCAGAGGATGCAGGAGAAAACCTGCAGTATCCATCTTGCTGTGGGCATTTTAGCAATCAGTCTTGTTACGGCCCCCAGCCGTTAGGGCCTGCGATTTAGTGTGTAATTGAATTTACAGCATATTTTGTTTCTGTATTTTTGGGCGAGTGAGCACTCCTTTTTTTGATCCATCTTATTCTTCCCACTGACAGTTCAGATTGACAGGTCCCGCCTCCTGCCGCAGCCATTGGTCCTCCGCAGCTGGGGCAGATGAGACTGGCGAACTGACAACAAGCTGCTGGTCCACCTCAAAAGCAGTTGGTCCACCTCAAAAGCAGCTGGTCCACCTCAAAAGCAGCTGGTCCACCTCAAAAGCAGCACACCTCAGTCAGGTTGGAGGGCTGCTACTGTTCAGTGTGGCAATCCTCCTCGCTGTGTTCTGTGCTTGATAATCTGTGTTAGTCTGCTGTCTGCTTGTGAGCAGTTCTTGCTTGAGTTAGCTGTGTGGTTTTGTAACTGGCTGTAGCCTGTCTTTTATTTTATACCAAAGCAGTAAGGGTAAACCGCCATTTAACTTGATCCCCTTTTTCTCCTGTTTTTGTTAGTTTAGGAAGTTAGGCTCAGAGATTGTAATTTTGTTTGATCTTTTGTTTCGACCCAGGGCTTAGGTAGTCTGGTTGAGAAGGTAGTTTCTTTTGTTTGTTATTTTGGCCTAGGTTTACCCCGAAGAGAAGCTTCATTTTTCGTTTCGTCATTTTGTTTTGGTTGTGCTCACCCAGTTAGCACGGATTTTAACTTTTTTTATTGAAAACCTTGAGCTGTGCAAAAATAAATACAGCCTTTTTGTTGTAAACCGTCTCTCGCTGCCTCATTTTTATGTTGCGCCTCTGTTCCCCTAGTCTGGGACGTAACAGTGTCTTGGCCCGCCGATTTCAGGGCATGGCAGTGTCCGTAGTGTAGTGGTTATCAAGTTCTCTTAACACGCGAAAGGGCCCCTGTTCAAAACTGGGTAGAAACATGTATGACTTTGCAATAGCATTATTTGGACTTGGAAAACCACTCCAGTCCTCTACTTGGTGCTCAGGACAGGAAGGCTGAGCACCTCTTTCTCATATTGGGTCTCATGCAGAAATGAAATTTGTTGCAGTTCCACAACTGACCAAAAGTCAGTCATTCTCCATTCACCTACACTTTAAAATGTGCAACTTTAGAACAAAAAAACATTAACTAGCTGACTTTAGAAAAGATTTAGAAAAGTTTTTTCTTGATTGTTTTCACACCCATGACATCTCTGTGGTGGATGTTTTTTTATTGTACCACAACAGGACAATGTATATAAAGCCATACATTTATTTCTAATATGATTCATATGAAGATAACTTCAAAAGTCAAGACTTGAAGAAAAGGAAGAGATAAAATATATCCCAGAGAATGAGTCTTTCAGAGCAGCCAGGAGAAAACCTGCAGTATCCATCTTGCTTTCAAGACTTGTAGCAGAATTTTTTACAGGATTTCTTTTGTTATGCCCGCCGACTTTGCAGGTCAAAGCATGTCAGTTTCTGTAGTGTAGCGGTTATCACGTTAGCCTAACACGTGAAACGCCCTGTTTGAAACTTGGTGGAAACGTGAGACTTTACAGTGTTATTATTTGGACTTGGAAAACCACTCCAGTCCTGTTCTTGGTGCTCAGGACAGGAAGGTCGACCATCTCTTTCTTGCATTGGGTCTCATGCAGAAATTAATTTTGTTGAAAAGGAAAGTAATTCACCTAAGTAATAATTCACTTACACTTTAAAATGTCCAACTTTACAGGAAAAAGAAACATTAACTGCCTGCTATAAAAAGAGGGAAAAAATGTTTTTTTCTCAAGGTTTTTTTTTCACACCTATGACATCTCAGTGCTGGATGATATTTTATTCTACCAGAAAAAGAACAACTTATATAAAGCGATACATTTATTTCTAATATCATTGATGTTGTGCCACAGGGGGGGGTGCTGGTTCAGTTATCAAAGAATTATTAATGATTGTCGAAGGACAATCATTAATAATTAATAAAGTAGATTATCAAATTGAATTATCAAAATGACTTAATCAAAACGGGGCACCACCTGATTTAAATCAAGAAAAAGATAACTAAACAGCAAAAATCAGTCTCAAGGTAGATTATTCTTCAGAATAATAGTGAAGGGAGGAGTTTGAACAAAGGCCTTGGCAACAACAGTTGTGACAAATAAGCACAAACAACTTCTCTCATTCAAATTAATCAGAATTTATTTACACAAGTGTCGAGAAGATGGTAAAATAACACTTCGGATAAATTGTGATGGCTAAACTACCCAAAAACAACTAACTAACTAAACATGTACACAAAACTTCAGATTACCTGAAGGGGGGTGGGGGAGGTAGTAGGAGCAGAATTAGGGGAGAAAACAATAGGATAAACAAACACACTCAACTAATGAGCACAGTTGTGACGGGATCACCAGTCCGGCTCACAACGTAAAACTAACTTTTAAAATGTGTTACTAAGTTTCTCTGCCCAGACACAGAACAGCCTCTTACGTGAATCTTTGTAAATGAAGAGAAAGTGGTTTGATCCGGCCGGTCAGTGTTTCTTGATGAAACAAAGAGTAGTTACGCTCAGCAGGGGATCCTGATAAAGAGCGGCTCTCTCTCTGGTCCTCATCTGGACCAGAGAGAGAGAGTGTGGATGAGGGGAATACATGGGCACAGCAGCTGGGCCTCCTTCAGCTCCAGGTCGGTCCAAAGGCGTTCACGTCGAGGCCTGCAGGGTCCCTGGTTCGGCTCCTCTTTGGGCTCAGAAAACTTGCGGGCCACTCGCTGCGAAACGGACAGAGCAGAGGGGAAGAGAGCGAGGAGAAGAGAGCTTTTCCTTTTATAGCTGGTCCAGGAAGTCAAGGCCCCCCCTCTGGCTTGGGGTCTGTGTCCAATCAGGGGCTGTTCCTTATCACTGCAGGGCCTTAGATGCAAATCCTGGTTGAGCTTTGCGTCCATGGGGTTTCCTTTGTTCCAAACCATGCGGTCAGGTATCATAAACTCGAGGCTGGTCTCAGCCTGAGGTCCCAGAACTGGGCCTCAAAAGGTGACCCAAGGCCTCAACTGTTCATACAATCACACAATCCATAGTTCATATCGGACTGTGGCCCAACAAATATTTCTCATATCTTTTCTCATCATTTGTATTGTGCTGGCCGATCGGGACGGCTGAATTCCTCATTCTGCGCTGGGTGAGGGGATGGTGGGGTGGATTGGACTTGTGGGTGTATATGTATGTGGAAATGTGTGTATCTGTGTATTTTATATATATATATATATATATATATATATATATATATATATATGCTTTAATGCATCTAGAAATATTTGTGTGAGAATGCCCGTAATGAATAAGATTGTACACGGTAAATAATGTATGCTTTTATGTATAGATGAATACAGGGTATACAGGGTAAATAGTGTTTATATAGAGGGACATGTAACTGCAAATGGCAATAATCACCCAGGGATCCGCAAATGTATACTCATGTATACCACAATATGTTTACACTGTGTAAAATTGTTAATATTAATTTGTGTAACTTCTCAATACATTAAGATTTTTGACATCTGTTTTGGGAGAAATCTCACTTAGAATTCGAGAGCGGTCGGCTGTGCAAAAATGAATCAGACACACGCTCGCTTTTGCTATAAGATATGAATACATTTATTACCAGCCAGAAAAGCAAGCAAAAAAAAGAAGACTCACACACAACTGCCCTTTGCTAGGATAACTGTGTCAGGTTATCCCCCGCAAATGGCAGAGCAACAAACAATTACACAGGGGCTAGGCTTGATAACTCTTACCTCGACACACAAAGGACTGGAGAGCCGGAACAGTCCAGGGGCAGAGCAGCCATCAACCCGCTCGGCGTCCGTGCACTAGACCCGCAGCTGACTCTGACCCGACTTCCGTCTTTCTCCGTCTTTATATGACAGCTCGCGGAGGGGGAGCGAAAGGGCCCCTTCAACCCCCGCCCGCAAGCTCTCACGCTAAGCCTTGGTTCACACGGGACTGAGCTTCCCGTGTGAACAAGCGCCTCTCTCACAGTTACATTAAACAACAGGTGCATAGCTGATATGACAGTTTTGAGAACTAAGGACATTTCAGGACACAAAACTTGTTTTTTCTTCCATCATTCCACCTCTTGGCCTGGAAATGTCCTAATTCAAAAACAAGCATAATACATGAGCATAATTAATAAACAAGCATGATACATGAGCATAATTAATATGAAAAGTTGAATTAAGGGCATTCCAGGACACCAAACATATTCCGCCTCTCAACATCCAATAACAAGCTGCTGCTTCAAAAAAAAAAGTCTCTTGCATTCATTGTTCAAGTATGTTCGAGCATGTCTGTTACTTACACCACCATCATATTCAAAATAAAGACTTTTGAATTGAATTCTTGTACTTAATTTTCCAAATCTGGTTATAACTGAACAGCTCCTACAGCTGTAAGAATATGCTGCTTTTTTAAAAAAATATTCAAAATCCTTCCCACAATCGAACCACCAGAATTATTTCTTTCAAACTAAATTAACTAAACTAAATTGGTGCCTTTTAACTGAACTCTCGAAATAAATGATTTTAGCACTGATCACAAATGTACACTTTTTATTCAGTGTGAATCCGTTTATGTCTCGTCAAATGACCTTGCAGGGCAAAAGCCGCTCCACACTGATCGCATTTGTAGGGCTTGTCTCCAGTGTGAACACGTTGATGACTCGTTAGAGTACTTTGCTGGGCAAAAGCCTTTCCACAATGATCGCATCTGTAAGACTTGTCTCCAGTGTGAATACGTTGGTGACTCGTCAAATTACCTTGCTCGGCAAAAGCCTTTCCACAATAATCGCATCTGTAAGACTTGTCTCCAATGTGAATACGTTGATGTTTCGTAAATTGATCTTGCCGGGCAAAAGCCGCCTCACACTGATCACATCTGTAAGGCTTGTCTCCAGTGTGAATACGTTGGTGACTCGTTAGAGCATCTTGCCGGGCAAAAGCCGCCTCACACTGATCACACCTGTAAGGCTTGTCTCCAGTGTGAATACGTTGATGTCTCGTTAGAGCACCTTGGTCGGCAAAAGCCGCTCCACACTGATCGCATCTGTACGGCTTGTCTCCAGTGTGAATACGTCGATGTCTCATTAGAGCACCTTGGTCGGCAAAAGCCGCTCCACACTGATCGCATCTGTAAGGCTTTTCCCCAGTGTGAATACGTTGATGTCTCGTTAGAGCACCTTGGTCGGCAAAAGCCGCTCCACACTGATCGCATCTGTAAGGCTTTTCCCCAGTGTGAATACGTTTGTGAGTTGTCAAATCACCTTTCCGGGCAAAAGCCACTCCACACTGATCGCATCTGTAAGGCTTGTCTCCAGTGTGAATATGTTGGTGACTAATTAGACCACTTTGCTGGGAAAAAGCCGCTCCACACTGATCGCATCTGTAAGGCTTTTCCCCAGTGTGAATACGTTGATGTCTCGTCAAATGATCTTGCCGGGCAAAAGCTGCCCCACACTGATCACACCTGTAAGGCTTTTCCCCAGTGTGAATATGTTGGTGAGTCTTCAAATGAACTTGCCGGGCAAAAGCCGCTCCACACTGATCGCATCTGTAAGGCTTTTCCCCAGTGTGAATACGTTGATGTGTCGTTAGCACACCTTGCAGGGCAAAAGCCTTTCCACACTGATCACACCTGTAAGGCTTGTCTCCAGTGTGAATACGTAGATGTCTCGCTAGAGCACCTTGCTGGGCAAAAGCAACTCCACACGGATCACACCTGTAAGGCTTCTCTCCAGAGTGAATACGTTGGTGTCTCGTTAGTTGACTTTGCCGGGCAAAAGCCGCCCCACACTGATCACAGCTGTAAGGCTTGTCTCCAGTGTGAATACGTCGGTGACTCGTTAGAGTACCTTTGTGGGTAAAAGCCGCTCCACACTGATCACAGCTGTAAGGCTTGTCTCCAGAGTGAATACGTTGGTGAGTCGTCAAATCACCTTGCCGGGCAAAAGCCGCCCCACACTTATCACAGCTGTACGGTTTATCTCCAGTGTGAGTTTTCTTATGGATCTTCAGGTTTGATGAAGTAATAAAGACTTCCTTGCACTGGTCACAGCAGTATCTTTTGAGTCTTCCTTTGACTTTATGATTCTGAAAAAACAGAGAAGATGACTTAGATTATTTTGGCCGTTTCAGTTCAAATGAAGTGCTGCATTTCGTGTTCTTTGCTGTGAAACAATTAAGTTTATCTTATGAGGAATGATGTTAAACATATTCTGTTATGACTGGTCCTTAACAGTATGAGACCTTCAGATGAGACTTAAGGGGGGCGAATGTACTTGCATGGCCGACACGCGTATCCTGGATTCGTTTTACACATCTGCATTGTCCAAAAAACACTGAACGCCTCTGCAACCTGCAGTCCTCGGTTCGCCCACGAGTGGTGCTGGTCCAGCTCAGAGGACCAGTTGAACATGAGTGACTTGACGTGGAAGTCGGGAAATTGTTGAATTCTTTTGAGAGAGGCTGGCTGAGCAGGAGCTGTCATCCTCATATTTATGATCGACATTGCCACTGCACAGTGACAAACATCCGTGTCAAATTAGCGGGCGGCAAATTGGCAGTCCTTGGTACAGATATGAAAATATACAAGCAAGTGGAAACAACTGTGTAACATTTATGTCTGTGCTCGCCTGAAGATGCAGGGCAAACACAGCAGTCATGGTGCTGATGGGTCGACACCAACTTTACTCCAGATATTTCGGTAAATGAATCTCTTGACGACATGCGCGTGTATGTTCCAAGCTTGTAACTGGCTGCTATAGATTGTCCCCATCGCGACATAGAGCAGGATGACAGCCAACTGCTCTGCTGCGGTCTCAAACACACCTGGGGCAAGGTGGGTAAGGTGTCTTGCCTAAGGACACTACGACAGCAACTGGGACAGAGCAGGATTTGAACCGCCAACCTTCCGATCATTGGACGACCCGCTCTACCACCTGAGCTGGACTATGTGATGCGTAACAATCTGAGTACCGTATTTTCGCGACCATAAGGCGCACATTTTTTTTTTTTTTTTTTTTTTAAATGTGCCGGGCGCCTTTTGAAACGGTGCGCCGTGTCTATTACCTGAATTACGGTAATGAAAGGCCGGCCACCATGAGAACGGTAAAGGGAGAAGGGGGCGGGTGAAGCCCCCGTGAGTTGCGACGTGAATGAGACTCCACTGAGCTGTTTAATGCGAAACAGATGATGAAAACTTTTAAGGATTTGCTTGATGTGTAAAGTGAAATAAAATACAATCAAACTAAGTTTTGCTCCGCTCTATTTAAATAAGCACACTTGTGTGTGTGTGTTCTGCAGCGCGTGTGTTTTGCATGTCGGGAACCGAGGAAGCACCTGCCGTGGGTTTGCGGGGTCCGATCGCCGCATCCCCGCTGCAGATCCAGTGCTCTTTCCCCGGGAGCCCCTGCTACAAGTCCATGTGGGCTCCTGCAGTCCTGGCCGGTCGGAACCGGTGACTTTCCCCGGTTAAAGCAGCGGCTGGAGCAGCGCGCTGCTGCAGCCGACTTCCTGGTTCCCCAAGCGGTCCGATCACCTGGTTCCTGGCCGCTTTACGAGAAGGGATTTCTGGGGTCTGTCTCAGGTCAGATCAGCTTCACCCTCCGAAATTTGCAGCCAAATCTGTCGGTTACAAACCCGGTACCGGATCCCGACATGCGCGTGTGTGTTCGCGACGCGACACACACTTACTGGTTTATGTGGCGCTGGCCTGGCGCAGCTGATGGACAGAAACTGTGGTGATTTTTAAAAGAAAAACTTTGCATAAGACATTTCCAGCCGGAGTCATTATAAGGGTGAATGAAAGAGGGGGCTGGATGAAGGGATGATGATCAAGAAGCCGAGACAGGTCTGGAAATTCGGACAGGCGCAGCTGAATTAACGGAGCTCCTGTCGGATAGGCTACAACCCGGTACCGGATCCCCGACAGCGCGTGTGTGAGCGGGTCCAGCGCGGGGGACCCGGGACCCGGGACCGCCGCGGGACCAGCGCGGGGGGGGGCGGAGCGGGACCCGGGACCCGGGACCCGGGTCCCGGGTCCCGGTCCAGCGCGGGGGAGCAGACGGGGAGCGGACCCGGTCCAGCGCGAGGGAGCAGACGGGGAGCGGGACCCGGGACCGCCACGGTCGGGATTTTTAAAAGAAAAGCGTTCCCTAAAGAGACTTTTCCAGCCAGAGTGAAATGAAAAGGGCTGGATGGATGAGGAGATGATCAGTGGCTGAGACAGGTTTATGTGCAGCAACCCGGTGGTTTTTTTTAAATTCTTTAATGCAGAAACAGAATATGAACCTTTGAAGGGTTTGATTGATGTGAAAAGTGAAACAAAATATCAAACTAAGTTTTGCTTCCGCTGTATTTTTAGCGCGTGTGTGTTTTGCAGCGCGCGTGTCTGCAGCTCCGTCTCCTTAGACGGCGCCTTTTGGGTCGGTGCGCCGTATGTGTGTTTTAAAACCAAAAATGACACACAAAACTGAGGGTGCGCCTTTCCACACAGTGCGCCATATGGTCGCAAAAATACGGTAAGTCCCTCTATTTTTCCACTTTCATTCAGGTCATCCCCACTGGTGGAGCACTGTAATTTAACTTATCATTGTAAACTGCCTGTGTATGTGTCTATATTAGGGAAAATAATCCGAACCGTTCGGTACAACTGCTTCGGTTCGGTGCGTGCCGTTCGGTTCATATGCATGCGAAACTTTATCAGTTTTTCATAATGGAAGTAATGGAGTGTAGTAGCAGGGACACACCTGCGGGTGGCGGAATGCAGTTGTAGCGGTTGCTTGTCTCAGCCGGCAATAATCACACGAAGAAGAAGTTTAGCAGCTGAGTTGTGGAGATGGCTAGTGGCGGCGTTAAAACATAAATAGAAGACGCACCGGCAGCACAATATCGCTCTGCAGTGTGGAGGCACTTTGGGTTTGGGGTGACATACGAGGCCGGCAAGAAAGTTGTGGACAAAAGTACCACCGTGTGCAAGCATTGTTCGACCCGCGTTATTTACGCTGCCGGCAACACGTCCAACATGTTGACTCACATGAAGAGACATCACCCCACTCTGTCACTGGACAGCACAAAGAGGAGAGGTACAGAACAACTTGTACTCCCTGCAGCTTTTAAACTACCTTTAAATGAAAAGTCCGACAAGGCAAAAGCTATAACCGAAGCAGTGGGGTGTTTTATAGCTAAAGATATGCAGCCTTATGCCGTGGTGGAGGGTGGGGGATTTCAGCGCATGTTAAAAGCGCTTGAGCCACGATACAACGTCCCCTCCCGAAAATACTTCAGCAACACGGTAATACCCGCACTTTATGAAGAGACACGAAGAGGAATTGTTAAAGAGTTGTCTGAAGCAGCGTGTGTAGCCCTTACTACCGATGGATGGACCTCCAGGGCTACTGAAAGTTTCCTGACTGTAACTGTCCATCACATTACCTCAGAGTGGGAGCTAAAAAGTTCCGTTTTACAGACCCGCCCCCTATATGACAGCCATATAAGCCAGCATCTCTCTGAAGCACTGACAGAAGCACTGACAGAATGGAAGTTGGAAAGGGGCAGCAGCACAATCCCTGTTACTACAGACAATGCAAAAAATATGGTGAATGCAGTCAATGTAACAGCTGGACTGGGGCCACAAATTGGCTGCTTTGCACATACTGTTAATCTTGCAGCCAAGAATGCAGTATCAGTAAATCAGGTATCCCGACTCCTGGGTAGAGTTAGGAAGGTGGTAGCATTTTTCCATAAGAGTACAACAGCCAGCCATGCCCTCAAACTCAAACAGGCGATGCTGGAATTACCAGCTCACAAATTAATTCATGATGTCACAACACGCTGGAACACAACATATGACATGTTAGAGCGTTATGTAGAACAGCAGGCTGCCATCTATTCTGCTCTGATGGACAAGGATATGAAGAAGAATGTCAAGGACATTGCCGTTTTGACTGACAGTGAGGCAAAACTGGCAGAGGATCTGATAAAGATTCTCAAACCTCTAAAGACTGTGACGACACTGATGAGCACAGAAACATCTCCCTCAGTGTCCATGATCATCCCTCTGCAGAAGATGATACTGAAATCCATGACACCAAGTGAAGAGGACAGCTCCACCTCCAAAGATGTTAAGGCAGCCATCACTAAAGACCTGGAGGGCAGATATGGGAACCCTGAACTTCAGGACTATCTGCACAGAGCCACAGCACTGGATCCAAGATTCCAGTCCCTGCCATACTTGGAAGAAGCCTCTGTTCAGAAGATCTACCGTGATGTCACCAGAGAGATCATGGAAATTGAAGGTATTTTTTTTTATTTTATTTTGTAATTATAACTGAATTTATACTAATTTTTACCTATTTTATCATCATAACAATTTCTCTATTTTTTTAAACTAAACAATGATGAGAAACAATGAAGAGAATGATTTTTGTGTCTTTGCTGCTATGAAAGTATTGTTATCAATATTTTTAAAACAACTTTGCTATTTGTCATTTTATTATGCAGGGTCAACCCAGAGAAGCCCAGATGGCCAGTTCATCCTCAGCTGGAGAGCCAGAGGCATCAGGGATGTCATCTCCTCCCCTTAAAAAATCTGCTATGGCAGAGCTCTTTGGAGAGCTCTTTACAACAGAGGAGAGAGCCACCAAGCCTTTGTCCCACATCATTAAGGAGGAAATCACAGCATACAGGGTCACAGGCTGCATTCCTGTGGATGCAGATCCACTTGCTTGGTGGAAAAGCAACGAACATAAGTATCCTCACATTGCTAAGTTAGCACGACGTTACCTTGCAGTCCCAGGTACATCTGTACCAAGTGAGCGAATTTTTTCCACTGCAGGGGACATTGTCACTGCAAGTAGATCTCGTCTCTTAGCAGAGAATGTGGACAAATTGATCTTCTTGCAAAAGAACATGAAAATATGAGCAAAGCAGTGTTGAATAGTGCAGTGTATGTGTTAGTTTTGGTGTATGCTGCACTTAAATTTCAAGTGGCAAACTGATTATTTTATTTTAGATGGCACAGTGACACTTTAATTTCAAGTGGAAAAATTATTTATTTTGTTATTTTAGATGGCGCGGTGATACGTTTTTATAAGAAATCCAGCATTATTTCTTTGTATTTCAAACACTGTACTTTTATTTTTAAGACTGAAGAAAACTCATCTTTCAATTAGAAATTTCAGAGTTGAAATATGTTGACATTGTTTTTGTGTTGATTTTAAACAAAGGAAACTAAACCGAACCGAAAACCGTGACCACAAAACCGTGATGTGAACCGAACCGTGGATTTTGTGAACAGTTTCACCCCTAATAGGAGGATATTTCAGTTGCTAGTATGGTTGTCTGTCTCTACAGTCATGAAAGTTAAATGCTATTAAAGCACTTTAAACTTTAAATCAAAGCATTTTGTTTTTTTCATATAAAATAAAATTTTATATAAAGTTTAGAAGTTTTGGGGCTTTTTCTTGGCTCCTGCGCTGCTGAAATCAGGGCTTATTTCTATTTCTGAAAGGTGGCAACCCTAGCACCGATACCAGCTGCTGTTCGTATAACGATGCACGCACGACAGTTTGTAACTGACGTATGTAACTAGGTGCGCTTGTTTTATGTCTCTGAGAAGGAGAGACGAGAGCGTGCGAAAAGCCTGTAATTTAATTGCCCGCGGCTAAAAGCAAATACGTGACAATATATACTCGAATATTCACGATATAGTCAATTTGTACATCGCACAGAGTACAAGCCGAGATACATCGACTATACTCGATATATATCGCACAGCCCTAACTACAATATGAAATAGAAATGAAAGCAAGATATTTAAAACAGAACTATTATGAATCAGGTCCCAAAGCAATTCAATTATTGACGAGACGTTTAGGAAAACAACAAGCAGAAATTACAGTCAATAAAATGTATGACCCCAAAACAAATCAGCCCAAATATAAACCAAAAGAAATTGAAAATATCTTTAAAGATTATTACAAAGAACTCTAAACTGAATAGTCAGATTTGAACCAGGAAAATATTAAAACTTTCCTCAACTCCCCAGACCTACCTTCAATAGGCACAAAAAGTAACAAGGACAACAATCAATGAAAATCGGAAAGCAATTGGCAAATTAAAATCAAATAAAGCACCTGGTAGCGATGGATTTCCCTCTGAGTGGTATAAAAATTTTAGTGAAGAACTAACACCACTACTCCACAGTAATTTCAATTGGGTTATGAGTGATAATAACCCCCCCCCCCTCCCTCCTGGACTGAAGAAATAATTTCACTTCTTCCCAAGCCCCTTAACGATAAGGACTATTGCCAAAATTATAGACCGATATCAGTATTAAATATTTGATAGTTAATTTGGTATTTGTATACTTACAGTGGGGAGAACAAGTATTTGATACACTGCCGATTTTGCAGGTTTTCCCACTTGCAAAGCATGTAGAAGTCTGTAATTTTTATCATAGGTACTCTTCAACTGTGAGTGACAGAATCTAAAAAAAAAAAATCCAGAAAATCACATTGTATGATTTTTAAATAATTAATTTGCATTTTATTGCATGACATAAGTATTTGATCACCTGTTAACCAGTAAGACTTCCGGCTCTCACAGACCTGTTAGTTCTTCTTTAAGAAGCCCTCCTGTTCTCCACTCATTACCTGTATTAACTGCACCTGTTTGAACTCGTTACCTGTATAAAAGACACCTGTCCACACACTCAATCAAACAAACTCCAACCTCTCCACAATGGCCAAGACCAGAGAGCTGTGTAAGGACATCAGGGATAAAATTGTAGACCTGCACAAGGCTGGGATGGGCTACAGGACAATAGGCAAGCAGCTTGGTGAGAAGGCAACAACTGTTGGCACAATTATTAGAAAATGGAAGAAGTTCAAGATGACGGTCAATCTCCCTCGGTCTGGGGCTCCATGCAAAATCTCACCTGGTGGGGCATCAATGATCATGAGGAAGGTGAGGGATCAGCCCAGAACTACACGGCAGGACCTGGTCAATGACCTGAAGAGAGCTGGGACCACAGTCTCAAAGAAAACCATTAGTAACACACTACGCCGTCATGGATTAAAATCCTGCAGCGCACGCAAAGTCCCCCTGCTCAAGCCAGTGCATGTCAAGGCCCGTCTGAAGTTTGCCAATGACCATCTGGATGATCCAGAGGAGGAATGGGAGAAGGTCATGTGGTCTGATGAGACTAAAATAGAGCTTTTTGGTCTAAACTCCATTCGCCGTGTTTGGAGGAAGAAGAAGGATGAGTACAACCCCAAGAACACCATCCCAACCGTGAAGCATGGAGGTGGAAACATCATTCTTTGGGGATGCATTTCTGCAAAGGGGACAGGACGACTGCACCGTATTGAGGGGAGGAGGGATGGGGCCACGTATCGCGAGATCTTGGCCAACAACCTCCTTCCCTCAGTAAGAGCATTGAAGATGGGTCGTGGCTGGGTCTTCCAGCATGACAACGACCCGAAACACACAGCCAGGGACACTAAGGAGTGGCTCCGTAAGAAGCATTTCAAGGTCCTGGAGTGGCCTAGCCAGTCTCCAGACCTGAACCCAATAGAAAATCTTTGGAGGGAGCTGAAAGTCTGTATTGCCCAGCGACAGCCCCGAAACCTGAAGGATCTGGAGAAGATCTGTATGGAGGAGTGGGCCAAAATCCCTGCTGCAGTGTGTGCAAACCTGGTCAAGAACTACAGGAAACGTCTGATCTCTGTAATTGCAAACAAAAGGTTTCTGTACCAAATATTAAGTTCTGTTTTTCTGATGTATCAAATACTTATGTCATGCAATAAAATGCAAATTAATTACTTAAAAGTCATACAATGTGATTTTCTGGATTTTTTTTTTTAGATTCTGTCACTCACAGTTGAAGAGTACCTATGATAAAAATTACAGACTTCTACATGCTTTTCAAGTGGGAAAACCTGCAAAATCGGCAGTGTATCAAATACTTGTTCTCCCCACTGTAACTCTGGAAAAATTGGGATTTAATAATAAGTCAATTCCGTGTACCAGGTCTATATATAACAAACCCACAGCTAGGCTGAAAGTGAATGGCTCTTTGTCAGAAAGATTGACCTTAGAAAGAGGAACTAGACAGGGCTGCTGCCTTAGTCCAACACTGTTTGCTCTGCACATTAAGCCGTTGGCCCAGATGGTTAGACAAGACCCTTCAATAAAAGGTATAGATATAAATTAACAAAAACATATAAGTTTGTTTGCAGATGATATTATGATTTATTAAAAAACCCAGTTGTTCATTCAAGCAGCTTACACAAATTCTAGAAAGATTTGGTTTATATTCGGGCTATAAAGTAAATATACTTAAAACCTAACTTCTCATGTTTAATTGCTCGCCTAATCAAGAACTGAGGGAATGGCAGATAAACTGGGAAACTAAATAAATTAAATATTTGGGCATAAAAGACCTTTCTAAATTATATAGAAGCAAATATGAACACATTGATAAAAACATAAGGGAAGACATTATCAGCTGGATCACCTATCCAACCTATGGGATTAATTGATTGAGGATAAATGTGGTTAAAATGAACATCATGCCACGTTTGCTATAAGTGTTCTTATCTTTAACGGTTGTGATATCAAAAGAACAATTTAACAAATGGGATAAATGCATAAAGATGTGTGGGGGGAGGCAAATGACCCATAATACGCTATACCACTTTATAATTGTCTAAAGACAAAGGGGGAATGGCACTCCCAAACCTAAAAGAGTCTTTTCATGCCGCTCAACTGCGTCATCTAATCAGCTGGTGTGATAAGGAAAGATATTGAAATCTCCATATCCAAAAACCCAAATCAAAACGAATATTGGGGAAATGGAGACCCCCAGCCACATAAGAGGAGAACATAATTTTAACCCAGTGATTTCATTCACTTTAGAAAACACTTTGGACACCCCTGCTCTAGCGGGTGAAATATTGCATATTGCCTCAGCCTGAAATAAAACAGTCAATTCATGATACTTTCTCATCTCCTAATTTTTATACCTAATAATACAATGTCAGTGTTGTGTACATGAGACAACAATATTGACGAATTTATGGATTTCACGCTGTGATCGGTGATCGGCAACATCGGGATCGGCAGATACTGATTTTCGAGATCAGTGATCGGCCTTCAAAGAAATCCTGATCGTGCATCTCTAATTATTGCTATTATTATTTTCTATTTGACAGTTTATTTCCTGATCTGTAGATCTGAGGAATTCGTCTTAAATGTGTTTGTTAACATTGATAATTGACATAAATCAAAATTGATTAAAAAAAATGTGGTGATTGTTAAAGAGCATATTGCAGGTTAGGGTTTTTTCAAAAAATTATACCTGACCTTATGTGAAAATGACTATGTGAGAAGTTAATGTAGGATTTAATATGTTTTACAAGACATAAGGGCACGTATTCAGAGGAAAAAGTGGCTGATTTTAGCAAAGCTCCTGTAAACGCTTTTTTTTTTTCCGAACACTGCGTCATATGACGTAGCAGCAGGGAGACGTCTCCACAGCTCTGCCCCATCTGACTGCGCAGACCCCGTACACAGGTAGCCGGTATCTGCTAAACCAAAGATATTTTCCTACGTTTGGACCTGTCATTCACATGAAAACGCAAATAAACTAATGTTTAAATAAACTCTGGGCAAAGTGAAGATTTTTGAAAACTCTGTTTATGTAGATGAGTGTAAACAGAGACAACCGGAGTTTTGCGTTTTCAAACGTCACATTATGCTCCAAAACAACAACAAATCTGCTCTGAGTCTGACGTCTAACGTACGACCTTTGTTTACTACAGAACTACAGATGATCCACCATCTGTTCTCCAAGCTATTTATTAAATAAATGGTCTCTGCTCTTGACCACCGTTTACTGCGTTACACCGACGCAGAGCCTACGCTGTAGGGTACGCGGCGACGCGCAGCCCTACGGCGTACCCTACAGCGTAGGGCTGCATGGATTTAACGCGGCAGCTCTGTGGTGGGACACCCCGGGGGACTCGGGCTCGTTACAGAGAAGGGGACGCGGATTCCGGTGTAGCTGCGCAGCGGAGGCCCGAAGGCTGGAAGAACAGATTATCTACAGGTTTGGAATGCCTATGAATGTGGTCGAAAACGCAGATCTTCGGTTATGTGTGGAAGGTTTTTTTTTTTTTTTAACAACGATGTAATGTGGATGCAAATTATTTTATAAACGAAGGGGGGGAAATATTCGGTTTTAAAAATACCCGGCTATTTCGGATGCATTTAATCAGAAAAAAGAGAAGATAATAAGCTTGTTTTCTGTTTAGAAAGTACAAACGTAGACAGATTACAAGTACTCACCCATCTTTTAGGAGTTATTTTCGGAGTTTCTTTCAGGAGCGCACGGGCGGGTGCTGCGGTGAATAAAGGCTGATTTATGGTTCTGGCGTAGGTTACGCGGCGCACGCAGCGTTCGGTGCGTCGCTGCGTACCCTACGCCGTAGGGTCTGCGTTGGTGTAACGCAGACCCATAAATCAGCCTTTTAAAAAGCGAGTTTCAGCTGTCAATCAAAAGAACGTGGGGGCCCTAACGGGTTCGTAATTATAAGGCTGTGGCCCGTCATATTGGTGTGAATACACATTCACAACCTCTTCAGTGTCACAACTAACATTAAGATCCATTATTTTTCCTATTGTTGAATTCACCGCACACCCCGGCGCTACGTCACTTCCGGTTCAGCTTTCTCAGATGCAGAAGTAAAATACTCTCACAAAAACAACTCAGGAGGTCACTGTAGTACATATTTATGCGTATTTCAATGAAAATTCAGTTCCTACATTATTTTCCTACACATTGATTCACAGGTCTCCAACCTGCAATATGCTCTTTAAGGACTCAGTAGACTGATAAGCGGTTTCTATTTTGTTGTTTGGAGCCCTTTGTGGCTGTTCATGGTAAAATCGCGTAATACTTACCCCATTTCCGGTTACGTCATTTCCAGTTTAGACAGGAAGTGGAGCGGACGTAACAGGTTTCTGTGTTTTTCTCCCTTCTCTATCTTTTTCTATGCCTCACTAAGATGCAATGTCTGTAAGTACATGTGTTTATAAGGTTTATATTAACATTTAGAGTGCATTATTTGTGAGTTACAGCCACGTTGTATGTTTAGAAGTAGTATTTAGTACATATTTGATATGTTCTTCCTGTTAAATGCAGTACAGGCAAACGTAGCTAATTTACTTACCTGTGTGTAATTAAGGTATGTTATACTTACCTGTTGCCTACCTTTTGTACTTATATTTAATATACATATATTTTGTAATATTTTGGGTTGCAGTTTCACACTGTGGTTCAGTAAAGCTTCCAAAACAAGTCCCAGCTTCAACTGGATTTATTGGACTCTGTGTTTAACTGACTGGGTAACCTAACGCTGGTGAGACCAGAACAGTGATGATATCCTCCATCTCTAGACCTGCCCCCCCTGGCTCTGTGGGCCTGCTGATGGCCGGTGTCTCTTGGACCTTACCTTGGTGTCAGTGTTACGGGCCTCAGGTCCTGAGACCGCTGCAACAAGATTGGAGCTTTGCCTCACGGAGTTGAATCCTCCTAACTCTCCTCTGGAAACCTGGGAAGCAGAATTGAAACGTCAGGAGGGAGCCGGCCGTCTTTCTTCCCCGGAAAGCTTGGTCTGATTTATTTTGGAGAACGCCTCTCTCTTCTATTGACTGTAAACTTTTGAAAGAAGGGTCGATAATTCCTGTCAGCCAATGCAATCAGAGTTACCCACGTGCGTATTCTCCAAAGGTAAACAGTCGCCAGAGCATACTGAGTGCACGGACGCCAGTGAGCATTAAACCAGTTTAAAACAAATATAAAAACATGATTTTCACAAGGTACAAAGAGGAAGGGGTTTAGCGCCTTTATATATATATATATATATATATATATATATATATATATATATATATATATATATATATATATATATATATACACATATACACACACACACACACACACACACACACACGCACACACATATTATGTTATATAAATTATATTTTATATATATATATATATATATATATATATATATATAGATATAGCGCAGATGGAGTTAATATAGAGATAGTATGGTGTAAATAAGTATATTTATATAAATATTTATATTGTCATGTGTGTACAAATATATAGAAATACTCAAATGTGTGTATGTATGTATAGGTAAGTGTGTGAGTATAATTATAGTATAGTTAGTTATTATAAATACATGTTAATAAATGATTAGTGAATGGGGGTATAGAATTAAATATGTAACACTTCCTACTGCTTTTTGCACATGTAAATTAAGATAGTAAGTGTTAAAAGTATGAAATTATTTGTTTTGTTTTCTTATCTTCTCTTTAATTGTTGTTTTTTACATGCACAAAATAAAAATAAAATAAAAAAATAAATAAAAGTTCTCTATCTCTTGGTGATGAATATGGTTTGGGTTACAAAATAATCCTGAAGGAAGAAGATGGCATAAAAAATAAGTGTAGATTAAGTTTTCAAAAACTACGTATGAGTGATGCTGGTGCTCTGTTTGAAACCAGATGGGTCATTGTCTCGGTTTCTTTGTTTCGGGCCATGTGGTCAACTGGAAGACAATGTGGTCTTACAGTTGATGTTAGACCTCAGAGTTGAAGTTACACCTTTACCATGTTCAACACGTGGCTGCGGCTCAACACTTGCAACATTGTTAGACTCACTAAATAAACTTTAAAGGTTTCAAACAAAAACGTACCTGGTCCTGGTCCTGCTGGTCCTGGTCCTGGTCCTGGTCCTGGTCCTGGTCCTGGTCTTTCTCCTTCTCCATTCTTCCAAAATGTTTCAATCTTCAATGTAACGGGAGTTTCTCTGGTCTGAACCAGAGCAGTGGATAAAACAGAGGCGACGCTTCCATAGGACTCCGTTGGAAATCATGGCGGCAGCACTTCCGCGTTATGGAGCCTTTATTTAAAAAACTTTATTAGCAAATGTTGCTCTACAAACCATAGACATATAAACTAGGACGCCCCGTGGAGCTGCTGCGATACATAGATATAAATATATAAAGATATAGATATAAAGACCACCATGTATCGTTAAAAGCTGCTGTTTGACCCGCTCAGGTTTGATATTCCGGGGCTCGAACCCCCGACACACCGAGGATCATGGCGTCCACCGCGGCAGGGAAGCAGCGGATCCCCGAGGTGGCGAAGGTACGAAACCCGGAGCTTAGGGAAGCTAAGCTAAGCTAAGCTAAGCTAAGCTAAGCAGGGTTTGGACAGGGCACGGGTTTTAGTCATGAAGTCTTAGCGTTTTAAACTGTTTCTGTGTCAAACTGGGGCTGGTGTCGGGCTCACATTCATATGAATTAGTGGAATCAGTTCTTATTGATGGATTAATTCAGTTTAATTAGTTTAATCCACACTAGGGTTTCCACCTTTCACAAATAGAAATAAGGGACGCCCTGATTTCAGCAGCGCAGGAGCAAAAAAAAAGCCCCAAAACTTCTAAACTGCATAAAAATGTGTTTATTTTATATGAAAAAACGAAATGCTTTGATTTAAAGTTTAAAGTGCTTTAATAGCGTTGAACTTTCATGACTGTAGAGACAGAAAAACCATATAGTAACTGAAATATCCTCGTATGTATGTATGTATGTATGTATGTATGTATGCATGCAGGCAGGCAGGCAGGCAGGCAGGCAGGCATGCCTGTCTGTCTGTCTGTCTGTCTGTCTGTCTGTCTGTCTGTCTGTCCACATCAGCCCAGATGTAGAATATACAGGTGAAGAATATGGTGTAAAAGTTAATTTATTTCAATAATTCAACTAGAATATGGTGTAAAAGTTAATTTATTTCAATAATTGAACTAGAATATGGTGTAAAAGTTAATTTATTTCAATAATTGAACTAGAATATGGTGTGAAAGTTAATTTATTTCAATAATTGAACTAGAATATGGTGTGAAAGTTAATTTATTTCAATAATTGAACTAGAATATGGTGTGAAAGTTAATTTATTTCAATAATTGAACTAGAATATGGTGTGAAAGTTAATTTATTTCAATAATTGAACTAGAATATGGTGTGAAAGTTAATTTATTTCAATAATTGAACTAGAATATGGTGTGAAAGTTAATTTATTTCAATAATTCAACTAGAATATGGTGTAAAAGTTAATTTATTTCAATAATTCAACTTAAAAGGTGAAACTTAATATATTACCTAGTCTTATAACATGCAAAGCAAGATATGTTAAACCTTTATTTGTTATAATTTTGATTATGAAGTTGTTTATTGATTTCATAAAATATTCTCTAATTTATTTTTTATTTGGGGTTTTCATAAACTGTGAGCCATAATCACCAAAATTATAACAAATAAAGGCTTGAAATATCTCACTTTGAATGTAGTGGGAAATAATATATTTGTTTCACCTTTAGTTAAATTTACTACAAATGACGTTTTTCAATATATTCAAATGTTCCAACCTTCATCTGTATATTATGACATCAATAAATAAGAGCATAATAAATGTCCGTATTGATTCAATACGGAACGCAACTTTTAATTCCCAACCCCGACCTGGAGGTGAAGCCCGAGTCCTCCCCGCTGTCTGGCACACACATATAATAATAATAATAATAATAATAATAATAATAATAATAATAATAATAATAATAATATATAAAGATCTGGCACAGACGCAGCAGGTCCTGTTGTCCCGCCACAAAGATTTTGCTGGCCTTAATGTTTCCTGTGTTTTATTTAGTTGATTATTGTTAAATTTAGTGTTGATGTGTGTGTGACAGACGGGGCGTTAATGAAAATACGGGACGAATCGCGTCCCGTATTAGTTCAATACGGGACGCAACATTTTTTCTCAAATAAAGGACAATTCCGTATTTTCCGGGACGGGTGGCGACCCTAATCCAGACTTCTGGCAGAGTTTAGTTTAGTTTGGTTAGTTTTTGTTTCAGCAGAACTTTGATCACATCCGGGTTCTTCTGCCTGAAATCTGGAGAAAACATGTTTCAAAGTTGGTGGGGGGGGCACTAATGTGCAGTCAACAGCATAGAAAACATATCAGTCGTCGGTAAACTTGGAGTCAAGACCCCCTAAACCCAGACCAGGACCAGAGAGTTTACTTACTTACTTAAATCTTATTTGAGAGGGACCATGTGCAATTAAAAACATAAATGTAAACATGTGATGCATTGCACCAGAGTTAGCCTTAGGATCATTTGCGTCTGCAGTCCCTTGGAACAAATAAATACAGCACAGATAAAAAACCTCAAACTTTATTCAAGGATATTATGAAACATCACCCATCAAACATTATTCAAGGACATATAACACATACTGAGGTTGGAGGTTTCCGTTGTCTTACAGCAGCAGTGTTTGTGGTGTTTCAGGTGAAGAACAAAGCTCCTGCAGAGATATTTCAGGGTGTTTGTGGTGTTTCAGGTGAAGAACAAAGCTCCTGCAGAGATATTTCAGGGTGTTTGTGGTGTTTCAGGTGAAGAACAAAGCTCCTGCAGAGATATTTCAGGGTGTTTGTGGTGTTTCAGGTGAAGAACAAAGCTCCTGCAGAGATATTTCAGGGTGTTTGTGGTGTTTCAGGTGAAGAACGAAGCTCCTGCCGAGGTGCAGATCACCGCCGAGCAGCTGCTGAGAGAAACCAAGGAGAGGGAGCTGGAACTTCTGCCGCCCAAGCAGGAGATTACCGACAAGGAGGAGCTCAACGACTCCAAGCTGAGGAAGAGGAAGGTAAACCTGCTTCCAGGCTCCGTTATCTTGAAACAAACACCACAGTTTAGTGTCTTGACTTCACGCTGAGCTGCTTTCTTGAAGGCCTTTGAGGACCAACATCAGGAAGAATCCAACCGTCATCAGTTAGGGCTCAGTTCTACTTGCAGTTCAGAACGCGTACGCGTCGTTGTCGTCACGCGTATCCTGCGTTCATTTGGCGCGTGGACGTGCACGTTCTCAAAAAGACAGTGAACGCGTACGCGACCTGCAGTTCTGGCTGTGGCCGCGAGTGGCGCTGTTCCCGGTCTGATAACAGCTGGACACAAGTGACGACGGAGGTCGCTGGCGCCGTTTCCTTTGCCCAGATTCTGCTGCTCTCTGCTGGAGAAAGGTCCCCATGCAGGTTAACTTGCCCAAACTTTCTATCTGAAAATTCAATTCAATTCAATTCAGTTTATTTGGGAAGGGACAGTGTACATTCATATACATTTAGAATTAAAAATGCAAATGCACCCAATTTTAGCTACAGAGCTAGTTTCCATTGGCAGTCCCCCGGCTAAAAATATAAAAGAAAGACAAGTTAAACAACAAGTTAGAACAAATACAAATATAGCGTGCAAAAAGTTTCTGTTCTTGTTATTTTGCTTCTATTTAAGATAGAAGGAACAGGAGAACAACCTGACACATCAATCTTACTAACACGATCTTAGACATTTACATATATTGCAATAGTGAATACATTACACACATTTCACATTTAGCAGTTAAAAGTTTAGGCGGTAAAGTGCCAGAGCAAATTAAAGTGCTGGTTACGATTAAAGTGCTGAGGGTTTAAAGTTAAAGTGCTATAATGGGGGAAAGACAAGGAGGATGGAAGGGGAGGGGAGAGTGAAGATGGAATGGGCTGCAGCAAAACCAGATCACATGTATTGTTCAGTTGTGGAATTTAAGGTTCTATGCCAGTTGTAGAGTAAACAGATTGTGGAGATGGGGCCGGAAGGAGAAGAGAAAGGGAAGAAAAAAAAGGGACATGAAGTACAACATAACTGGGGAGGGGTGAGAGGGTAAAAAAAAAAGGAAAAAGTAAGAAGAGGTAGATAATTACTAGTCAGCTGAGTAATCATTTACATAGAAAAATAGCAGACCAAGAGGTGATGGCATGAAGCATCACCTCTTGTTTACAATCAGATTGTCAGTGTTTAAATAAAGTGGCAAAGTGCATTATTAACACTATGATGTTATTATGCAGTAAAGTGACAAGGTGACAAATGAATCTTTACCGAGGGTCATGGTTACAGTCCTGTTTACTTAATAGCCATTTCTTTAAGCTGTTCTTGAATGTGGCAAATGTGTTGCAGTCCCTTACTACGACAGCTAATGAGTTCCAGATGCGGCTACCCTCGACTGACAGTACGGTCTGCCCCTGTGCATACACTATACACTATAAATACACCATTAATACACTATAAATATACCATTAATACTATAATGTGCAGTGCGTCTGAATGGGATTATGCAATCACCTCTGGAGGTTGCCCTGGTTGTATGGCTAGCGTTTTCGTTTTGTCTTATGTAGACAGACAGTGGGGGCGGTGCTAAACCTTTTAGGATCTTGAATGTAGCACAGGCATATTTAAAAGTAGTGAGGTTGTCAAAACTAAGGAGTTGATATTTTTTAAGTATCTGACAGTGATGATGTGTTATGGGTTTTTTGTCCAGTATTTTTATCGCTCTCTTATACAAAGATTCCGCCTGGTTGAGCATGGTTTTGTTGGTAAAAGACCAGTTTGTGAAGCCATATTCAATATGGGATAACACCATTGCGTGCATAAAGACTCTGGCTGCCTCAGTTGTTAATGAGGGTCTAATTGATTTAAAATTTGCGAGGTTAAATTTCACCGTTTTTGTAATTTTGTTTACGTGACTCTTGAAGGAGAGAATATGAGAAAACATATTCTCATCTTGATGTTTCCTGCTAATTCATACACAATCTTCACTTTAATCCTCAACTTAGTTTGACATAAGAATTTTTTTTTTTTTATTGAAACATAGATACAAACAAACAAGGCACATATCAGAATTACAAACTTTTGCCTTGGGTTGAGCAACATCAGTATTACAAAATATACACTGAGAATCTAATTATTGTACAACATAAAATAAAAATGAAATAAAAAAAATAAAATAAAAAATAACTCACAAGGGCCATATCATATTAAATCATATCTTTCTAGTAAAGAAAAACAGTTTAAGGGCTTTCTTGTCTTTAACAAGACTCAAGGACCACAGGATTTCGTCTTTGCTTTTTGCAGATGACGTTGTCCTGTTGGCTTCATCGGACCGGGACCTTCAGCATGTGCTGGGGCGGTTTGAGGCCGAGTGCGACGCATCAGGGATGAGAATCGGCACCTCCAAGACCGAGGCCATGGTTCTCCATCGGGAAAGGGTGGCGTGGAGAAGTCCTGCCATCAGGTGGAGGAGTTCAAGTATCTCGGGGTCGGTGTCCCGGACCGTCGTGGTGAAGAAGGAGCTGAGTCGAAAGGTGACGCTCTCGATTTACCGGTCAATCTACGCACCTACCCTCACCTATGATCATGAACTTTGGGTAGTGAGCGAAAGGACAAGATACAAACGGCCGATATGAGTTTCCTCCGCAGGGTGGTTGGACGCTCCCTTAGAGATGAGTTTCCTCCGCAGGGTGGCTGGACGCTCCCTTAGAGATGAGTTTCCTCCGCAGGGTGGCTGGACGCTCCCTTAGAGATGAGTTTCCTCCGCAGGGTGGCTGGACGCTCCCTTAGAGATAGGGTGAGGAGTTCGGTCACCCGGGAGGAGCTCGGAGTCGAGCCGCTGCTCCTCCACATTGAGAGGAGTCAGCTGAAGTCGCTTGGGCATCTGTACCGGATCCTCCTGGACGCCTCCCTAGGGAGGTGTTCCAGGCATGTCCCTCCTCCCTAGGGAGGTGTTCCAGGCATGTCCGTCCGGGAGGAGACCCCCGGGAAGACCCAGGACACGCTGGAGAGACTGTCTCTCGGCTGGCCTGGGAACGCCTCGGACGCCCCTCGGAAGAGCTGGATGGAGTGTCTGGAGTGAAGGAAGTCTGGGCATCTCTGTTGAGACTGCTGCTCCCGCGACCCGGTTCTGGATAAGCGGCGGAAAATGGATGGATGGATGGATGGATGAAACCAGATAAGGATCCTATGCTCCCATCGAGCTACCGCCCAATATCTCTTTATAAATGTAGATCTCAAAATAATCAGTAAAGCTCTTTCCAAACGTCTGAAAATAATTACACCTTCTATTATACACCCGGATCAAACAGGTTTTCTTAAGCAGGGATTAAAGTTCTCCGTCTCTAGACGGATTTCCGTCAATTCGAAAATTAGGAGGAAAAAAAAGAAAGAACAAAAAAACATTTGCACGTGCGTTATCATGTTAAACCTGAATTATGGTTCTGCGCTAAATCGACGACGTACCTTACGCCGTGGCCTACGGCGTAAGGTACGCGGCGAGGTGCACCGTCCCGCATACCTTATGCCGTAGGCTCTGCGTTGGTGTAACGCGGAACCATAAATCAGCCTTTAGGCATTAAACTGACGTTATTGTAAACCAATTAAGCAAGCCAGAGCCTTGGTATTAGCCAATCAGAAATAGGAGGGCGTGCTGGATCAAGGGGGTAGTCTGGGGGAGGAGTCGCCCCGTCGCCCTCCTCTCCCCGCCGCCGACGGCGCGGCGTTCTGCCCGTCGCGCGGGGCCTTCGTCCAGCGGCGTTGGCGCGTCGTCGGGCGGGGGTCTTTCTGCGGGGCGGTGTCCGGTGCCGCGCGGAAGGCGGGCCGGCGGGGGGGATCGGGTACGGCGGTTGGCGGCGGCGACTCTGGACGCGCACCGGGCCGTTCTCGCGGATCTCCCCAGCTGCGACGCCCGTCGGGGACCCGTTCACGCGGCCCCCGGCGGGTCGCCTCTAGGGTTACCACCTTTTCAATAATAGAAATAAAGAACGCCTGATTTCAGCAGCGCTGCGCAGGAGCCAAAAAAGGGACATCCCTAAAATTTCTAAACGGCATAGGAATGTATTTATTTCATTTAAAAAAAAACTAAATGCTTTGATTTAAAGTGCTTTAATAACATTGAACTTGCACGACTGTACAGACGGACAACTATATAGCAACTGAAATAGCCTATGCTCCTATAGTAAATATAAATATAGCTACAGGTGAAGGTCGGAACATTAGAATATGGTGTAAAAGTTTTTATTTATTTATTTTAATAATTCAATTTAAAAGGTGAAACGAATATATTACATAGTCTCAATACATGCAAAGCAAGACATGTTCATTTTGATGGTTGAATTGTTTATTGATTTCATAAAATATTCTAATTTTTGGGGATTTTTTATTTGGGGTTTTCATAAACTGTGAGCCATAATCACCAAAATTATAACAAATAAAGGCTTGAAATATCTTACTTTGAAGCCTTGCCAAATGCAGTGACATCAGAGCAGCTGGTCAACTGGATGAAGAAATGCGAGCTTACCAGGTTGACTCAGATCTAGGAGAACAGGCCTAAGGCTTTAATGAGAGGACTGCATGAATTGATGTGGACTATAAATTAAAAGCAAACTGACAATAATAAAACTGCTCAAAATCACCTTCCTTCAGTAAAATGCTATTGGTCTCAAGTGATTAAATAGTGTTGGTTAAAGTGTCCTTACACCTTAAATGCTGTATTAGAAAACCGAAGGGCTAATACAACATTTAACTTTTTTACTTGAAACTTTTGGGAAGCGACCACACGGCAGAAAAGGGGCCATTCTTAAAGGGGACCTATTATGGCATCTAGTACCTATTTTGAACAGGCATTGAGTGTCTTAAAAACAAGCTTTTGATTGTTTTTGCTAAATAAATGAGAAATTCAGCCTCTGAGCCATGCCTGCAACATCCCAGTCATATTATAATGAGGCATGTGCTGATTGGCTCCCTGAATGACGCGATACACCGTTACGAAAAAATGACGGAAGCTCCGGCCAGCGGAGTTAGTTGTGTGCGTTTCACGCATCGGAGGCTAACCTATGTAAATCGCTCCCGTCATTACGTAACGACGGGAGCAGAATCTTATTGGCTCGTAGATCCACATCACACTGGACAGCTCATCCGGGCGGCTGTACAGACACTGCAGAATTTGGTTGCTTTCCTCCTTCTGTGAATTGGCAGGATGAGGGGAGACTACTTTATATATATTAAAGCAAGAGAAAACCTGTTTTTCATAATAGGTGCAGTGCATAGATGGCGGGGAAATGTGAACTGGCCTGAAAAATTTTTTTCAGTCAAAAATATTTTTTTTGCTTTAATCCCTGTATTAAGGGTAGACACTCTTCTACTAATACTCGTAAACTACTCAATATTATAGATCATTCCAATATCAATAAACAGGAATCTACAATTATATCTCTAGAGGCAAAAAGAGCATTCAATTGGGTAATTGTTGGAAATTTCTATTGGCAACTTTACACAAATTTGGATTTGGCATTTGGATCTTTTATCTTTCATCTGGATAAAGATATTATATAGCTCTCTCAAGGCATAGGTAAGGACAAATTTGAACAAGCTTTAACTTGCAAAGAGGTACCAGACAGGGTTGTCATCTTTCTCCCCCACTATTAACAGGTATTGAGCGCTTAGCAGCTGCTATTAGGCAAAAACCTAAATATTAAAGGGATACAATGTAAAAGATCCATCCATCCATTTTCTATACCCGCTTTATCCTTTGCAGGGTCACGGGGGTCTGCTGGAGCCTATCCCAGCTATTTCCAGGCGAGAGGCAGGGGTTACACCCTGGACAGGTCGCCAGTCCATCGCAGGGCCACTTATATACAAACAACCATGCACACTCACACTCACACCTCTGGGCAATTTAGAATGATCAATTTACCTAGCATGCATGTTTTTGGACTGTGTGAGGAAACCGGAGTACCCGGAGAGAACATGCAAACTCCACACAGAAAGACCCTGCTGGGCCTGGGAGTCGAACCGGGGACCTTCTTGCTGTGAGACAACAGTGCTAACCACTAAGCCACCGTGCTGCCCAAATGTAAAACATTATATCACAAAATAAGTCTTTATGCTGATGATGTACTAGTCTTCCTCCAGAACTCACAAACCTCACTATCACAGACAATTGCACTTATAGATGGATTTTCATCTCTGTCTGACTACTCTATCAACTGGTCCAAATCCACAGTTTTGTGCATCAACTGCAATTTCCAGAATACAGCAACTACTAAATTACAATCAGGAAACATTAGATATCTAGGCATAAACATCTCCCCTAGGCTGTCAGAGTTTTCGTGTCAAAATTCCTGTGGAAAAATAAAACACCACGTATTAGCTTAAAGACATTACAAAAATCCAAAGGCTTAGACTTACCCAACTTCCAGTATTATTTCTTAGTTAATAAGTTACAGTATATCTTAAAATGGTGCAAAAACCACTTACTAGATAGTCAATGGCTGGATTCAGAACAAGTATTTTGCAATGATTTGGAAATCTCAGATCTACCATTTATCAGTCAAAATATTACACATCATGAATGCTTTAAAAGCATTTATATTAGCTCAACTCTGACAGCCTGGTGGGACTTCCTTAAAATAGCCCAAGTCTCAATTTTTTCCATGTGATCGCACACCCATCTGGAACAATCAAGAAAATGTAAAGATGGTAAACTTTACTCAATGGAGAGACCAAGGAATAAAGTATCTACAACATATAATCATAAGTGGACATTTTGTACCATTTAACACACTCACTGTTCAATATGGAATTAGCAGTAACAAAGTTTTAGAATACCAACAACTTAAGTCCATAATAATAAAAAAAATAAACTCAACCAACTGGATCTGCAACTTCCCGCTAAGAAAATAGTTACTTAATCTAAACACCCCAAAATTACTATCGAAACGCTACAGGTTAATGTCCAAAATAGATAGTCTCTCTTCCGATTTCCAAAAGGGCGGCTGACCTCTCTCTTAACAATAACCAAATCTCTTGGTCACAAATATGTTTAAATAATTTCATTATGACGAAGAATCCAAACTTGCAACTTATACAGTACAAAGTTCTTTACAGAATACATTATAGAGGACAAAGGATGTTCCAGATGGGTTTTGCAACCTCTAATATCTGGTCACAGTGTACAGAGAACAGCCCTGATAATCATATACATGCTTCATGGTTTTGTACACCGGTACAGAAGTTCTGGATGGAGATGTGAGGATTTATCCACATGGCTCAATTACAGTGTGCCCCACACTATGTGGCAGATACTGATTGGTTTACGAGTAAATCGTCCCCCACGTGGGGTGCGCTCTTATGATTGGCTGAAACAAAGGAAGATATCTGATTGGTTGCAGATCCTTCCGTGTTAAAAAAAAAATGCATTTGTGAATCGAGTCACGTCAGGGGAGTCTCAAAAGTCGCGCGCAAATCCAGCTCAGCTCACAGATAAAAATGTTTTTGTAACTGAAAAGGCTTTTGATAATGCATCCAAGATAATGTAAGTCATCTTCTCTGTTACAGAATCATAAAGGAAGACCCAAAAGATACTGCTGTCGTCATTGCAAGCAAGTCTTCACCACTTCATCAAACCTGAAGATCCATAAGAAAACTCACACTGGTGATAAACCATACAGATGTGATCAGTGTGGAGCGGCTTTTGCCCGGCAAGGTGATTTGACGAGTCACCAACGTATTCACACTGGAGACAAGCCTTACAGGTGTGATCAGTGTGGTGCGGCTTTTACCCAGCGAGGTCATTTGACGAGTCACCAACGTATTCACTCTGGAGACAAGCCTTACAGGTGTGATCAGTGTGGAGCGGCTTTTACCCAGCAAGGTGCTCTAACGACTCACCAACGTATTCACACTGGAGACAAGCCTTACAGATGTGATCAGTGTGGAGCGGCTTTTACCCAGCAAGGTGCACTAACGACTCACCAACGTATTCACACTGGAGACAAGCCTTACAGATGTGATCAGTGTGGAGCGGCTTTTACCCATAAAAGTCACCTAACGAGTCACCAACGTATTCACACTGGAGACAAGCCTTACAGGTGTGATCAGTGTGGAGTTGCTTTTGTCCAGCAAAGTGACCTAAAGCGACATCAACGTATTCATACTGGAGACAAGCCTTACAGATGTGATCAGTGTGGAGCGGCTTTTGCCCAGCAAGCTCATTTGACGAGTCACCAACGTATTCACACTGGGGAAAAGCCTTACAGATGCGATCAGTGTGGATCGGCTTTTGCCCGGCCAGATCATTTGACGACTCACCAACGTATTCACACTTGGGAAAAGCCTTACAGATGCGATCAGTGTGGATCGGCTTTTGCCCGGCCACATCATTTGACGACTCACCAACGTATTCACACTGGGGAAAAGCCTTACAGATGCGATCAGTGTGAGGCGGCTTTTGCCCATCAAGGTCATTTGACGAGTCACCAACGTATTCACACTGGAGACAAGCCTTACAGGTGTGATCAGTGTGGAGCGGCTTTTGCCCGGCATGATCAATTGACGAGACATCAACGTATTCACACTGGATAAAAATTGTACATTTGTGATTATTGCTGATATCATTTATTTTGAGAGTTCAGTTAACATGCACCAATTAAGTTAATTTAGTTTGAAAGAAATAATTGTGGTGGTTTGATTGTGGGAAAGATTTTGAATATTTAAAAAAAAAAACCCAGCAGATTCTTACAGCTGTAAGAGCTGTTCAGTTATAACCAGATTTAGAAAATGAAATAGAAGAACTCAATTCAAAAGTCTTTATTTTGAACATGATGGTAGTGTAAGTAACCGAAATGCTCGAACATACTTGAACAATGAATGCAAGAGATTCTTTTTTTGAAGCAGCAGCAGTTTTGACATGTTCAAAAAGAAGTAAGAAGTAAAAAAAATGTCTCCTTCCCCTTGAACTCAATACCATGTTTTCACATAGACCCTTGTTGTTAGATGTCAAAAATCTTGATGTATTGAAGTTACACAAATTAATATTAACCATTTGACACAGTGTAAACATATTGTGGTATACGTGAGTATAAATTTGCGGATACCTGGGTGATCATTGCCATTTGCAGTTACATTTCCCTCTATATAAACACTATTTAAAGTTGTAATATGCAACTTCTGAGAGCTAGCAGGATTTGAAATTGGCACCTCCTCTAAGCCCCGCCCCCTCCTCCCCCTCCCGTCAGCGCTCCGTCCAAAGCCACGCCCCCACAAACTTTGGTGAATGCGCATTTGGGTGAGACCAGCCTCGAGTTTATGATACCTGACCGCATGGTTTGGAAGAAAGGAAACCCCATGGACGCAAAGCTCAACCAGGATTTGCATCTAAGGACCTGCAGTGATAAGGAACAGCCCCTGATTGGACACAGACCCCAAGCCACAGGGGGGGCCTTGACTTCCTGGGCCAGCTATAAAAGGAAAAGCTCTCTTCTCCTCTGCTCTGTCTAGACCAGGGGTCGGCAACCTTTTTGACATGGAGTGCCAGTGTGAAATTTTCTTGTCAATGAATGTGCCATAATCAACAGTAGGCTAAAACAAAGTTACATTAAGGTATGACACAAAATACAAAAACATTTCCAACACACCTGGAATTATATTCTATACAGGCCACATGCAAGCATATTTTACAGGCATCAGAACAGCTTGTCCTAAAAAAAGAGGTAAATTCTTGACGCGGAGTGAGGGCGCAACGCGCCCAAACCCTTTAGGGGGGTCCGGGGGCATGCCCCCCTGGAAAATTTTGAAAAATAGACTCAAAATGGTGCATTCTGGTGGTCTCAAAGCTCCATAATCACATCTTTTATCAATGCAAGAATACACACAAAAAATCTGAATTTTTGCAAAGAATGATGCATCATGGGTAATTCTTCATGCATGAATAAATCTTGAAATCAAGATAATCATATCTTAAACTTCTACAATGGCCAGAATCCCCCTTTCACACCTAAATTAATTGACAAAACGACAAAAGACAAGCAGCTCCTTGTCTTTCAGAACTGTGGTGTGGAACTCCGAACAGATCTGCTCAAAGTTCAGTGATGAGGAGCTCCACTGAACTATTTGTTATAATTTTGATTATTTAATTCTTTATTGATTTCATAAAATATTCAAATTTTTTGAGATTTTTTATTTGGGGTTTTCATAAGCTGTGAGCCATAATCATTAAAATTATAACAAATAAAGGCTTGAAATATCTCACTTTGCATGTAGTGGGAAATAATATATTTGTTTCACGTTTAGTTGAATTTACTGAAACTAATTAAGTTTAGCAATATATTCTTATTTTCCGACCTTCACCTGTATATTATGACCAATAAATAAGAGCATAATTATGTCCCATATCACACCATATCAAGCTCAGGGGATGATTCAGTTATGAGGAACTGTGCAACAGATGCCTGGCTCCTCTGGGATGTTATATTACGTTTGTGGAGGTCCCTGCAGCATACTGCCTGACACACCTCCGGGAGACCTGTGTTTGCTCTTTAGGACGAGGTGGGGTGTCTGGAGCCTCTGGAGACATCTTGACTTGACTTTTTTTTTGTTTAAAGTCCCGTGTGTCGGTGCAGTGAGCAGCAGTGAGAGGTAAAGGCTGATTTATGGTTCCGCGTCAGACCAACGCAGAACCTACGCCGTACATTGCGGGTCGCCGCGTACCCTACGGCGGGCTCTGCGTCGATTTAACGCGGAACCATAAATGAGGCTTACTAGGCAACGGAGCGCAAAGGGGTTCCGTATTGGTTCAATACGGAACGCAACTTTTAATTCCCAATTACGTAACAATTCCGTATTTCAAGGGGCGGGTGGCAAGCCCATACTCATCTCTGCACAGCCTACCTGCAACACAGCAGTGCTGCTGCTTTTTTGTCCCGCTGAAAAATGTGTTTTAAACTGAGCTGGATCATTTCTCGTGTCCTCTGCTTTTTCCCCACATCCCAGTAATGATCTGACATACTGACATGTTTGCTGCATTTAACACCACGAACACGCCGCTCATTCCACGCTGTTCGCTGTTTGATTGCGTCACCACACGCAGTTATTAATTGTTGGTTTATTTCCCCACTTACAGGACCTTTTCTCTCCCTCCCGATGTTCCGGGACCTATATGATAATAGGATAGTATTTCTTTCTGCCACTTTATTGAGGTTTTTGTGCTGAAATGAGGAGGAATCATAAAGATAACTTCTCATTTCAACTAACTGGATCAGCCGTTCCTCATCATGACTGTATCCTACAGCGCTTTCCCCCGGCTTTCAATGCGAGCAGCAGGAAGAAAATAGAAGAACATTTAAATATCACAATATCAAGCTTGTTTTCTGTTTAGAAACTACAAACGTAGGAAAATTACAAGTAATCCCCCATCTTTTACTTGTCTTTTTACTCTTTATTTTAGGAGTTTATTTCATGAGCTCACGGGCGGGTAGTGCGGTGAATAAAGGCTGATTTATGGTTACGCGTAACGGGCCTTTTCCAGTGTGCCAATGATTATGCCGCCGCGTGCCAATCATGGCACGCGTGCCTGAGGTTGCCGACCCCTGGTCTAGACCCTCCAGGAATCTGCAAAGAAAAAGTTTAAATTCCGCGGAGAGGAATTCTTGATTCCGCGGCTTGAAAGTTAATATTCCGCGGGCATTAAAAAATATACATTTTTAATGTAAAAATTAGGTAAATTTTTACCAAAACACTCTAAAACTGTAAAACAGTGTGTAACATACTATTACTGGTTATAAAATAATGAACATCAACATTTTCTTTGTCCCACTTTGGCATATTTATTTGCAACGAAAGAGAAGGCCATTTGCAGTAAAAATAAAAAATATAAAATGCTGACACTTGGTCTGTGAAATGCAGTATAGTACTGTTCCCTGAACACTGAGAAAACCAGAAAATAAAGTTAGCCAACTGTGTGCTGTGAAAATCAATCAAGTTGTAGCCTACAGAACAGCAGCTAGTACAGCAGCCTACAGAACAGAGTATGTACATATTCAGTCACAGCATGGCATGCTGGCATAATGGGCAATTAGTCCAAACTGTACACAGATTCTTTAACTCAACACACTTGCGTACAACAACAACAACATTCCAGCATCGTTCCTTGGCTTCCACTGGGATATAAAGTAAAGTTTAAACTATCAACTACATAACAGTGGATAAGGGAAACATTTACTGCATACAGCATAAAGTAAATGTAAACATTCAGGTATAACAATAAGCTGTGTGATCAGTGCAAATGAAATTATAGATTCAGTTTTTCCTTTTCTTTTCTGTTTTTTTTTTAACAAAAACAAACATGTTTCAATAAATTGAAACTCCAGTGCCACAATTTAACTTGCCCATTTCTCAGTGAAACAAATGCCATTTACAGCATCTCATCATCATTCTACCGGCACGATGGACTTCACCCGAGCAAGCTAGGCAGCCGCATGCTTACAAAAAACATACAGCGCACTGTACACACCATTGACTACATACAGGACACTCATGCATGACTATTTACATGCCACGCCCACTCCCCCGTGCCACCAGTGCCTTCTTCTTCTCCCCCCTCCCTCGGTGAATCACTCCCCCTACAGGCCCCTGCTGTCACTACATCCATTGCCATCTCTGAATCGCTCCTCCTACAGGCCTCTGCTGTCACTACATCCATTGCCATCTGTGAATCGCTCCTCCTACAGGCCCCTGCTGTCATTACACCCCCTGCTGTCGGTCGCCCAATCGATACCATTATAACTGTCAGACCCCTCCGTTTCCATGTGACTTTCAAGGAGCCACGCCCCCCTCCCCGCACAGACCGCCATATCAATCCTGTCAATCACAGTGTACTCTCTCCCCTGCCCAAAGCAGCTGCATATATACCACTCACCTGTCTCAAACTCTGTCTTCTCAATATCAGATCACTAACCAATAAGGCCCTTCTCATCTCTGATCTCATCACCGACAAAACTCTGGACATTTTCTGCCTCACAGAGACGTGGCAACAGCCGAATGATTTCACTCAGTTAAATGCAACCACCCCACCTGGCCTTTCCTTTTTTAGTAAACCCCGCGCCACTGGAAGGGGGGGGGGGGGGGGGGCTGGCTCTCATCTACCGTAAAAACATAAAAGTCACTGCTCTCACTGTCCCCCAACACTCCTCCTTTGAATGCCTAGCTGTAAAACTCTCTGGACCCAAACCCATCATCATCATTACCATCTACAGACCACCAAAACCCTCCGCTGCTTTCCTTACTGAATTCTCATCACTGTTAACATCTGTATGCACAATGTCCCCTACTGTTATCCTCCATGGCGATTTCAACATTCATATTGACGACCCATCCTGCACCCTAGCAAACGACTTCACATCACTTCTAAACTGCCTTGGTATCACACAACACGTCAACCTCGCAACACATAGCAAAGGTCACATTCTCGATTTAATCTGCTGCACAGACATAACTCCCGCCAACCTCACTATCATGGACTTCCCCATCTCGGACCACAAAGCCATTCTTTATGACATCCACACCCATTTGCACAAAGTCAAAGAACAACGGATCATCTCCTTCAGAAACATCAAACACATCAACCCCACAGATCTCTCTACCCTTATCAGCTGCTTCCCCAATCCCCCCTCATCCTCCTCCACTGCCGATCTGGTACAACACTACAATAACTGTCTCTCCTCCTCTCTCACTGCCCTGGCTCCACTTAAAACCCGCTCAGTTTCATTTACCCACTCTGCCCCCTGGTTCACCCCTGACCTCCACCAGCTCAAATCCACAGGCCGTCAACTGGAGCGACTCTGCAAAAGGACCGGACTCACTGTGCACATCCAAATGTACTCCGATCACCTTCAGCTCTACAAAAATGCACTTAATACCGCCAAATCATCATATTACTCCAACCTCATTAATTCTGCCACAGGAAACAATAGAGTCCTTTTTTCAACCGTCAACCGCTTACTTCAGCCTCCAAAAACCCTCCCTCCAGACATCTCCACTGACCAGTGCACCGCCTTCCTGGACTTCTTCAGCTCCAAAATCAACATCATTCACCATCAACTGGCCTCAACACGCTCTCCCACAAATGACCCACCATGGATAACCACCACCAACCAACCCCTCTCCAGTCCTCTCACCAATTTCACTCCGGTATCAGAACACACCATCTCAGAACTCATTCGTAAAGCCAAAACCACCACCTGTCAGCTCGATCCCCTCCCCACCCTGCTTGTCAAAGCATGTCTGCCATCCATTTCCCCCATGATTACCAAAATAATTAATTCTTCCCTCACCACTGGAACCGTTCCCCCAATCCTCAAACTAGCTGCCATCACACCCACCCTATTTACAACCGAGTGAACTTAGTTCTGGATATTTGACAGGCATTCCTGTGACAATTCTCTCCAGGGGAAGTTGTTCTGTACCACCCCGTCCCACTCGAGCCAGCCACTCTAGGCTACTATTCCCCCCCCCTGTGTTTTCTGCGGCGCATTCACACTATACGCGAGGCATGTATTTTACTCGTATTTACTGACATTACGCCCCCAGATGTAGCTACAGTTGTCATAGCAACAGTAAACACCAGGTCAAAGCAGCAACGGGACTGTGGTCATTTGTTGTTTAAAGAGACATGCTGCTGATGTGCGCTCTTGGTTGGTAAAGAACAGCTCATTCGCGCGCTTGCTTTGTAAATGCCAGCTTCCGGTGCACGAATATGAATAAACGGTTGTTTTTGGTTCGTTTTTTCGTTCCTGTTGACTAGTGATTTCATTTTTCTTATATGAAATAGAAAACGAAAATAAAAGCGTATTTTGAATCTTTGTTAAATCATATTAACACAGAAAAAGAAAAAATGCAGTGTAATTCAATATTTGTTTTTTGTTTTAAAAGGAAAATCAAATAAACCAATCGTTTTTTGTTTTTTGATTCCCACTCATGACGGAAAAATCCAATGACCAAAAGATACACTGACCTATTTGCTGAGGCATGATTTGAAAATTAAATCTCAAACGTCTTTTTCTTTTTAATTTGAATTAAGTACAAGAATAAGCAGTGTTGAATACGGAAATTAAAATGCAAATCGGGTCCGTGTATCTTTTGGTCATTGGATTTTTCCGTCATGAGTGGGAATCAAAAAACAAAAAACGATTGGTTTATTTGATTTTCCTTTTAAAACAAAAAACAAATATTGAATACACTGCATTTTTTCTTTTTCTGTGTTAATATGATTTAACAAAGATTCAAAATACGCTTTTATTTTCGTTTTCTATTTCATATAAGAAAAATGAAATCACTAGTCAACAGGAACGAAAAAACGAACCAAAAACAACCGTTTATTCATATTCGTGCACCGGAAGCTGGCATTTACAACCGAGTGAACTTAGTTCTGGATATTTAACAGGCATTCCTGTGACAATTCTCTCCAGGGGAAGTTTGATTTTAATATTTTATTGGTCGGGTTTACGTAAAATGGCTCTGTATGCTGCAGTTCGGGTAACCATGGCAACCATAGCGGCGCTGAAACAACAGATTAAGGATTATTTTTTAAAGATTGATTAAGGACTTGTTCCACAGCGGTTTGACGCACAATGACATTTCCTGCACGTTGCAGCAGATGTGTCTCCTGCAATGCTCAGAAATGAGCGTCAGAAGATTCTGTGCTCGGCATCATCTGAGGAGAAAAAGGCTACGCAGAGCTGGAGAGCGCTTTGATTCAATCTATTTATGAGGTTTTTATTCAGATGTCCACAGTATATTGCAAATATACACACTGCATGCGACGCGAGCGAGAGTCAGCGTCAAAAACAGTTCCATTGCTTTATTTTTTATTGCACTGTCTATACTGGTTGCGAGCGACGCGGCGTCGTTTTGAGCTGGACTTTTGTCGCACGCCCTGATTCTATTTTCTTCCCGTCGCTCGCGTTGAAAGCCGGTTGAAAGTTGAAAAAAAAAGTGTAAGTATCTGTCGTACTTACATTTAAATTTAGTTGTCTTTCATTGCAGAAACGTTGAATCCACTCAGTATGTTTGTGATCTTATATTTTTTAATATCTATCCATTAATTTTGTTCTAACTGATGGAACCAACAGGATGTATCGGTGAATCAGTACTGTAAACTAGAGATGGTTGTGTGTGAAGATCCCAGCAGATCAGCAGTTTGTGGAATCTTTATTGATCTTTGTGTAAAATGGGCTGCAGAGATGAACTTTGCTTTGAACAATTAAAGATTCTCGGAGTTTGTTCCAGAAAATACTGTAAAAGCTGTGATGGTTGGTGACCTTCCTGGTACTGAGACTAATCACAAAGACTTTTTAACAACAGTAAACTGATCCAACTTTTACTCAATGATTTTTACTTGAAGTCTCAAAAATCATCTTAATATCCACAAACAGACATTGGGGTGATTCAATAAGCCTCAACTGGATACAAGAGAATAGAAAACATTGAGAATGTTTCTGGAACAAACATGAATTGACAAAGTCAAGTTAATTTGTGTTTCACGTTTCATGTACAAATGCAGCTATTTTCACTGATCTTTTCAATTCTCTCTTAATCAGTGACTCAGACAGAAACTTTAAAAACCAGACGAAGCTGAAAACACAATGACAACAACAGGAAAACTCAGGATGAAATGTAAAAATGTAAATCAAAACAAATCACAGGATCTGATCTGTTTACTTGGTTACTTGGTTTACATTTACTTGGTTTTTCTTCCTTTTTTTCTACCAACTTTAATAATCAGCTGATTTGCAAAAACCTGTGAATAATATGTTTGTATTCTGTTTCTGTTGATTGTTAATAAATGATGGTCTCAATATGTTTTTATTTCCTATTTTAGGTATTTATTGGTGGGATGGGGAGTGCACTGATGTGGTCGGGACATGAATATAACTTGGTTTTTAGGGAGCAGCACTTTAATTTTGTTTTCCTGTGTTTTAACAACGTAATGATTATAAAAGGCTTTTTGAATGAACATGAAATACATGATGTGGTGACTACTCAAAAAACAAAACTTGCCACCTGATGGTGGTTTGGGATGGTTTGTTCTTGACTCGACTCCAGAGTGAATAAAAAGGAAAGGTTGCAAAAGTAATATCTTTGGGTGAGGTTCCCGTTTATTGGAACAACAAGGTAAATTGACAGAACAAATAAAAGTGTTTCTATTGTCTCTCTGGCTGCCGTGTAAAAACTGTGTGTGTCTCCCAACACCACTCAACTCAAACTAATCAACACTTCTGATCAACAGCAGCTGGGGCAAGGCTTGGGGTAAAAGAAAGGAACTGAAATCATACTGCACCCAAGTGGAAAAGCAAATACCTGCACAACATAATAAATTGCTCCTACACATGAATATCTGAGAAGTTTGTAAAACGCTGGAAGACAGAAACAAACTGAGCTGAAACTATATACATCTTCATCTGCGTCGTCATCACGGTCCAGTCAGAGTCTGTCCACAGAAACTGGTTCTGCTTCAACTCTGTGGACCATCAGGACACGACTCATCCGTCCAGGACACTCTCATCATCCCCACCTGTAGAGGGAAGAAGAAAGAAGAGAGCAGATAAAGGAGTGTTTGCAGAGATCCCTCCATCAGCTGTAGAGGAAGAAGAAAGAAGAGAGCAGATAAAGGAGTGTTTGCAGAGATCCCTCCATCAGAGGGAAGAAGAAAGAAGAGAGCAGATAAAGGAGTGTTTGCAGAGATCCCTCCATCAGCTATAGAAGAAAGAAGAGAGCAGATAAAGGAGTGTTTGCAGAGATCCCTCCATCAGCTGTAGAAGAAAGAAGAGAGCAGATAAATGAGTGTTTCCAGAGATAAAGGAGTGTAAGCAGAGATCCCTCCATCAGCTGTAGAGGAAGAAGAAAGAAGAGAGCAGATAAAGGAGTGTTTGCAGAGATCCCTCCATCAGCTGTAGAGGGAAGAAGAAAGAAGAGAGCAGATAAAGGAGTGTTTGCAGAGATCCCTCCATCAGCTGTAGAGGAAGAAGAAAGAAGAGAGCAGATAAAGGAGTGTTTGCAGAGATCCCTCCATCAGCTGTAGAGGGAAGAAGAAAGAAGAGAGCAAATAAAGGAATGTTTGCAGAGATCCCTCCATCAGCTGCAGAGGAAGAAGAAAGACGAGAGCATATAAAGGAATGTTTGCAGAGATCCCTCCATCAGCTGTAGAGGAAGAAGAAAAAAGAGAGTAGATAAAGGAGTGTTTGAGATCCCTCCATCAGCCGTAGAGGAATAAGAAAGAAGAGAGCAGATAAAGGAGTGTTTGCAGAGATCCCTCCATCAGCTGTAGAGGGAAGAAGAAAGAAGAGAGCAGATAAAGGAGTGTTTGCAGAGATCCCTCCATCAGCTGCAGAGGAAGAAGAAAGAAGAGAGCAGATAAATGAGTGTTTGCAGAGATCCCTCCATCAGCTGTAGAGGAAGAAGAAAGAAGAGAGCAGATAAAGGAGAGTTTGCAGAGATCCCTCCATCAGCTGTAGAGGAAGAAGAAAGAAGAGAGCAGATAAAGGAGTGTAAGCAGAGATCCCTCCATCAGCTGTAGAGGAAGAAGAAAGAAGAGAGCAGATAAAGGAGAGTTTGCAGAGATCCCTCCATCAGCTGTAGAGGGAAGAAGAAAGAAGACAGCAGATAAAGGAGTGTAAGCAGAGATCCCTCCATCAGCTGTAGAGGAAGAAGAAAGAAGAGAGCAGATAAAGGAGAGTTTGCAGAGATCCCTCCATCAGCTGTAAAGGGAAGAAGAAAAGAAGACAGCATATAAAGGAGTGTTTGCAGAGATCCCTCCATCAGCTGTAGAGGAAGAAGAAAGAAGAGAGCAGATAAAGGAGTGTTTGCAGAGATCCCTCCATCAGCTGTAGAGGAAGAAGAAAGAAGAGAGCAGATAAAGGAGAGTTTGCAGAGATCCCTCCATCAGCTGTAAAGGGAAGAAGAAAAGAAGACAGCATATAAAGGAGTGTAAGCAGAGATCCCTCCATCAGCTGTAGAGGAAGAAGAAAGAAGAGAGCAGATAAAGGAGTGTTTGCAGAGATCCCTCCATCAGCTGTAGAGGAAGAAGAAAGAAGAGAGCAGATAAAGGAGTGTTTTTTAAATTCATACATTTAATATGCCAACACATTGGTTTAAACACGCAGTAGATCACCGGTTACCACTGAATTAATGATATTGTTAACCTCTGATTTAAAATGAATATTACATGTTTATATGGGATGTTGAGTTTATTATTTTAAAGGTAATCCTGAAAGAGCCTTGTGAAGTTTCTGCTGTCAATAGACTCCACAAGTGGGTAGCTATAAATAACATGAGCAGCAAAATCATTCTGTGGCTGTTCCTTTTCTTAGTTGTGTATGCCAGTCATGTTTTCTTCTTGCAGGGTTTCTGTTCCTAAAGCGACGCCGTCTCCACCTCCAGGAACGGGAACAAAGTGACCGCCCTGTCATCATCTGCTTGTCTTGCTTTTCTTTTATCAGAGAACAGTGGACGTATATGAACGTGTTTCTCCCTCACAGGTCCAGGATCTCCAGCCCAAGATTTCTAGTCATTTCAATTCAATAACATTTATTTGAACAGACAAAAATCAACAGATTATTAAAGTCAGTTTTGCAGATTATCCTTGGGAAGACGAGGATCCTGCTCCATCTCATCCTTGATCTGCAAATAGAAATATAATTTATTTTCCTGCTCCACTAACACAACTAGTCGTCATCATGCCATGGTGTAATCACTGTTCTACATACAATAATGAATTTAACAAACCTAACCTTGATTATTATTAACATTTCTGATTGACTGAGAGCACTGCAGTTGTTAAATAATAAAATTAAACCTCAAAAATACAACTGGCCTAATAAATTGTGAACACAGTGTAGATGAATACTTTGTAGTGGTGTATATATTTAATAGACACTTTTATTTTGTTGCTATTGATGAATTTATAGACATTAAGATAGTGAATGCTCGGATACTAGATTACTTTCTCTTCTTTCTGTTTCCCACAGGTTTGGTTGATATTGCTAGAGGATATTTTAATAAAGCCAAATTTTACACCAGATACGCCTCTTTTTTTCAAATTGTTCCCCTTTGGAGGAGTCAGAGTGGGTCAAACACTACACTGATGAGCAGGACGTGGCGTCAAGCACTTTTCACAGTATTCTAATAAAATATATGCTCATATTCTCTGTAAGTGTGTAAAAGCAGCTTGTGTTCCACTTGTAATGTGAGATATTTCGTAGCCCCACCTTTGTTCTGCTGTCCTAATGCTGGAATACAGTCACTGTTAAATAAAATTGTCCTTCTGTAATGCCAAACATATTTTTCTGTGATTTAAGAGCCTTCATACATTGTCTTTTAATTAGTTTACTTGCTCACAGACAGACACTTGCTCTTATTGTCACATTCATCATTTAAATACATCAGACTGTATTTAAATGCAGCATTAACACACTGACCACAGACTGATGAACATCTGCAGCATCGTACTACAGATAAATACATCTGTATCATCAAATATTTAACTGAAAACCATAATTTATCATTGTCCAGTGTAAGGGAGTATTAATAAATCACTTACATGAATCTCATGTAGCTACACAAGAGATGCATTACCAGATTACAGTGCAATTGCTAATGTATCTGCAATCCATGAAGCAAAGTTTTCCCTTCCCCCAAAATAACAGAAAAGTTTGTCAAATTACGCTTTTGGTTTAGTCATCCAGCCATTCAATACACGTAACTGACATTTTTGTATTCACAGTGATTCATTATCAGCTGTATAATAGACTGTATAGGAACTCGCGGGGCTTCATGAACCACGTGACCGCTCTGTTTTATCCACTAATCTGCTGGAGCATTTTCACAAATGTTTGTAACTTTTTTTTCCCTCTTTTTTTCTTAATTTTTCCCTTTTTTTCTTCTTTTGTTCATTTTTCTTCTTTTTTTCTTTCCTTTTTAATCTCATGCTCCATCAGCTCCATCAGAACCATGGAGAGCTCCATCAGAACCATGGAGAGCTCCATCAGAACCATGGAGAGATCCATCAGAACCATGGAGAGATCCATCAGAACCATGGAGAGCTCCATCAGCTCCATCAGAACCATGGAGAGCTCCATCAGAACCCTGGAGAGCTCCGTCAGCTCCATCAGAACCCTGGAGAGCTCCATCAGAACCCTGGAGAGCTCCGTCAGCTCCATCAGAACCATGGAGACCTCCATCAGCTCCATCAGAACCCTGGAGAGCTCCATCAGAACCCTGGAGAGCTCCATCAGAACATTGGAGAGCTCCATCTGAACCCTGGAGAGCTCCATCAGACCCCTGGAGAGCTCCATCAGAACCATGGAGAGCTCCATCAGAACCATGGAGAGCTCCATCAGAACCCTGGAGAGCTCCATCAGAACCCTGGAGAGCTCCATTAGCTCCATCAGGACCCTGGAGAGCTCCATCAGAACCATGGAGAGCTCCATCAGAACCCTGGAGAGCTCCATCAGGACCCTGGAGAGCTCCATCAGGACCCTGGAGAGCTCCATCAGAACCCTGGAGAGCTCCATCAGGACCCTGGAGAGCTCCATCAGCTCCATCAGAACCCATGGAGAGCTCCATCAGCTCCATCAGACCCCTGGAGAGCTCCATCAGAACCATGGAGAGCTCCATCAGAACCCTGGAGAGCTCCATCAGGACCCTGGAGAGCTCCATCAGGACCCTGGAGAGCTCCATCAGAACCCTGGAGAGCTCCATCAGGACCCTGGAGAGCTCCATCAGCTCCATCAGAACCCATGGAGAGCTCCATCAGCTCCATCAGACCCCTGGAGAGCTCCATCAGAACCCTGGAGAGCTCCATCAGGACCCTGGAGAGCTCCATCAGGACCCTGGAGAGCTCCATCAGGACCCTGGAGAGCTCCATCAGAACCCTGGAGAGCTCCATCAGGACCCTGAAGAGCTCCATCAGCTCCATCAGAACCCTGGAGAGCTCCATCAGAACCATGGAGAGCTCCATCAAAACCCTGGAGAGCTCCATCAGGACCCTGGAGAGCTCCATCAGGACCCTGGAGAGCTCCATCAGAACCCTGGAGAGCTCCATCAGGACCCTGGAGAGCTCCATCAGCTCCATCAGAACCCTGGACAGCTCCATCAGCTCCATCAGCTCCGTTAGAATCCTGGAGAGCTCAAATTAAATTAAATTAAATTTTATTTCTATAGCGTCTAATACAACAGATGTCTCTAGACGCTTTCCAGAGATCCAGAACATGAACATAAACATAAATTCCTTCAAAGCTTCCTCATTAGAAACATTAATTATAGGACACTGCTATGATAAACGTTTAATTTCATCCCTGTTTGATTCACTCGTATCCGGGTCGATGAATCTTCAAACATGAACTGATTGTGGATGGAAGACGTAGCAGATTTAATATCACTAAAGACTGATATTTAACTGATATTTAACTGTTGTGATTTTGGATGGAAGACGTAGCAGATTTAATATCACTAAAGACTGGAACGCTCAGAAACAAACAATTAATACAACCTGAAACTTATTCAGTATAAATGTCTGATGCGGACATAACCCCAGTCAAACTGTACAAGTTTAATGAAAACAACCCTGATACATGTATTAAGTGCAAATTTTATTTTATTATTTATTTTATTGGTTTATTTGACAGGGACAATGCACATTAATAAACATTGCTGTAAATGTGCCAGAGTTACTAAAGAGGCTATTTTTCATCTGTAGTCCCTGGACAGATGTTCAAAACAGAACAGTCAAAGTCAAAACAGAAATGTAAGATTAAAAATACAATTCATTTATAGGCATGCAGAACAATAATAAAAAGAAAGAAGAAAAACTAAAATAATGTTAGCGAAAAAATAAAATGAATAATGTTAGCCAGAACATCATTCAGGTCACCTTTGTATTACATTGTCAGGTAAAGTTTAAACATGCAATACGGATGCTCATAATGCAAGACAAGCAAAACAATAAAAATGAGGGGTATTAAATATGCAAAGCAGAAGCTCCAGCATAGTAGGCATGCAGAGTATATACAATACATAAAACAGTCTGCTTACAAAAACCCCCGGACATGCACACAGGTACATGAGACCAGTGGTAGCAAGACAGAAAGCAGCGAGGGAGGTTCAGTAAGGTGTAAAGTACAGAAAGGTGCAATTAAGTTTTAGTGCTGACAGAGCAATGAAGCCAGAGGAACGTTGTACCGCTGCATATCAGTTAAATATCAGTTAAATATCAGTTAAATACCAGTTAAATATCAGTTAAATACCAGTTAAATATCAGTTAAATACCAGTTAAATATCAGTTAAATACCAGTTAAATATCAGTTAAATACCAGTTAAATATCAGTTAAATATCAGTTAAATACCAGTTAAATACCAGTTAAATATCAGTTAAATATCAGTTAAATACCAGTTAAATATCAGTTAAATACCAGTTAAATATCAGTTAAATATCAGTTAAATACCAGTTAATTATCAGTTAAATATCAGTTAAATATCAGTTAAATACCAGTTAAATACCAGTTAAATATAAGTTAAATATCAGTTAAATACCAGTTAAATATCAGTTAAATATCAGTTAAATATCAGTTAAATATTCGTTAAATATCAGTTAAATACCAGTTAAATACCAGTTAAATACCAGTTAAATATCAGTTAAATATCAGTTAAAAATCAGTTAAATACCAGTTAAATACCAGTTAAATACCAGTTAAATACCAGTTAAATACCAGTTAAATATCAGTTAAATATCAGTTAAATACCAGTTAAATATCAGTTAAATATCAGTTAAATACCAGTTAAATATCATTTAAATATCAGTTAAAAACCAGTTAAATACCAGTTAAATATCAGTTAAATATCAGTTAAATATCAGTTAAATACCAGTTAAATATCAGTTAAATATTCGTTAAATATCAGTTAAATACCAGTTAAATACCAGTTAAATACCAGTTAAATATCAGTTAAATATCAGTTAAATATCAGTTAAATACCAGTTAAATATCAGTTAAATATCAGTTAAATATCAGTTAAATATCAGTTAAATATTAGTTAAAATCCTTTAAATATCAGTTAAATATCAGTTAAATACCAGTTAAATATCAGTTAAATATCAGTTAAATACCAGTTAAATACCAGTTAAATATCAGTTAAATACCAGTTAAATACCAGTTAAATATAAGTTAAATATCAGTTAAAAATCAGTTAAATACCAGTTAAATACCAGTTAAATACCAGTTAAATATCAGTTAAATATCAGTTAAATACCAGTTAAATATCAGTTAAATATCAGTTAAATACCAGTTAAATACCAGTTAAATATCAGTTAAATATCAGTTAAATATCAGTTAAATACCAGTTAAATACCAGTTAAATATAAGTTAAATATCAGTTAAATACCAGTTAAATATCAGTTAAATACCAGTTAAATATCAGTTAAATATCAGTTAAATACCAGTTAAATATCAGTTAAAATCCTTTAAATATCAGTTAAATACCAGTTAAATATCAGTTAAATACCAGTTAATGATGATATACACCTGTGAATATATGATTTAACAACAGACCTGCACGCATCGTAGCCATGAAATCAACCAGCCTCTTTACTCACAGTTCCACCAACTCCAGGACCAACTCCGCCCATCACGGACTAACGGACCAATCACAGCCCAGCCGACCGGGACCAACTTGGATAACAACTGCAAACAGGAAATTCCACACAGGATTAACAGTAAAACATAACTATTAAACACATTAAAAAACCCAAGCATCATAAACTTATACACAAGACACGACCACAAAATGCAGAATAAAACCACAAGCTCCACCCACAGCGAACCAACGGACCAATCACTGAGGATTTCAAAATATTTAGACCCGCAACCCTAGCAAAGGAGGATTTACCAGAACATGACCCTCCCCCATCTCTCTGACCCTGACCCTGACCCTAACCTAACCCTTACCCTAACCCTCTACCCCCTTCCCCATCTCTCCCCCTTAACCCTTACCCTAACCCTAACCCCAACCCTAACCCTAACCCCAACCCTAATCCTAACCCTCTACCCCCTTTCCCATCTCTCCCCCCTAACCCTTACCCTAACCCTAACCCCAACCCTAATCCTAACCCTCTACCCCCTTCCCCATCTCTCCACCCCAACCCTAACCCTCTACCCCTTCCCCATCTCTCCACCCTAACCCTTACCCTAACCCTGACCCTGACCCTAGCACTAACCCTTACCCTAAAGGCGGGAATATACTCTACGCAGGTGGCTGCGTATCCTGCGTACTCTGCGAACGTGTCTGTTCATGCTCCACTGCGTACCTCGCGTACCACCCGAGTAGAGCCTGTCATACCGATGGTGACCGATAGGGGGCAGTAAGCAGAGCAACAGTTGGAAAAGCTACTTATATTAAGTAGCAGAAGTAGTAGCAGCAGCAGCGGTAGCAGATTAGAAAAACGAACACTTTTACAGGACAATATTGGATGATGTAGGAGATTATAACATCGTGTGAATGTGTTTGAATGTGTATGAATGTTTGGTGGTGGTCGGAGGGGCCGTTTGGCGCGATATGGCAGCCACGCTCCCGTCAGTCTGCAGGGCAGCTGCGGCTACAGACGGAGCTACCACCGGGGAGAATGTGTGTGAATGAATAATGATCTCTGAAGCTAAAGAAAACCACAACATTATTATTATTATTATTACTCTTTTTTTAATGTGTATTACTTATTTATATTACTGTTTTACCCCCTTCCCTGTGTGTGTGTGTACTTCTGCTACGTGAGTTTCCCCGTTGAGGGAGTAATAAAGGACTATCTTATCTTATTATTATTGCTTATTATCAAAAGTGGATAGTCTTTCCAGACTAATTTATCCAGCATTCTCCTCACCCATCTCAACAAGAATGACGAAACAATAAATCCAGTTAATTTTAGGTTCATATGGAGAAGTAGATGTCAATATATAAGAAAGATTAACATGGTAAAAAAATGTATTGTTCCTAATATGATTCCAAGTCATTCATTCATTCATTTGCAAGTCATTCAATAGTATTTTTATTGAAAAACAGAGTATTTAAAATAAAATAAGTCCCGTCAATTGACTCCTGGCTCCCGGCTCCGCTTCCTCCCGGCTCCGGGAGGCACCGAGGCTCGGCGCGTACCTCCGCCGGGGCTCGGCCGCCGGGGCTCGGCCGCCGGGGCTCGGCCGCCGGGGCTCGGCCGCCGGGAGTTGGCCGGGGCTCGGCGGCCGGGGCTCGGCGGCCGGGGCTCGCCATCCGCGGTACTCCCGGGGACTCTAGTCCCGCAGCACCAGTGAGTATTTTGACCGGAGAGATTATAAAATACCGGACTTCGGCATATTTTACCGGACAACGGAAACCCTGGGGGGAAGTTAAATATTGCATAAATATATGCACGGGGAACTTTCTCCAGGGGAGAGCAGCATAATCGTGCCAGCTGGGATCAGACCGGGAACAGCGATACTAGCGGCCAGAGCGAGAACTGTAGGTCGCGTACGGGTTCAGTGTCTTTTTGAGAACGTGCACGTCGACGCGTCAAATGTACGCAGGATACGCAGGATACGCGTGACGTGACGTCACACGTATCCTGCGTCGCGCGTACGCGTTCTGAACGGCAAGTATATACAGCCCTTAACCCTCTACCCCCATCTCTCCACCCTAACCCTAACCATAACCCAAACCCTTACCCTGACCCTAACCCCTACCCTAACCCTCTATCCCCTTCCCTATCTCTTCACGCCAACCCTAATCCTCTACCTCCTTCCCCCTTTCTCCCCCTTAACCCTTACCCTAACCCTAACCCCAACCCTAACCCTAACCCCAACCCTAATCCTAACCCTCTACCCCCTTTCCCATCTCTCCCCCCTAACCCTTACCCTAACCCTAACCCCAACCCTAATCCTAACCCTCTACCCCCTTCCCCATCTCTCCACCCCAACCCTAACCCTCTACCCCTTCCCCATCTCTCCACCCTAACCCTTACCCTGACCCTGACCCTAGCACTAACCCTTACCCTAACCCTCTACCCCCATCTCTCCACCCTAACCCTAACCATAACCCTAACCCTTACCCTGACCCTAACCCCTACCCTAACCCTCTATCCCCTTCCCTATCTCTTCACGCCAACCCTAATCCTCTACCTCCTTCCCCCTTTCTCCCCCTAACCTAACCCTAACCCTCTACCCCCTTCCCCATCTATCCACCCCTACCCTAACTCCAACCCTCTACCTCCATCTATCCCCCCTAACCCTAAACCCCCTCCAACTCATCTCATCCCTTTTGTTTCCACCTTCTCTCACCATGTCACTCAACTAGATAGGATTATCAAACCCAACTTTTCTGTTACTCAATCTCTCCACCCCATCCTACACCAAACCAGACCCATATCCGCATTTAGAAAACACCGGAACCATCAGGATGTTTTGGTTTCGATCACTTTTTTCCAACAATAAACCAACCCCTCCTCTCCCCTACAGTCACTTTTACAAAGCAAGGAAATTCATCTACAACCCCTACACAAAAAAAAATATCCCATTCTAGGTTCCCTTTCCCATCAGACCACCAACGCAGTTTATGCCATCACCTGCACACTATGCAATAAAATCTACGTTGGAGAGATAAAGCATTCCATTTATACACGACTTACACAACACTTATATAACATTGAGAAGGGCCGTCAGATCCTCTCCGCCCTCCTCCTCTGTCCGTCCGTCCAATGGTCATTTTGACCAGTTATTGATAGGTGGTTCGTGGGATGTGATTGAAAGTGCTGTACCAGGTGGGTCTTCACGGATCCATAGGCTGGGGACTGCTGCACCGGGGGGCTTAAATGAGGAATTATCCACTTAAAAGCTCAACCATGCCCCCGGGGCGTTTGCCCCCTACTGGCCTGTGAGATCCGGGTCCCCTCCCCCATCATTTTATTAAAATATTTATATATTTATTTTCTTTTGTTCCCCAACCTACCACCTTGGGATGTCACCACATTAGGAAAGGGCACCCTACATTGTGATTTTTAGTGTGTTTTTTCTACTAACCTGTTTTTATTAACATTTATTGTAGCACTTTTTGATAGCACTTTCTTTTATAGCACTTACTCTTATATCCCGTTTTTAACACATTTATATTTACCCTTGGGTGCTCTTCGCCTTCCGGACCACACCCCTTAACACCCCCCCCCCCCCAAAACATAGAAAAGAAGAACTTTGCGTTAAGACCTTCCCTTTCCGTCATCGGTTTGCTGCGTGTAAAAACCTTTCTGGTCCAGAGCTGGTGAGGCAGCTGCTGCTGCACAGATCAGAGACACAGTGATGATCAATGATCATTAGTTTTCTTCATCAATCAAACTGTGAGGTGTTTTTATTTCCTGGAATGAAGCCGTCGTCTCCAGCATTAAAGTCAGTTTGGTTCCTGGAAGAAGTTGTTCTTTGGTGCTTGTGTAACTACTGACGGCGTATTTTCATCCAGAAGTCTTTCTGACTGAACTTCCAATAGCATCAATGTTGACACAGAAGCTCCCAGAGGTTCATGCAGACGGGGTTAAAAACAACCGGCTGATTAACTGAAACATTTTACTTTTTTTCTTCTCCCAGGTCATAAGACTTCTTAATCAAGAAACACTTAATCAAGACTCTGAACTCTGTCAATCATCACACCTCATATCACATGTATTACTTGTTTGCACTGGATACAGCATGTTTATATCTCTTTATCTTTGCACATTGAACCTTTGTCTTTGCAGATCAACCTCTGAGCTTCCTCACATTACAGTAACAAGATTTTCAAGTTTCTGTAGTAATGATACCCAGTCGTAGCGATATATACAGTAAACCCTTCATGGCTGAGTTTTGATCGTCATCATTGGTGGACGTCCTACCACAGCTAAGCTTTCTGGTGGATCTGTGGGATCCAACCCTCACCCCTGATTCTTTACTGCAGTCAACAACTCAGAAATATTCAAGAATCACAAGTAAGGGATGTGTTCATGATGGAAGCAGCTTTCACGCCATGATCAATCACTGATCAATCACTGATCACTCCACAAGTAGCATTTCTGATGACATCACTGATGACATCACTGATGACATCACTGATGACATCACTAATGACATCACACACACTATGTCCCAACAGCTGGATGGACATTGTTGACAGAAACACACAGGAGCCAGTAAATAATGGGACTTAATCTGAACAATGATGAACCAAAATAAATTAATAAACCTAAAAAAATCTCAGATCATTTACTCAATAATTTAGTTGAAATTCATTAACAATCTTCAATATAAATTGTCACCTTCATTTTTTAAGTTCAGCCAGATTATTTATGAGACTCTTCCTCCTCCTACCTGTCCATTCTCCTCCTACCTGTCCATTCTCCTCCTATCTGTCCATTTTCCTCCTCCTCCTCCTCCTCCTCCTCCTCCTCCTCCTCCTCCTCCTCCTCCTCCACAGGTGCAGCTCTGACTCATTCCAGGATCAGTTCAGTTGCGTCCCAGTGGGTTTTGTTCAGACTGCAGAATCTTCATCTTCAACTCTTTGGACTGTTTGAACAAACTGTAAGTTTGAACTTTGTTTTCGGGAACTTTCCTGTTTGTTTCTGGTTGGAGAAGGTTTTCACTGCAGACTTTGATCATGCTGCATGATTGTTAGATGACAATATTTGAATCAGATTTATTTTTGATCTGTTGTAGCCATTTTACCTCAATGTGATTTATGTTTAAGATGATTAATACCTTTTGTAAGACTTTGTTTTTATATTTCTTCAAACCAGTGACTAGTCACAAAGCAGAATATTGCATTTCTATTGGCTGCTGTATGTAGAATAAATATACGGTAACTCAGTGAAAGTTTACAAGTCACTGGACATTTGAGATACACAGTCTTTTGACTAGCATACTTTATTTTATTCATTAACGTTAAGGATTTGCTTCTGTATGTTGTATGATTTTTCAGTTTTTGGAGTAAACATAGAAAAGAACAACTTTGCGTTAAGACCTTCCCTTTCCGTCATCGGTTTGCTGCGTGTAAAAACCTTTCTGGTCCAAAGCTGGTGAGGCAGCTGCTGCTGCACAGATCAGAGACACAGTGATGATCAGCTGATAATTAGTTTTCTTCATCAATCAAACTGTGAGGTGTTTTTATTCCCTGGAATGAAGCCGTCGTCTCCAGCATTAAAGTCAGTTTGGTTCCTGGAAGAAGTTGTTCTTTGGTGCTTGTGTAACTACTGAAGACGGCGTATCTTCATCCAGAAGTCTTTCTGACTGAACTTCCAACAGCATCACTGTTGACACAGAAGCTCCCAGAGGTTCATGCAGACGGGGTTAAAAACAACCGGCTGATTAACTGAAACATTTTACTGAGAGACGTAAAATAAGTCTCTTCTCCAGGTCATAAGACTTCTTAATCAAGACACACTTAATCAAGACTCTGAACTCTGTCAATCATCACACCTTATATCACATTTATTACTTGTTTGCACTGGATACAGCATGTTTATATCTCTTTATCTTTACACATTGAACCCTTGTCTCTGCAGATCAAACTCTGAGTTTCCTCATATTTACAGTAACAACATGTTCGAGTTTCTAAAGTGAAAACTCTTTTCACAGAATCACCTATTTAATCACGTCTCACCTTTCCAACATTTGAAGGATAAGAAAGAAACAAACATAAAAATAGTACCACGTGACCTCTACTGCTCAGTAGAAACAAAAAACAAAAAAGAGGAACCAACCAGAGCAGGATCAGCTGATCTTTGTGCAGCACCAGTGATGTGTGTTTCCTCTGCAAGTGACGGTGTGTGTGTGAGCTGATGTGGACGTGAATTCAGCAGAATGGACCAGTGTGAGGACGGAGAGGACGGAGTCACTCCCTCTAAAACCTATCTGTGTGGGGGACATGAGAGTCGGAGCAAAGCTCAGAGGTGAGATGAGAATCTCTAACTGTCCGGGAGTGTTCTGCATGAGTTCAAGACTCACATCACCAAACATCATTATTACAGGAACCAACCTGGACCTGGACCTGGACCTGGACCTGGACCTGGACCCGGACCCGGACCCGGATCTGGACCTGGACCTGAACTTGAACCCGGATCTGAACCCAGCTGTGTGTCCTTGAAGAGCAACCTATTAAAAGACTTGGTAAACTTCTTTGAAGGAGACCAACGCTCTGCTGTAAAGAGGTGAGTGTATCCAAACACTGCAAATGATTTATATTTAATACTTTTTAAATACACTAAATATTTTTTTCTGTATAACTTATTTTTCATTTAAATATAATATGTATATTTTGAACTCAGAGTCCATCAGAAAACAGACTCTCTTGAACGTGGACCCAGCTGTGTGTCCTTGAAGAGCGACCACTCAAAGGTTGGGTTTATTAACTTTAAAGGAGACCAACGTTCTTCTTCAGAGAGGAGAGATTTATTTAAACACATTAAATGTATTTAAATCAGTCCTCATGTTAGGAAATGTCCACATGTTTCTTCCTGAGTAGATACGTGTAGTCCTGGATCCCTGTGGTCCTCCATCACCTGATGGTGATCTGAGCTTCCTCCTCATAGATCTTCATCTCCTGTCAGGAGCTTTTTCCTCTGGTTGGCACATCTGGAGGTCTTCCAGAGGACTGATCCTGATGATGATCCAGAGTTCCTCTTACTGATCCTGATGATGATCCAGAGTTCCTCTTACTGATCCTGATGATGGTCCAGAGTTCCTCTTACTGATCCTGATGATGGTCCAGAGTTCCTCTTACTGATGATGATCCAGAGTTCCTCTTACTGATCCTGATGATGATCCAGAGTTCCTCTTACTGATCCTGATGATGGTCCAGAGTTCCTCTTACTGATCCTGATGATGATCCAGAGTTCCTCTTACTGATCCTGATGATGGTCCAGAGTTCCTCTTACTGATCCTGATGATGATCCAGAGTTCCTCTTACTGATCCTGATGATGATCCAGAGTTCCTCTTACTGGTCCTGATGATGGTCCAGAGTTCCTCTTACTGATCCTGATGATGGTCCAGAGTTCCTCTTACTGATGATGATCCAGAGTTCCTCTTACTGATCCTGATGATGGTCCAGAGTTCCTCTTACTGATCCTGATGATGGTCCAGAGTTCCTCTTACTGATCCTGATGATGGTCCAGAGTTCCTCTTACTGATCCTGATGATGGTCCAGAGTTCCTCTTACTGATCCTGATGATGATCCAGAGTTCCTCTTACTGATCCTGATGATGATCCAGAGTTCCTCTTACTGGTCCTGATGATGGTCCAGAGTTCCTCTTACTGATCCTGATGATGGTCCAGAGTTCCTCTTACTGGTCCTGATGATGATCCAGAGTTCCTCTTACTGATCCTGATGATGGTCCAGAGTTCCTCTTACTGATCCTGATGATGGTCCAGAGTTCCTCTTACTGATCCTGATGATGGTCCAGAGTTCCTCTTACTGAAGATGGTCCAGAGTTCCTCTTACTGATCCTGATGGTCCAGAGTTCCTCTTACTGATGATGGTCCAGAGTTCCTCTTACTGATCCTGATGATGATCCAGAGTTCCTCTTACTGATCCTGATGATGGTCCAGAGTTCCTCTTACTGATGATGATCCAGAGTTCCTCTTACTGATCCTGATGATGATCCAGAGTTCCTCTTACTGATGATGGTCCAGAGTTCCTCTTACTGATCCTGATGATGGTCCAGAGTTCCTCTTACTGATCCTGATGATGGTCCAGAGTTCCTCTTACTGAAGATGGTCCAGAGTTCCTCTTACTGATCCTGATGGTCCAGAGTTCCTCTTACTGATGATGATGATGGTCCAGAGTTCCTCTTACTGATCCTGATGATGATCCAGAGTTCCTCTTACTGATCCTGATGATGGTCCAGAGTTCCTCTTACTGAAGATGGTCCAGAGTTCCTCTTACTGATCCTGATGGTCCAGAGTTCCTCTTACTGATGATGGTCCAGAGTTCCTCTTACTGATCCTGATGGTCCAGAGTTCCTCTTACTGATGATGGTCCAGAGTTCCTCTTACTGATGATGGTCCAGAGTTCCTCTTACTGATGATGGTCCAGAGTTCCTCTTACTGATGATGGTCCAGAGTTCCTCTTACTGATGATGGTCCAGAGTTCCTCTTACTGATCCTGATGATGGTCCAGAGTTCCTCTTACTGATGATGGTCCAGAGTTCCTCTTACTGATCCTGATGATGGTCCAGAGTTCCTCTTACTGGTCCTGATGATGGTCCAGAGTTCCTCTTACTGATGATGGTCCAGAGTTCCTCTTACTGATGATGGTCCAGAGTTCCTCTTACTGATGATGGTCCAGAGTTCCTCTTACTGATGATGGTCCAGAGGGGGGGGCGGGACCGCAGGCCAGAATGCAACTCCCGAGGCTCCGGCCTGCAAACATGCACAAAAAAGAGAAAAAAGGGGGGCCGGCACAAGAAACTACAGGAGCAATGGACAAAACGATACCTATGAGATATTTATAATAAATAAAAATGGTAATGGAGAAGAGAGGAAGGGAAGAGGAGAGGAGAAGAAGGGTGAGAGGCACCGCCCAGCGGATCATGTCGGTGCCCCCTGCAGCATAGGCCTATAGCAGCATATCTACCACCAAGCTATATTTGAGACTAACTATTATAGTCTTGTTCTATAGCTGCAACTATGACTACTGACTCTAACACACTAGAGTTTACACTACCTAGAGATTTACCAACACCAGCTAGAGGTTTACTAAACACTAATTATAGGCTTTACTAAACAGAAAGGTTTTAAGTTTAGTTTTAAAGGTGGAGGTGGTGTCAGCCTCCTCAACCCAGATTGGAAGTTGGTTCCATAGTAATGGTCCCTGATAGCAGAACGCCCGCCCTCCAAATCTACATTTAGATACTCTAGGAACTACGAGTAAACCTGCACTCTGAGAGCGGAGAGCTCTGCCAGGAACGTAAGGCTCTATCAGGTCTTGTAAATACTGCGGAGCTAAGCCGTTTTGGGCTTTATATGCAAGTAATAAAATTTTAAATTGGATTCTGAATTTTACAGGTAGCCAATGGAGCGACGCTAACACTGGAGAGACGTGGTCTCTCCTGCTAATTCCTGTCAGTACTCGCGCTGCTGCATTCTGGATCAGCTGGAGCCTATTCAGCAAATTACTTGGACATCCTGCTAACAACACATTACAGTAATCCAGTCTAGAAGATACAAACGCATGAACTAGTTTTTCTGCATCACTCTGCCAGAGGATTTTCCTAATCTTTGCAATATTACAGAGATGAAAAAACGCTATTTTACAAACCTGATTGACATATGGTTTAAACGACAAATCCTGATGGAAAACAACACCAAGGTTTCTCACAGTTGCACTGGAAGCCATCGCAACACCATCTAATCCCTTCCTAAGATGCTCTGGACCAAGAATGATAACCTCTGTTTTATCTGAATTTAGAAGCAAGACATTTCTGGACATCCAGTCCTTGATGTCCCTAAGACATGCCTGAAGTTTAACCAACGGTTCTGTCTCATCCGGCTTCATAGACAAGTAGAGCTGCGTATCATCAGCATAGCAATGAAAGTGTATGCCGTGATTCTGGATTATACTTCCCAATGGCTGCATGTATAAACTGAACAAGATTGGCCCTAGCACTGAACCCTGCGGAACACCATAACAGACCCTTGACTGTTCTGAAGAAACCTCATGTACATGAACAAACTGGAACCTGTCAGATAGATATGATTTAAACCAACGTAGAGCTGTCCCTTTAATCCCAACAACATGCTCTAACCTGTGCAGTAAAATGCTGATCTACAGTGTCAAAAGCAGCACTGAGGTCCAGTAGAACCAGTATGGACACTAATCCCTTACCTGAGGTCCAGTAGAACCAGTATGGACACTAATCCCTTATCTGAGGTCCAGTAGAACCAGTATGGACACTAATCCCTTATCTGAGGTCCAGTAGAACCAGTATGGACACTAATCCCTTATCTGAGGTCCAGTAGAACCAGTATGGACAATAATCCCTTATCTGAGGTCCAGTAGAACCAGTATGGACACTAATCCCTTATCTGAGGTCCAGTAGAACCAGTATGGACACTAATCCTTTATCTGAGGTCCAGTAGAACCAGTATGGACACTAATCCCTTATCTGAGGTCCAGTAGAACCAGTATGGACACTAATCCCTTATCTGAGGTCCAGTAGAACCAGTATGGACACTAATCCCTTATCTGAGGTCCAGTATAAACCAGTATGGACACTAATCCCTTATCTGAGGTCCAGTAGAACCAGTATGGACACTAATCCCTTATCTGAGGTCCAGTAGAACCAGTATGGACACTAATCCCTTATCTGAGGTCCAGTAGAACCAGTATGGACACTAAATCCCTTATCTGAGGCCATAAGGAGGTCATTCGTGACTCGAACCAGTGCTGTCTCTGTGCTATGATGCATTCTGAACCCTGACTGAAAGACTTCAAACAGATCATTTCTATACAAATAATCACATAACTGGCTTGATTGACTTATTAACGAGTGAAGTCAGCTCAGGGAGGTCTATAGGATCAAAACAGTCTAGAGACAAGTCAGAGCCTAGGGAAGTCGCTAAAGCTGAAGAAACACCCACAACCGGCTGGTTGATTTCTTCTCTAATTCTCGTGATTTTACTGTTAAAGAAGCTCATAAAGTCCTCACTACTGAGAGCTGCTGGAATGCACGGCTCAACAGAGCTGTGACTCTTTGTCAGCCTGGCTACAATGCTGAACAGAAAACGTGGGTTACTTTTGTTATCCTCTATCAACGTTGAATAATAAGCTGTTCTGGCTTTGCGAATGGCTTTTTTATATACTATTAGAATATCTTTCCGTCATGGTATCAATCATTAATATGTGTGCAGACAAAGAAAAAAAAAAAAAAAAAAAAGAATATCTTTCCATTCACGATAATAGAATATCTTTCCATTCACAATAAGAGTCTACAGACTTACAAGAGTACCACTTCCTTTCCATTTTACGCACGTTTTGTTTCAACATGCAAATATCTGAATTGTACCAGGGAGTTAAGCTCCTCTGGCTAGAAACCCTCCTTTTCAAAGGAGCAACGTCATCTAAAGCTGAGTGCAACAAATCAGCAGTGTTACTAACAAGAAAATCAACATCAGAGGTACAACTCAGGTCACTGGCCTCTACTGCTTCATTATTTTCCACCGTCGTAAGATGAGCAATGGCCTCCTTAAATTTAGCAATAGCTTAAAATAATACCTCCTATTTTGCACTTCAACATCGACAATATTAAATTCAAACGTTATTAAATAATGGTCGGATAAAAGGGAGTTTACAGGTGTCACCAACAGATCATCAGTTTCAACACCGTAGGTGAGAACGAGATCGAGAGTATGATTAAAACCCATTGATTCTAGAAGAGAATTCTAATTTAAGATTATCGCTTTCAACATCCATGTGAATATTAAAATCACCCACTATGATGAATTTATCTATATTGATCAATAATCCAGAAAGGAAATCTGAAAATTCAGTGAGAAACTCTAGATAAGCACCAGCATGGGGCCGGTACACTACCACTAACACAACTGGCTTCTCTGATTTCCAGCTCGGAAATTTCAGACTAAGCGTGAGGCTTTCAAATGTATTATAATTGCACTTAGGTTCAATTTTTATTCGGAGACTGGAGTTATAAATTGCTGCGACTCCTCCGCCTCGGCCCGTGTTTCTAGGAATGTGATGATTAAAGTAGCCGGGCGGAGTTGATTCATTCAAACTAACATACTCTTCCTCCTGTAACCATGTTTCTGTTAAGCAGAAAACATCACTGCTACTCTCTGTAATTATATCATTTACTAACAGAGACTTGGAGCTTAACGATCGTATATTTAGTAGTCCGCATCTAATTTTTCGGTCTCTTATTGGTACCAAATGTGCAGTGGTTTTAATTTTTACAAGGTTATTTTGGTTAACGCTTCTATAACGCCGCACCTGGTGAACTTTTGGAGGGCGGGGAACCGCAACCACTTCTATTTTGCTAGGCACCTGGTTAGAGTCGCCAATTACATCATGTAATCCTACAGTTTTGTTGGCAGGCGTTGGTCCTCGAGAAGCAGCAGAGAAGTGTCTTAAACTGCAGCTCTGCATCCTGGCCTGGACCCTGCGTTGTCAGGGAGAGGGTCTAATGAAACAGGCCAAATTACTAGAGACAAGAGCAGCACCATCCCGGTTGGCATGAATGCCGTCTCTTCTAATCAGACTGGGCTTTCCCCAAAACGTCTCCCAATTGTCAATAAAGGCCACGTCGTTTTCTGAACACCACTGATACAACCAGCGACGGATCGAGAGCATGCGGCTAAACATGTCATCGCTGGTCAGATTGGGGAGGGGGCCAGAGAAACCTACGGAGTCCGACACACTTTTGGCGTAGTTACACACCAAAACAATATTCATTTTAGTCACTTCCGACTGGCGAAGACGGGAGTCATTAGCTCCGACATTGATGATAACTTTACCATATTTACGATTACCCTTTGCCAGTAGCTTCAAATTTGCTTCAATGTCGCCCGCTCTGGCCCCTGGGATGCACCTAACTATGGTGGCTGGAGTCGGCTTCACATGCCTGACTATGGAGTCACCAATCACCAGGGTCGGTGAAAGTGTTAATTCAAGGCTAAGGCAAAATATCGAGATATATATTGTGTTTCGTGACATGGCCTAAAAATATGGAGATATTAATAAAAGGCCATATCGCCCAGCCCTACCCTCGATTCAGCGGTTCGCAGCTGGGATGAGAATCAGTAGCTCCAAATCAGAGACCATGGACCTCATGCACCCTCCCTGGGTCGGGGATCAGGTCCTGGTCTCGTTGGGGGAGTCCAAGCGTCTCAGGGTCTTGGTAACGAGTGAGGGATCAGTTCAAGGTGAATTACACAAACCTTGACTGACGTGTTTGAGTGGATGACTGAAGCAGCCGTCTGTACATAGAGTGTTATCGCTTCACAACAAGACTTCAGAAGCTGTTACTTGGACCTGTCAACCAATCACAGTCAAGCATCTGCAGACCAATCCTCTCTTCTCTCCATTTCTGCAGCAGTCAGCTTCAAACACATGACGATGTGACGTCTGAGGACCAGGATGACTCCAGGGAAGTGATGATCTCCAGGAGTGACAGCTATACTGTAAGTCAAACTGCTTCCAGTCTTAAATCACAACCTCCTTTGTTCCTGACAGAGAAACTCAAGAGTTCCTTGTTCTTCAGCTTCTTCAGCTGATGGAAGCAGAGATCTCTCTTTCAGAGCAAATCATGTTACAGACAACGAATACATCATCATTCCAACAGACCCGTCAGTCGATGCTAACGCAGAAGGGCCAACTTTTGAAATTCCTAATTTGACCACCAGAGGCTCCAGAAGTGAGGCAGTCTCGTAGTCTGTAGAGCAAGAACCGGACAAACGCTCTGACAAAGCTGAAGTAGAGCAGCTAACGTCTGAGAGGCTGTTAGAAACATCTACCGCCGTAGATGGGGCGGATGCGAAGGTAGCAGAGGTTGCTCAAGTGTTTAGTGATCCAGTGTGGACCTTGATCCAGTTTCTGAACCTCAACCAGGTCTGTCCCCCCGAAGATCTCCGCTTAACCCTTTCATATTCAGGAGGTGAAGACGCGCAACAAAGAGCTGTTAGTGCAAGCGATGCGTCTCCGGATCAGAGCTCTTGAAAAGAGTTGACCGGTGTCCATAGCTACGTCACCTCAAAGCACACACGTTGACGTCAGTAAAAACACCACATTAGTTCCTTCGTTTCGGTCAGACGTTGACTCTTATTTAGGGCTACTGCACTAAATTAGTGTTGGTCTCTGCCGTTGCAGTGCTAACTTGAAAAGAACGGTGTTGCACGCCTATGAACTTGTCCCTGAAGCAAATGGACAAGGTTTTAGAAACTTGATTCTAACGTATAAAAATGTGTTTCCTCTAAAAGTTACACAAGCAAAAAAGATTCACGCAAGCAATCCAGATACGCTCTCCGTACGCAGGATATCATTACTTACTCCATCCCCTTGGTCCGCACAGAGAAAGGCAAAAGGGCGTTCTCTTTTGCAGCCCCGTCCACTTGGAACTCCTTGCAACAGAGTCTGAAGTTGACGAACCTGATTCCCCTTGCTAGTTTTAAGCTTTTGCTTAGAGACATGGAGAGTGCATCTTTATCTTGTACTTGCACTAGATGACCTCTGCCGCAGCTAAGCATTTAAAGCACATAAGCTAGTCTGTGTTCTACAAGTTTTATTTTTGTCTGGGGCTAGTGTGCTAACCTGATATCTCTATTTTCCAGCTATTTAACGGTTATAGTGTATTGTCATTTCCACTCTGCATCAGTTTCAAGTGTTATGTCCTGTCATATCTTGTCATGTCTCATTTTTATGTTTTATGCAACTGTGTGGATGTGAACAGGTCACACTTGAAAATGAGTCTTCGGACTCAAGTGTTTTATCTGTATAAATAAAGGATAAATAAAAATAAAAATAAATAAAACAATCCAAAACTGCTGAACGGAGACGCACATCGAAAATGGTGCATTAAAATGTATGTTCTGGTGATGACCGTGAGTGTTTTCATTGCCGTAAGCAAAGACACCCGATTGCAGCAAGCCTTGTTCTAATAAGAAAAGAGAAAAGATTCAGCCCTTACAGTGCTGGGGCCTCATTTAAAATGGACTGCGTAGGAGTCATACTAAAAGTGCACGTACACTCAAAAGCCGAAAATGGCGGGCGCAAAAAAAAATCCGGATCTATAAAACCGCGTGCACGCAGACTTCCACGTAGGTTCTCTTTATAAATCACAGTCCAGCTGGAAGGCTGCGCACGTGAATTCGCCTGGTATCCCGCCCCCTACACGCCCACTTTCTACCGAAAATGGAATCATTTTGCATATGAATGAGCCTGCTGAGCATGCGCAGTGGCTTCCTGCAACCTGTTTGGCTTCAGAATGAATGAATGAACGTGTCGAGCCACCGTGCCACTGAATTTCACTGAGATCTGAGATCTAGATGTTGTTGATGAGGAGGAGGACAGGAAAACCACATTATTTTGTGGTCACAGTAAAAGTAGAAAAATAAATAGCATAAAATAAAGCGAGTGAGTGGCAGCACGCCGTTGCTGCGCGGAACGCCGTGAGTTCCCCGGTGCAACAGGGGGACACACGTCCCCCCGTCTTTTCAAAATCATGTTTATTTTCCCCTTACTTTTTACAGTTTAAAAACTAACGGTAGGCTCAGCCTTAAATTGCAAATTATCAAGACACTGTATGAAAGCGATACGAGAACGGCCCCGCAGCCCCGCTTCACCCCCCCCCCCTCCCCGCTCCCCCTCGTCCTCTCCCGTCTCCCCTCAGAGCGGCTCAGGCGGGTTTATGGTTCTGCGTCACCAACGCAGAGCCTAGGCGTAGGTGCGCGTCGCCGCGTACCCTACGCCGTAGGCTCTGCGTCGTTTTAACGCGGGGCCATAATTTAGGCACCATACACCCGCACGTAAAGGTTTCACGCGCCCGTAAAACTCATATATATGAAAACAAATCTGAGTCCCTTTAGGGAAGAAATGAGGGGCTCCGTGGGGCTCCCTAAACGCAGCCCCTCATTTGTTCTGTCCTAAAGCGGTGAAGGAGGTTCCCGGCGTGTCCTGCACCGCGGCTGCAGCTCCAGCAGCACCAGCAGCACCAGAGTCCTGACTGACTGAGCTTCACACACAGAGGAACACGATCAGCGCTATATTATTTTATTTTATTATTTTATTATTTTATGTCTGATATATTTTGTGATATGTGATGACATTATTAAGAGTATGACATGAATCTGGCTTCATTTCACCACCTCAAACCCTGCGTCGCCAGTTCTCCGTGTCTTAAGTAAATTCTTACGGGAGGGTCCGAGTTGCCGTAAAGATAAGCAGATTTTTCGGTTAGTTTTTTCTTTTTAGATCCGAGGATTTGCGTAGAAGGCGGCTTCCGCAACTTTCAGGCGCTTTTTCTGCGCAAGCAAGCTTTATAGATGAGGCCCCTGGTCTCCAACAGCTATTGAGAACGTGCACACAGTATGGTGCTGACTTTGACATAAAGTACAATGCTGGTAAGAGTAAAGTTATGATTATTAGAAGCAGAGAAGACAGACAGTCAACCTTCCCTGACTTCCATCTGTCTGGTACTGCACTCAGTGTGTGCAGCGAGATCAAGTATTTGGGGCATATTATTGTTAATGACTTGTCTGATGATAAAGATATGTACAGGCAGCGTCGTAAGCTCTATGCACAAGCAAACATGCTGTGTCGTAAGTTTAGCATGTGCTCTGTATCTGTAAAAATTGCATTGTTTAAAGCATATTGCACACCTTTGTACACAGCCCACCTGTGGTGCCGCTACAAACAAGGTAGTATAAGAAAGCTCACAGTAGCTTATAATGACAGCATGAGGCTACTGTTGAGAGCCCCAAGAAGCTCCAGTGCAAGCCATATGTTTGTTAGTGTCGGGGTACCCACCTGCTCTGCTGTTCTGCGCAATCTGATGCACAGATTTATGTGTAGGGCGTCAGAATCAGAGAATGAATTTATTAATGTGTTGGTTAATCCTGTACGTAGTTCTGTAAGATTTTCGTCCAGACTGTGGAACCATTTTAGAACATGTTTGTATGCAAGCCTACACTGAATAGTGGGGAAAGCTCTGTACTTTGTATTTTGTGTTTGTTTGTTTTTTATTCTGTCTTTGTTTTTATTATCTTATTCTGCTTTTATGGTGATATGGATCCCCTTGGGTCTGAAATAAAGATTTAATAATAATAATAATCTAGGATCCCTGGTGGTGTGGGATCTGTTTGTTTCAGACATGCCCACATCAGACACACTAACCTTTGAGAAGCTCAGGCCGTCATAGCCAGCAGGCCTAGCTCCGCCCCCTATTGTGTTTGCTCTCTGTTACATGCAGCGTCGCCCAAAGTTGTCCAGAGCTGCCCAAGTCTTTAGTCCCTTTGTCCTGAGGGTTGCCCACATGTCCTGAGAGTTGTCCTGAGGGTTGTCAACATGGATCTTAAAATCAGCAACAATGATTCCACGGTTAAATCAACACAGATCACAGACAGCAGTTCACTGAAATCATCAGAGAAGTTTCACAGTATTTGCATCAAACATCGAGTCCTTGTCACTCCGAGTCTTGGGGGAACGATTTCATCAGACTTTAAAGAGCATATTGCAGGTTAGAATTTTTTCAAAAATGATACCTGACCTTATGTGAAAATGACTATGTGAGAAGTTAATGTAGGATTTAATATGTTTTACAAGACATAAGGGCACTTATTCAGAGGAAAGTGGCTGATTTTAGCCAAGCTCCTACAAACGCTTTTTTTTTCGAACACCGCGTCATATGACGTAGCACCAGGGAGACGTCTCCACAGCTCTGCCCCATCTTACTGCGCAGACCCCGTACACACGTAGTAGTATCTGCTAAACCGAAGATATTTTCTTACGTTTGGACCTGTCATCCACATGAAAACGCAAATAAACGAATGTTTAAAAAAACTCCAGGCAAAGTGAAGATATTTGAAAACTCAGTTTATGTAGATGCGTGTAGACAGAGACAGAGAGCAGTTCTGCGTTTTCGAACGTCACTATGCTCCAAAACAACAACAAATCTGCTCTGAGTCTGACGTCTAACGTGCGACCCAGAACTACAGATGATCCACCATCTGTTCTCCAAGCTATTTATTAAATAAATGGTCTCTGCTCTTGACACCGTTACACCGACGCAGAGCCTTCGCCGTAGGGTGCGCGGCGACGCGCAGCAGGGCTGCAGTTGGGCTGCGTCGATTAACGCAGCAGCTCCGCGGTGGGACCATGGATCTGACACGGGGGGAGTCGAGCTTGTTAACCGAGAAGGAGACGCGGATCCCGGGGAAGCGGCGCAGCAGAGGCCGGAAGACCAGATGATCTACAGGTTTGGAATGCTTATGAAAGTGGTCGAAAACGCAGATCTTCGGTTCTGTGTGGAAGGTTTTTTTTTTTTTTTTAACAACGATGTAATGTGGATAAACGAAGGGGGGGGAGTATTCGGTTTTAAAAATACCCGGCTATTTCGGATTCTTTTAATCAGAAAAAAGAGAAGATAATTAAAGCTGCAAGCAGCGATGAACGGGCCCTCGCACTCACGGCCACCACCCCCCATAAGCATATGAGAAACGATACCACCCACGACTTCCTATGTCAAACCATTCAAAAGTTATAGCAGAAAAAAGGAACAACCAATTAGAAGAAGGGGCGGGGCTAATTCAGGCCAATGAAGGTCAAGGACTCCATACAGAATCTGATGACACCACCCACGACTCTCTATGTCAAACCATTCCAAAGTTATAGCAGAAAATCGGAACAACCAATCAGAAGAAGGGGCGGGGCTAATTAAGGCCAACAAAGCTTAAGAACTCATTACAGATTCCCATGACCCCACCCACGACTCCCTATGTCAAACCATTCCAAAGTTATAGCAGAAAATCGGGACAACCAATCAGAAGAAGGGGCGGGGCTAATTAAGGCCAACGAAGCTTAAGAACTCATTACAGATTCCCATGACACCACCCACGACTCCCTATGTCAAACCATTCCAAAGTTATAGCAGAAAAAAGGGACAACCAATCAGAAGAAGGGGCGGGGCTATTTCTGGCCAATGAAGGTCAATGACTCATTACAGAGTCCCATGACACCACCCAGGACTCTCTATGTCAAACCATTCCAATGTTATAGCAGAAAATCGGGACAACCAATCAGAAGAAGGGGCGGGGTTAATTAAGGCCAACGAAGCTTAAGGACTCATTACAGAGTCCCATGACACCACCCACAACTTCCTATGTCAAACCATTCAAAAGTTATGGCAGATAAAAGTATTCTAGGGGGCGCTGTTGAGCCGTTAGGCCACGCCCATTAATGCAAACCATGAGATATCAAATTTATCGCCAAGTCTGGCTTGCATGCAAAATTTTGTGACTTTTGGAGAACTATCAAATATGGACCAATCACATGAAGGGGGGGGCGCACCTTTTGGCGTCTAGCGTCGCCACGGTAACACTTTTGAAAGAGAAAAGTAATGCGTGTAGTCGCAGGATGTAGACGCACATTTTGATGTATAACACACCTGGGTGCACGTTACGGTTCGGGCTGAATTAACTGCCGAAGGAATGGCATAAATTTTGCCAAAATGACACAATTTATTCAAAATGGCCGACATCCTGTTCGGTTTCGGCCATGGCTCCAAGAGACTTTTCTGTAAGTTGTGCCATGATACAGGTGTGTAGCGATTTTCGTGCATGTACGTCAAACCGTATTGTGGGGCTTGAGGCACAAAGTTTTCCGGGGGGCGCTGTTGAGCCATTTTGCCACGCCCATTAATGCAAACCATGAAATATCAAATTTATCGCCAGGCCTGGCTTGCATGCCAAATTTGGTGCCTTTTGGGGAACTATCAAATATGGACCAATCAGATGAAGGGGGGGTGCGCTTTTTGGCTTCTAGCGTCGCCACGGTAACACTTTTGAAAGAGAAAAGTAATGCGTGTAGTCGCAGGATGGAGACGCACATTTTGATGTATAACACACCTGGGTTCACGATACGGTTCGGGCTGAATTAACTCTCGAAGGAATGGCATAAATTGCGCCAAAGTGACACGATTAATTCAAAATGGCCGACTTCCTGTTCGGTTTCGGGCATGACTCCAAGAGACTTTTCTTTAAGTTGTGCAATGATACAGGTGTGTACTGATTTTCGTGCATGTAGGTCAAACCGTATCGTGGGGCTTGAGGCACAAAGTTTTCCGGGGGGCGCTGTTGAGCCATTTTGCCCCGCCCATTAATGCAAACCATAAAATATCAAATTTTTCGCCAGGCCTGGTTTGCGTGCAAAATTTGGTGACTTTTTGGGCACGTTTAGGGGGGCAAAAAGGCCCTCCTTTCGTCAGAAAAATAATAATAATAATTAAAGCTGCAAGCAGCGATGAACGGGCCCTCGCACTCACGGCCACCGCCCCCCATAAGCAAATCAGAAAAGACACCACCCACGACTTCCTATGTCAAACCATTCAAAAGTTATAGCAGAAAAAAGGGACAACCAATCTGAAGAAGGCGGGGCTAATTCTGGCCAATGAAGGTCAAGGACTCCATAAAGAATCTGATGACACCACCCAGGACTCTCTATGTCAAACCATTCCAATGTTATAGCAGAAAATCGGGACAACCAATCAGAAGAAGGGGCGGGGCTAATTAAGGCCAACGAAGCTTAAGGACTCATTACAGAGTCCCATGACACCACCCACAACTTCCTATGTCAAACCATTCAAAAGTTATGGCAGATAAAAGTATTCTAGGGGGCGCTGTTGAGCCGTTAGGCCACGCCCATTAATGCAAACCATGAAATATCAAATTTATCGCCAAGTCTGGCTTGCATGCAAAATTTGGTGACTTTTGGAGAACTATCAAATATGGACCAATCACATGAAGGGGGGGCGCGCCTTTTGGCGTCTAGCGTCGCCACGGTAACACTTTTGAAAGAGAAAAGTAATGCGTGGTGTCGCAGGATGGAGACGCACATTTTGATGTATAACACACCTGGGTGCACGTTACGGTTCGGGCTGAATTAACTGCCGAAGGAATGGCATAAATTTCGCCAAAATGACACAATTTATTCAAAATGGCCGACATCCTGTTCGGTTTCGGCCATGGCTCCAAGAGACTTTTCTTTAAGTTGTGCCATGATACAGGTGTGTAGCGATTTTCGTGCATGTACGTCAAACCGTATTGTGGGGCTTGAGGCACAAAGTTTTCCGGGGGGCGCTGTTGAGCCGTTAGGCCACGCCCATTAATGCAAACCATGAAATATCACATTTATCCCCAGGCCTGGCTTGCATGCCAAATTTGGTGCCTTTTGGAGAACTATCAAATATGGACCAATCAGATGAAGGGGGGGTGCGCTTGTTGGCGTCTAGCGTCGCCACGGTAACACTTTTGAAAGAGAAAAGTAATGCGTGTAGTCGCAGGATGGAGACGCACATTTCGATGTATAACACACCTGGGTGCATGTTACGGTTCGGGCTGAATTAACTCTCGAAGGAATGGCATATATTGCCCCAAAATTACGCAATTCATTCAGAATGTTCAAAATGGCCGACTTCCTGTTGGGTTTTGGCCACGGCGCCAAGAGACTTTTCTTTTAGTTGCGACATGATACAGGAGTGTACCAATTTTCGTTCATGTATGTCAAACCGTATTATGGGGCTTGAGGCGCAAAGTTTTTTCTGTCTGAACCAACCAGATGAAGGGTGGCCGCGCTTTTTGGCGTCTAGCGTCGCCACGGTAACGCTTTTGAAAGAGAAAAGTAATGCGTGTGGTCGCAGGAGGGAGACGCACATTTTGATGTATAACACACCTGGGTGCACATTACGGTTCGGGCTGAATTAACTGCCGAAGGAATGGCATAAATTGCGCCAAAGTGACAGGATTAATTCAAAATGGCCGACTTCCTGTTCGGTTTCTCGACATGACGCCCAGAGACTTTTCTTTAAGTTGTGACATGATACAGGTGTGTACCGATTTTCGTGCATGTACGTCAAACCGTATCGTGGGGCTTGAGGCACAAAGTTTTCAAGGGGGCGCTGTTGAGCCATTTTGCCACGCCCATTAATGCAAACCATGAAATATCAAATTTTTCGCCAGGCCTGACTTGGGTGCAAAATTTGGTGACTTTTTGGGCATGTTAAGGGGGGCAAAAAGGCCATCACTTTGTCAGAAGAAAAATAATAATAATTAAAGCTGCAAGCAGCAATGAACGGGCCCTCGCACTCACGGCCACCACCCCCCATAAGCATATCAGAAATGACACCACCCACGACTTCCTATGTCAAACCATTCAAAAGTTATAGCAGAAAAAAGGGACAACCAATCAGAAGAAGGGGCGGGGCTAATTCAGGCCAATGAAGGTCAAGGACTCCATACAGAATCTGATGACACCACCCACGACTCTCTATGTCAAACCATTCCAAAGTTATAGCAGAAAATCGGGACAACCAATCAAAAGAAGGGGTGGGGCTAATTAAGGCCAACGAAGCTTAAGAACTCATTACAGAGTCCCATGACACCACCCACGACTTCCTATGTCAAACTATTCAAAAGTTAAAGCAGAAAAAAGGGACAACCAATCAGAAGAAGGGGCGGGGCTAATTCAGGCCAATGAAGGTCAAGGACTCCATAAAGAATCTGATTACACCACCCAGGACTCTCTATGTCGAACCATTCCAATGTTATAGCAGAAAATCGGGACAACCAATCAGAAGAAGGGGCGGGGCTAATTAAGGCCAATGAAGCTTAAGGACTCATTACAGAGTCCCATGACACCACCCACAACTTCCTATGTCAAACCATTCAAAAGTTATGGCAGAGAATAGTATTCTAGGGGGCGCTGTTGAGCCGTTAGGCCACGCCCATTAATGCAAACCATGAAATATCAAATTTATCACCAGGTCTGGCTTGCATGCAAAATTTGGTGACTTTTGGAGAACTATCAAATATGGACCAATCACATGGAGGGGGGGGCGCACCTTTTGGCGTCTAGCGTCGCCACGGTAACACTTTTGAAAGAGAAAAGTAATGCGTGGTGTCGCAGGATGTAGACGCACATTTTTATGTATAACACACCTGGGTGCACGTTACGGTTCGGGCTGAATTAACTGCCGAAGGAATGGCATAAATTTTGCTAAAATGACACGATTAATTCAAAATGGCCGACATCCTGTTCGGTTTCGGGCATGACCCCAAGAGACTTTTGTTTAAGTTGTCCCATGATACAGGTGTGTACCGATTTTCGTGCATGTACGACAAACCGTATCGTGGGGCTTGAGGCACAAAGTTTTCAAGGGGGCGCTGTTGAGCCATTTTGCCACGCCCATTAATGCAAACCTTTAAATATCAAATTTTTCGCCAGGCCTGACTAGGGTGCAAAATTTGGTGACTTTTTGGGAATGTTAAGGGGGGCAAAAAGGCCTTCACTTTGTCAGGAAAATAATAATAATAATAAAAATTCCTGCAAATACAATAGGGCCTTCGCACTGAAGGTGCTCGGGCCCTAATTAAAGCTGCAAGCAGCGATGAACGGGCCCTCGCACTCACGTCCACCGCCCCCCATAAGCATATCAGAAATGACACCACCCACGACTCTCTATGTCAACCCATTCAAAAGTTATAGCAGAAAAAAGGAACAACCAATCAGAGGAAGGGGCGGGGCTAATTCAGGCCAATGAAGGTCAAGGACTCATTACAGAGTCCCATGACACCACCCACAACTTCCTATGTCAAACCATTCAAAAGTTATGGCAGAGAAAAGTATTCTAGATGGGGGTTGTTGAGCCGTTAGGCCACGCCCATTAATGCAAACCATTAAATATCAAATGTATCACCAGGCCTGGCTTGCATGCAAAATTTGGTGACTTTTGGAGAACTATCAAATATGGACCAATCAGATGAAGGGGACGAGGGCTTTTTCACGTCTAGCGTCGCCACGGTAACACTTTTGAAAGAGAAAAGTAATGTGCGTCGTCGCAGGAAAGAGACGCACATCTTGATGTAAAAAAAACACAAAATTTGCTTACAAAAATTTCAGCATCCTGCCAGGCTCGAACTCCCAACCGCCGGCACCAAAGATCACAATGATCTGGTAGAGCTATATCTCAGCTAATACCTCACATTGACTTACTGGCTTAGGACAGACCAAGATAGCGATATATGTCTGGAACTTTTTTTTCCTAATTTTTTAAATATTTGTAAGGTATAAATATTAGTAAAACACTACTATTTTATTATTACTTTTTCTGTAACCATTCCACCGCGGTTCTAACCGGGCTGAGCACGGGACTATTTCTAACGTCACCACATTACAACAGCTGATTGGTCGGGGGGCGGGGCCGTCATCACCCTACTCGCCACTGATTGGTCGGGGGGCGGGGCCGTCATCACCCTACTCGCCACTGATTGGTCGGGGGGCGGGGCCGGCAGACGTTTGAATCAGGAAGCGGGAGTCAAACCATTAAAAAGTTATAGCAGAAAAAAGGGACAACCAATCAGAAGAAGGGGCGGGGCTAATTAAGGCCAACGAAGCTTAAGGACTCATTACTGAGTCCCATGACACCACCCACAACTTCCTATGTCAAACCATTCAAAAGTTATGGCAGATAAAAGTATTCTAGGGGGCGCTGTTGAGCCGTTAGGCCACGCCCATTAATGCAAACCATGAAATATCAAATGTAAGTCTGACTTGCATGCAAAATTTGATTACTTTTGGAGAACTATCAAATATGGACCAATCACATGAAGGGGGGGCGCGCCTTTTGGCGTCTAGCGTCGCCACGGTAACACTTTTGAAAGAGAAAAGTAATGCCTGTAGTCCCAGGATGGAGACGCACATTTTGATGTATAACACACCTGGGTGCACATTACGGTTCGGGCCGTATTAATTGCCGAAGGAATGGCATAAATTGCGCCAAAATTACACAATTAATTCAAAATGGCCGACTTCCTGTTCGGTTTCGGCCATGGCTCCAAGAGACTTTTCTTGAAGTTGTGCCATGATACAGGTGTGTAGCGATTTTCGTGCATGTACGTCAAACCGTATCGTGGGGCTTGAGGCACAAAGTTTTCCGGGGGGCGCTGTTGAGCCATTTTGCCACGCCCATTAATGTAAACCATAAAATATCAAATTTACCGCCAGGCCTGGCTTGCATGCCAAATTTGGTGCCTTTTGGGGAACTATCAAATATGGACCAATCAGATGAAGGGGGGGTGCGCTTGTTGGCGTCTAGCGTCGCCACGGTAACACTTTTGAAAGAGAAAAGTAATGCGTGTAGTCGCAGGATGGAGACGCACATTTTGATGTATAACACATCTGGGTGCACGATACGGTTCGGGCCGTATTAATTCTCGAAGGAATGGCATATATTGCTCCAAAATTACGCGATTAATTCAGAATGTCCAAAATGGCCAACTTCCTGTTCGGCTTCGGCCATGGCGCCAAGAGACTTTTGTTTTAGTTGCGACATGATACAGGAGTGTACCGATTTTCGTTCATGTACGTCAAAGCGTATAATGGGGCTTGAGGCGCAAAGTTTTTTCTGTCTGAACCAATCAGATGAAGGGTGGGCGCGCTTTTTGGCGTCTAGCGTCGCCACGGTAACGCTTTTGAGAGAGAAAAGTAATGCGTGGTGTCGGAGGATGGAGACGCACATTTTGATGTATAACACACTTGGGGGCTCGTTACGGTTCGGGCCGTATTAACTGCCGAAGGAATGGCATAAATTTCGCCAAAATGACACGACCAATTCAAAATGGCCGACATCCTGTTCGGTTTCGGGCATGACTACAAGAGACTTTTCTTTAAGTTGCGTCATGATACAGGTGTGTACTGATTTTCGTGCATGTACGTCAAACCGTATCGTGGGGCTTGAGGCACAAAGTTTTCAAGGGGGCGCTGTTGAGCCATTTTACCACGCCCATTAATGCAAACCATTAAATATCAAATTTTTCGCCAGGCCTGGCTTGGGTGCAAAATTTGGTGACTTTTGGGGCACGTTTAGGGGGGCAAAAAGGCCCTCCTTTCGTCAGAAAAATAATAATAATAATAACGCGAAGAATTCCTACAGATACAATAGGGCCTTCGCACTGAAGGTGCTCGGGCCCTAATAAGAAAAATTCCTGCAAATACAATAGGGCCTTCGCACTGAAGGTGCTCGGGCCCTAATAACTAGAAAATTTCTGGAAATTTTGATATGGGCATGCCCTACCGCCCATTCGTCCCCTCTCGCTGCTTTGGTTTGGGGCTGTAGTGGTTGTTTTCGGGGTGGTTCTATGTCAGTTTGAGGTGTTTTTACGCTTGTATTTCATTCATTCCTGTGCTCCCAATAGTTATTAATGGGGCGCGCTTTTTGGCATCTAGCGTTGCCACGGTAACGCTTTTGACTGAGAATAGTAATGCCCATCGAGGCAAGATGGAGACGCATGTAACGATGTATGCCATGCATGAGTGCACGTTCTGGTTCAGGCTACGTTAACGGATAGGTTTTTTTTTCAACATGGTACAAAACCCCATCCGAATGAATGGGGCCATTTGGCCTGGATTTTGACATAAAATTTCCTTAAATCCCAGCTTCATGAGATTTGAGTATGTTGAAGTCCACAGCGTGCCGAGTCAGGGGACATTTGTACGATGTCTCTACGATAATCTGTTGCCTAGCAACAAGCGTCCAAAGTTAAATGGAAATAAAAAAGAAAAATGAAAGGTCAATATCGCAAAAATTTTAATAATTGGCATAATGAGCTTGTAGGGTCCGTTAGTGCCAATCGGGCCGAGTGTTTGAAAGTTTGAACGATGTCTCTACGATAAAGTTCGACCGAGCAATAAGCGTCTGAATTTTCGCCTTTTTTTTTGCTTATTGGCGTCTAGCGTTGCCACGGTAACACTTTTGACTGAGAAAAGTAATGCTCATCGAGGCACGATGGAGACGCATCCAACGATGTATGCCATGCATGGGTGCACGTTCCGGTTCAGCCTACATTAACGGATAGGTCTTTTTTTCACGATGGTAAAAAAACCCATCCGAATGAATGGGGCCATTTGGCCTGGATTTTGACAAAATATTTCCTTAAATCACAGTTTCATGAAATTGGAATATGTTGAACTGCACAGCGTGCCGAGTCGGGGAACATTAGTATGATGTCTCTACGATAACCTGTTGCCTAGCAACAAGCGTCCAAAGTTAAACAGAAATAAAAAAAAAACCTGAAAGGTAAATATCGCAAAAACTGTAATACTTGGCATAATGAGGTTGTACGTACTATTAGGGACAATCGGGCCGAGTGTTTCAAAGTTTGAACAATGTCTCTACGATAAAGTTCGGCCGAGCAATAAGCGCGGGAATTTTCGCCTTTTTTTTTGCTTTTTGGCAACTAGCGTTGCCACGGTAACCCCTATTACTGAGAAAAGTAATACCCATCGAATCACGATGGAGACGCATCCAACGATGTATGCCATGCATGGGTGCACGTTGCGGTTCGGGCCGTATTAACGGACGAAAAAAAGTGCGGAATAATAAGAATAATAATAAAAAAAGGGAAACCTTTCTAGATACTAATTTAACGCCTTCATTTTTCAGGTTTTCTCGGCCGTGTTTCATTTTTTGGGGATTTTCTTTTTCCACAACAGAGCGGGGTCATGCTTTACACCCGCTGGTGCGCAGTGGGACCTTTGCGACTTTAGCATGTTAGCGAAACGCTAGCAACATTGCCTTTTGGGCCATTCTGGACGATTGCAATATGGTCATGCCACTACTTGGCATGCCCATAATTAAAGCTGCAAGCAGCGATGAACGGGCCCTCGCACTCACGGCCACCGCCCCCCCATAAGCATATCAGAAATGACACCACCCACGACTCTCTATGTCAAACCATTCAAAGGTTATAGCAGAAAAAAGGGACAACCAATCAGAAGAAGGGGCGGGGCTAATTAAGGCCAACGAAGCTTAAGAACTCATTAAAGAGTCCCATGACACCACCCACAACTCTCTATGTCAAACCATTAAAAAGTTATAGCAGAAAAAAGGGACAACCAATCAGAAGAAGGGGCGGGGCTAATTCAGCCAATGAAGGTCAAGGACTCAATACCGAATCTGATGACACCACCCACGACTCTCTATGTCAAACCATTCCAAAGTTATAGCAGAAAATCGGGACAACCAATCAGAAGAAGGGGCGGGGCTAATTAAGGCCAACGAAGCTTAAGAACTCATTACAGAGTCCCATGACACCACCCACGACTTTCTATGTCAAACCATTCAAAAGTTATAACAGAAAATCGGGACAACCAATCAGAAGAAGGGGCGGGGCTAATTCAGGCCAAAGAAGCTCAAGGACTCATTAAAGATTCCCATGACACCACCCACAACTTCCTATGTCAAACCATTCAAAAGTTATGGCAGATAAAAGTATTCTAGGGGGCGCTGTTGAGCCGTTAGGCCACGCCCATTAATGCAAACCATGAAATATCAAATTTATCGCCAAGTCTGGCTTGCATGCAAAATTTGGTGACTTTTGGAGAACTATCAAATATGGACCAATCACATGAAGGGGGGGTGCGCCTTTTGGGATCTAGCGTCGCCACGGTAACACTTTTGAAAGAGAAAAGTAATGCGTGGTGTCGCAGGATGTAGACGCACATTTTGATGTATAACACACCTGGGTGCACGTTACGGTTCGGGCTGAATTAACTGCCGAAGGAATGGCATAAATTTCGCCAAAATGACACAATTTATTCAAAATGGCCGACATCCTGTTCGGTTTCGGCCATGGCTCCAAGAGACTTTTCTTTAAGTTGTGCCATGATACAGGTGTGTAGCGATTTTCGTGCATGTACGTCAAACCGTATTGTGGGGCTTGAGGCACAAAGTTTTCCGGGGGGTGCTGTTGAGCCATTTTGCCACGCCCATTAATGCAAACCATGAAATATCAAATTTATCGCCAGGCCTGGCTTGCATGCCAAATTTGGTGCCTTTTGGGGAACTATCAAATATGGACCAATCAGATGAAGGGGGGGTGCGCTTGTTGGCGTCTAGCGTCGCCACGGTAACACCTTTGAAAGAGAAAAGTAATGCGTGTAGTCGCAGGATGGAGACGCACATTTTGATGTATAACACATCTGGGTTCACGATACGGTTCGGGCTGAATTAACTGCCGAAGGAATGGCATAAATTCTTCAAAGTGACACGATTAATTCAAAATGGCCGACTTCCTGTTCGGTTTCGGCCATGTCGCCAAGAGACTTTTCTTTAAGTTGTGTACTGATACAGGTGTGTACCGATTTTCGTGCATGTACGTCAAACCGTATCGTGGGGCTTGAGGCACAAAGTTTTCAAGGGGGCGCTGTTGAGCCATTTTACCACGCCCATTAATGCAAACCATTAAATATCAAATTTTTCGCCAGGCCTGACTTGGGTGCAAAATTTGGTGACTTTTTGGGCATGTTAAGGGGGGCAAAAAGGCCATCACTTTGTCAGAAGAAAAAAAAAAATAATAATAATAATTAAAGCTGCAAGCAGCGATGAACGGGCCCTCGCACTCACGGCCACCGCCCCCCATAAGCATATCAGAAACGACACCACCCACGACTTCCTATGTCAAACCATTCCAAAGTTATAGCAGAAAATCGGGACAACCAATCAGAAGAAGGGGCGGGGCTAATTTGCACCAATTATGGTCAAGGACTCAATACCGAGTCCGATGACACCACCCACGACTCTCTATGTCAAACCATTCAAAAGTTATAGCAGAAAAAAGTATTCTAGGGGGCGCTGTTGAGCCATTAGGCCACGCCCATTCATGCAAACCATGAAATATCAAATTTATCCCCAGGCCTGGCTTGGTGCAAAATTTGGTGACTTTTGGATAACTATCAAATATGGACCAATCAGATGAAGGGGGCGCACTTTTTGGCGTCGAGTGTTGCCACGTTAACGCTTTTGAATGAGAAAAGTAATGCGCGTCGTCGCAGGAAGGAGACGCACATGTTGATGTAAAAAAAAAAACATACAAATTGCTGACAATAATCTTTGCATTGAGCTGGGATCGATCCAACGGTCTCCCACACGAAAGACGGTGACATTACCGCTGAGCCACGAATCAGCTTGGCCGTTTTCTGACTGACTGACTTAGGAGATACCAACATAGCGATGTAATCTGAGTCCCGAATTGTTTTTTCGTAATTTTTAAAATATTTGTAAGATATAAATATTAGTAAAACCCCACTATTTATTCTTTTGTGAATAGCATGTTCCAGTCTTTACTTCCTAGACACACACACTGCATGGAAGGGAGCGTTTGATTTATTGTTCACGTAACATTACTTTTATTTTTTCACAACCAAACCATGCACTTTATTTATGTCATTTGCACCGGGCAAGGACAAAAAATAAATGATTCCACCAAAATTCCAGAGATTTTTGGTGTTGGCTGACACATTACCAGCATATTTCAAATATGTCAAACCATTCAAAAGTTATAGTCAGAAAATATGGACAACCAATCAGAAGAAGGGGCGGGGCTAATTCAGGCCAACGAAGCTTAAGAACTCATTACAGAGTCCCATGACACCACCCACGACTTCCTATGTCAAACCATTAAAAAGTTATAGCAGAAAAAAGGGACAACCAATCAGAAGAAGGGGCGGGGCTAATTCAGGCCAATGAAGGTCAAGGACTCCATAAAGAATCTGATGACACCACCCACGACTTCCTATGTCAAACCATTCAAAAGTTATGGCAGAGAAAAGTTTTCTAGGGGGCGCTGTTGAGCCGTTAGGCCACGCCCATTAATGCAAACCATGAAATATCAAATTTATCGCCAAGTCTGGCTTGCATGCAAAATTTGGTGACTTTTGGGAAACTATCAAATATGGACCAATCAGATGAAGGGGGGGCGCGCCTTTTGGCGTCTAGCGTCGCCACGGTAACACTTTTGAAAGAGAAAAGTAATGCGCATAGTCGCAGGATGGAGACGTACATTTTGATGTATAACACATCTGGGTTCACGATACGGTTCGGGCCGTATTAATTCTCGAAGGAATGGCATATATTGCTCCAAAATTACGTGATTAATTAAGAATGTTCAAAATGGCCGACTTCCTGTTCGGTTTAGGCCATGGCGCCAAGAGACTTTTCTTTAAGTAGCGACATGATAAAGATGTGTACCGATTTTCGTTCATGTACGTCAAACCGTATTCTGGGGCTTGAGGCGCAAATTTTTTTCTGTCTGAACCAACCAGATGATGGGTGGGCGCGCTTTTTGGCGTCTAGCGTCGCCACGGTAACGCTTTTGAGAGAGAAAAGTAATGCGTGGTGTCGGAGGATGGAGACGCACATTTTGATGTATAACACACATGGGGGCTCGTTACGGTTCGGGCCGTATTAACTGCCGAAGGAATGGCATAAATTTCGCCAAAATGACACGATTAATTCAAAATGGCCGACATCCTGTTCGGTTTCGGGCATGACTCCAAGAGACTTTTCTTTAAGTTGTGCAATGATACAGGTGTGTACTGATTTTCGTGCATGTAGGTCAAACCGTATCGTGGGGCTTGAGGCACAAAGTTTTCCGGGGGGCGCTGTTGAGCCATTTTGCCACGCCCATTAATGCAAACCATAAAATATCAAATTTTTCGCCAGGCCTGGTTTGCGTGCAAAATTTGGTGACTTTTTGGGCACGTTTAGGGGGGCAAAAAGGCCCTCCTTTCGTCAGAAAAATAATAATAATAATAATAATTAAAGCTGCAAGCAGCAATGAACGGGCCCTCGCACTCACGGCCACCGCCCCCCATAAGTATCAGAAAAGACACCACCCACGACTTCCTATGTCAAACCATTCAAAAGTTATAGCAGAAAAAAGGGACAACCAATCAGAAGAAGGGGAGGGGCTAATTCAGGCCCAGGAAGGTCAAGGACTCCATACAGAATCAGATGACACCACCCACGACTTTCTATGTCAAACCATTCCAAAGTTATAGCAGAAAATCTGGACAACCAATCAGAAGAAGGGGCGGGGCTAATTAAGGCCAACGAAGCTTAAGAACTCATTACAGAGTCCCATGACACCACCCACGACTTCCTATGTCAAACCAATCAAAAGTTATAGCAGAAAAAAGGGACAACCAATCAGAAGAAGGGGCGGGGCTAATTTAAGCCAATGAAGGTCAAGGGCTCCATAAAGAATCTGATGAGACCACCCACGACTCTCTATGTCAAACCATTCCAAAGTTATAGCAGAATATCGGGACAACCAATCAGAAGAAGGGGCGGGGCTAATTAAGACTAACGAAGGTTAAGGACTCATTACAGAGTCCCATGACACCACCCACCACTTCCTATGTCAAACAATTAAAATGTTATAGCAGAAAAAAGGGACAACCAATGACAAGAAGGGGCGGGGCTAATTCAGGCCAATGAAGGTCAAGGACTCCATACAGAATCTTATGACACCACCCAGGACTCTCTATGTCAAACCATTCCAAAGTTATAGCAGAAAATCGGGACAACCAATCAGAAGAAGGGGCGGGGCTAATTAAGGCCAACGAAGCTTAAGAACTCATTACAGAGTCCCATGATACCACCCATGACTTCCTATGTCAAACCATTCAAAAGTTATAGCAGAAAAAAGGGACAACCAATCAGAAGAAGGGGCGGGGCTAATTAAGGCCAACGAAGCTTAAGGACTCATTACAGAGTCCCATGACACCACCCACAACTCTCTATGTCAAACCATTCAAAAGTTATGGCAGAGAAAAGTATTCTAGGGGGCGCTGTTGAGCCGTTAGGGCACGCCCATTAATGCAAACCATGAAATATCAAATGTATCGCCAAGTCTGGCTTGCATGCAAAATTTGGTGACTTTTGGAGAACTATCAAATATGGACTAATCACATGAAGGGGGGGGGCGCCTTTTGGCGTCTAGCGTCGCCACGGTAACACTTTTGAAAGAGAAAAGTAATGCGTGGTGTCGCAGGATGGAGACGCACATTTTGATGTATAACACACCTGGGTGCACGTTACGGTTCGGGCTGAATTAACTGCCGAAGGAATGGCATAAATTTCGCCAAAATGACACAATGTATTCAAAATGGCCGACATCCTGTTCGGTTTCGGCCATGGCTCCAAGAGACTTTTCTTTAAGTTGTGCCATGATACAGGTGTGTAGCGATTTTCGTGCATGTACGTCAAACCGTATTGTGGGGCTTGAGGCACAAAGTTTTCCGGGGGGTGCTGTTGAGCCATTTTGCCACGCCCATTAATGCAAACCATGAAATATTACATTTATCGCCAGGCCTGGCTTGCATGCCAAATTTGGTGCCTTTTGGAGAACTATCAAATATGGACCAATCAGATGAAGGGGGGGTGCGCTTGTTGGTGTCTAGCGTCGCCACGGTAACACTTTTGAAAGAGAAAAGTAATGCGTGTAGTCGCAGGATGGAGACGCACATTTTGATGTATAACACACCTGGGTGCACGTTACGGTTCGGGCTGAATTAACTGCCGAAGGAATGGAATACATTTCGCCAAAATGACACAATTTATTCAAAATGGCCGACATCCTGTTCGGTTTCGGCCATGGCTCCAAGAGACTTTTCTTTAAGTTGTGCCATGATACAGGTGTGTAGCGATTTTCGTGCATGTACGTCAAACCGTATTGTGGGGCTTGAGGCCCAAAGTTTTCCGGGGGGCGCTGTTGAGCCATTTTGCCACGCCCATTAATGCAAACCATGAAATATCAAATTTATCGCCAGGCCTGGCTTGCATGCCAAATTTGGTGCATTTTGGGGAACTATCAAATATGGACCAATCAGATGAAGGGGGGGGTGCATTTGTTGGCGTCTAGCGTCGCCACGGTAACACTTTTGAAAGAGAAAAGTAATGCGTGTAGTCGCAGGATGGAGACGCACATTTTGATGTATAACACATCTGGGTTCACGATACGGTTCGGGCTGAATTAACTCTCAAAGGAATGGCATATATTGCTCCAAAATTACGCAATTAATTCAGAATGTTCAAAATGGCCGACTTCCTGTTCGGTTTCTGCCATGGCGCCAAGAGACTTTTCTTTTAGGTGCTACATGATACAGGAGTGTACCAATTTACGTTCATGTACGTCAAACCGTATTATGGGGCTTGAGGCGCAAAGTTTTCTCTGTCTGAACCAACCAGATGAAGGGTGGGCGCGCTTTTTGGCGTCTAGCGTCGCCACGGTAACGCTTTTGAAAGAGAAAAGTAATGCGTGGTGTCGCAGGATGGAGACGCACATTTTTATGTATAACACACCTGGGTGCACGTTACGGTTTGGGCTGAATTAACTGCCGAAGGAATGGCATAAATTTCGCTAAAATGACACGATTAATTCAAAATGGCCAACATCCTGTTCGGTTTCGGGCATGACCCCAAGAGACTTTTGTTTAAGTTGTCACATGATACAGGTGTGTACTGATTTTCGTGCATGTACGTCAAACCGTATCGTGGGGCTTGAGGCACAAAGTTTTCAAGGGGGCGCTGTTGAGCCATTTTGCCACGCCCATTAATGCAAACCTTTAAATATCAAATTTTTCGCCAGGCTTGACTAGGGTGCAAAATTTGGTGACTTTTTGGGAATGTTAAGGGGGGCAAAAAGGCCTTTACTTTGTCAGGAAAATAATAATAATAATAAAAATTCCTGCAAATACAATAGGGCCTTCGCACTGAAGGTGCTCGGGCCCTAATTAAAGCTGCAAGCAGCGATGAACGGGCCCTCGCACTCACGGCCACCGCCCCCCATTAGCATATCAGAAATGACACCACCCACGACTTCCTATGTCAAACCATTCAAAAGTTATAGCAGAAAAAAGGGACAACCAATCAGAAGAAGGGGCGGGGCTAATTCAGGCCAATGAAGGTCAAGGACTCCATACAGAATCTGATGACACCACCCACGACTTTCTATGTCAAACCATTCCAAAGTTATAGCAGAAAAAAGGGACAACCAATCAATTCAATTCAATTCAATTTTATTTATATAGCGTCTAATACAACAGAGTTGTCTCTAGACGCTTTACAGAGACCCATACCCAGAACATGACCCCCGAGCAGATATTACATAAACAATGGCAGGTAAAAAACTCCCCTAGTGGGAGAAAAACCTTAAGCCAAACAGTGGCAAGGAAAAACTCCCCTTTAGGAGGGAAGAAACCTTGAGCAGGACCAGGCTCATCAGGGGGGACCCTCCTGCCGAGGGCCAGACTGGTGGGTCAGGGACGGCAACAGCACAGCAGGCAGGTGGAAGCAGCAACGGGATGACCGGGGGTGGGGACCGCAGGCCAGCACACAGCTCCCGAAGCTCCGGCCCAATCAGCAAGTCCCAGGTTGGGGTGCAGGGTCAGGAAAAGACTTGTGCTCCGTAATGCAAGCTACAAGCCACCCACGGCCACCTGCAGGACAAAAGAGAGAAAAGGGAGGAGAAGGGGGGGGCAGCAACGGGATGACCAGGGGTGGGGACCGCAGGCCAGCACACAGCTCCCGAAGCTCCGGCCCAATCAGCAAGTCCCAGGTTGGGGTGCAGGGTCAGGGAAAGACTTGTGCTCCGTAATGCAAGCTACAAGCCACCCACGACCACCTGCAGGTTCCGGTGTCCGGCAAAGGATGCTGCAACATGGACAAAAGAGAGAAAAGGGAGGAGAAGGGGGGGCCAGCACAAGAAACTACAGGAGCGACTCTGACACACTAAAGTTTACACTACCTAGAGATTTACCAACACCAGCTAGAGGTTTACTAAACACTAACTATAGGCTTTACTAAACAGAAAGGTTTTAAGTTTAGTTTTAAAGGTGGAGGTGGAGTCAGCCTCCTTAACCCAGATTGGAAGTTGGTTCCAAAGTAATGGTGCCTGATAGCAGAACGCCCGCCCTCCAAATCTACATTTAGATACTCTAGGAACTACGAGTAAACCTGCACTCTGAGAACGGAGAGCTCTGACAGGAACATAAGGCACTATCAGGTCTTGCAAATAATGCGGAGCTAAGCCGTTTTGGGCTTTATACGCAAGTAATAAAATTTTAAATTGGATTCTGAATTTTACGGGTAACCAATGGAGCGACGCTAACACTGGAGAGACGTGGTCTCTCCTGCTAATTCCTGTCAGTACTCGTGCTGCTGCATTTTGGATCAGCTGGAGCCTATTCAGCAAATTACTTGGACATCCTGCTAACAACACATTACAGTAATCTAGTCTAGAAGATACAAACGCATGAACTAGTTTTTCTGCATCACTCTGTGAGAGGATTTTCCTAATCTTTGCAATATTACGGAGATGGAAAAAGGCTATTTTACAAACCTGATTGACATATGGTTTAAACGACAAATCCTGATCGAAAATAACACCAAGATTTCTCACAGTTGCACTGGAAGCCATCGCAACACCATCTAATCCCTTCCTAAGATGCTCTGGACCAAGAATGATAACCTCTGTTTTATCTGAATTTAGAAGCAGGAAATTTCTGGACATCCAGTCCTTGATGTCCCTAAGACATGCCTGAAGTTTAACTAACGGTTCTGTTTCATCCGGCTTCATAGACAAATAGAGCTGCGTATCATCAGCATAACAATGAAAGTGTATGCCGTGATTCTGGATTATACTTCCCAACGGCTGCATGTATAAACTGAACAAGATTGGCCCTAGCACTGAACCCTGCGGAACACCATAACAGACCCTTGACTGTTCTGAAGAAACCTCATGTACATGAACAAACTGGAACCTGTCAGATAGATATGATTTAAACCAACGTAGAGCTGTCCCTTTAATCCCAACAACATGCTCTAACCTGTGCAGTAAAATGCCATGATCTATAGTGTCAAAAGCAGCACTGAGGTCCAGTAGAACCAGTATGGACACTAATCCCTTATCTGAGGCCATAAGGAGGTCATTCGTGACTCGAACAAGTGCTGTCTCTGTGCTATGATGCATTCTGAACCCTGACTGAAAGACTTCAAACAGATCATTTCTATACAAATAGTCACATAACTGGCTTGAAACTGCCTTTTCCAGAATTTTAGACACAAATGGAAGGTTGGAAATTGGTCTATAATTAGCTAAGGTGTCTGGGTCAAGAGAAGGTTTTTTAAGTAAAGGTTTAATTACTGCGACTTTGAAAACCTGTGGTACATATCCTAAACTTAGGGATAGGTTAATTTGGTCCAGTATTGTCGTACCAATAAGAGAAAAAATATGTTTGAATAGTCGAGTCGGGATGGGGTCTAACATACATGTGGTTGACTTAGCTCTATTAACGAGTGAAGTCAGCTCAGGGAGGTCTATAGGATCAAAACAGTCTAGAGACAAGTCAGAGCCTAGGGAAGTCGCTAAAGCTGAAGAAACACCTACAACCGGCTGGTTGATTTCTTCTCTAATTCTCAGAAGAAGGGGCGGGGCTAATTAAGGCCAACGAAGCTTAAGAACTCATTACAGAGTCCCATGATACCACCCACGACTTCCTATGTCAAACCATTCAAAAGTTATAGCAGAAAAAAGGGACAACCAATCAGAAGAAGGGGCGGGGCTAATTCAGGCCAATGAAGGTCAAGGACTCCATAAAGAATCTGATGACACCACCCACGACTCTCTATGTCAAACCATTCCAAAGTTATAGCAGAAAATCGGGACAACCAATCAGAAGAAGGGGCGGGGCTAATTAAGGCCAACGAAGCTTAAGAACTCATTACAGAGTCCCATGACACCACCCACGACTTCCTATGTCAAACCATTCAAAAGTTATAGCAGAAAAAAGGGACAACCAATCAGAAGAAGGGGCGGGGCTAATTAAGGCCAACGAAGCTCAAGGACTCCATACAGAGTCCCATGACACCACCCACAACTTCCTATGTCAAACCATTCAAAAGTTATGGCAGAGAAAAGTATTCTAGGGGGCGCTGTTGAGCCGTTAGGCCACGCCCATTAATGCAAACCATGAAATATCAAATTTATCGCCAAGTCTGTCTTGCATGCAAAATTTGGTGACTTTTGGAGAACTATCAAATATGGACCAATCAGATTTCAAAATGGCCGACTTCCTGTTCGGTTTCGGCCATGGCTCCAAGAGACTTTTCTTTAAGCTGTGCCATGATACAGGTGTATAGCGATTTTCGTGCATGTACGTCAAACCGTATTGTGGGGCTTGAGGCACAAAGTTTTCCGGGGGGCGCTGTTGAGCCATTTTGCCACGCCCATTAATGCAAACCATGAAATATCACATTTATCACCAGTCCTGGCTTGCGTGCCAAATTTGGTGCCTTTTGGGGAACTATCAAATATGGACCAATCAGATGAAGGGGGGGTGCGCTTGTTGGCGTCTAGCGTCGCCACGGTAACACTTTTGAAAGAGAAAAGTAATGCGTGTAGTCGCAGGATGGAGACGCACATTTTGATGTATAACACATCTGGGTTCACAATACGGTTCGGGCCGTATTAATTCTCGAAGGAATGGCATATATTGCTCCAAAATTACGCGATTAATTCAGAATGTTCAAAATGGCCGACTTCCTGTTCGGTTTCGGCCGTGGCGCCAAGAGACTTTTCTTTAAGTTGCGACATGATACAGGTGTGTAGCGATTTTCGTTCATGTACGTCAAACCGTATTGAGGGGCTTGAGGCGCAAAGTTTTTTCTGTCTGAACCAATCAGATGAAGGGTGGGCGCGCTTTTCGACGTCTAGCGTCGCCACGGTAACGCTTTTGAAAGAGAAAAGTAATGCGTGGTGTCGGAGGATGGAGACGCACATTTTGATGTATAACACACCTGGGTGCACGTTACGGTTCGGGCCGTATTAACTGCCGAAGGAAGGCATAAATTTCGCCAAAATGACACGATTAATTCAAAATGGCCGACTTCCTGTTCGGTTTCTCGACATGACGCCCAGAGACTTTTCTTTAAGTTGGGCCATGATACAGGTGTGTACCGATTTTCGTGCATGTACGACAAACCGCATTGTGGGGCTTGAGGCACAAAGTTTTCCGGGGGGCGCTGTTGAGCCATTTTGCCAAGCCCATTAATGCAAACCATTAAATATCAAATTTTTCGCCAGGCCTGACTTGCATGCAAAATTTGGTGACTTTTTGGGCACGTTTAGGGGGGCAAAAAGGCCCTCCTTTTGTCAGAACAATAAGAAGAAGAAGAAGAAGAAGAATTCCTACAGATACAATAGGGCCTTCGCACTGCAAGTGCTCGAGCCCTAATAACGCGAAGAATTCCTACAGATACAATAGGGCCTTCGCACTGAAGGTGCTCGGGCCCTAATAATAAAAATTCCTGCAAATACAATAGGGCCTTCGCACTGCAAGTGCTCGGGCCCTAATAATAATAATAACGCGAAGAATTCCTACAGATACAATAGGGCCTTCGCACTGAAGGTGCTCGGGCCCTAATAAGCCTGTTTTCTGTTTAGAAAGTACAAACGTAGACAGATTACAAGTACTCACCAATTTTTAAGGAGTTTCGGAGTTTCTTTCAGGAGCACGGAGACGGAGTGCTGCAGTGAATAAAGGCGGATTTATGGTTCCGCGTAAAATCGACGGTGTAGCCTACGGCGTAGGTTACGCGGCGCACGCAGCGGTCTGTGCGTCTCCGCATACCCTACGCCGTAGGGTCTGCGTTGGTGCAACGCGGACCCATAAATCAGCGTTTAAAAAGCGTTTAAAAAGCGAATTTCAGCTGTCAATCAAAAGAACGTGGGGGGCCTAACGGGTTCGTAATTATAAGGCTGTGGCCCGTCATATTGGTGTGAATACACATTCACAACCTCTTCAGTGTCACAACTAACATTAAGATCCACTATTTTTCCTATTGTTGAATTCACCGCGCTCCCCTATGCCACGTCACTTCCGGTTCAACTTTTTCAGATGCGGAAGTAAAATACTCTCACAAAAACAACTCCGGAGGTCACTGTACTATATATTTATGCGTATTTCAATGAAAATTCAGTTCCTACATTATTTTCCTACACATTGATTCACAGGGGTCTCCAACCTGCAATATGCTCTTTAAAGTCTATGTTGTCCAGGTCTGTCTTGAGAGGGATGAGGGTCTTCCACTTTTGCTCTTTGCCATCAGAGAGACTGCACAGGGATCTCTTGGATTTAGTCCTGCAGCTTTAGTCTTTGGTCGTGCGGTGGGTCGTCCTCTTCAGCTTCTCAAGGGAAAATGGTGGACGGAAACATCTCCCACTGAGCTCAATGTGCTAGATTATGTCAGTAGTTTTCAGGAGCGTCTTCATCATGCGTGTCAGTTGGCACAAGAGTTGTTGTGTTGTGATATGACATCGATGTAGACGATCGGAAGCCCATTACTACCAGACTGGACGCAACAGGGTCAATGGTCCAGCTGACTGCCTGACTCATCTTTGGTTTTACTGGGTTGGCTGGACTCCGCTCCTGCCAAGAAGACCTGCAGGTCCAAACGTGGGCCTGTTGGAGCAGGAAACATCTAAAACATGCAGGGCAGCGACCCTTGAGGGCCAGAGTTGGGAAACACTAGTCTGTAACCCATTTTCAGATTTCTGGACGTTCCTGAGTTTGTTCAAGTCTATTTGATTCTCTGTCGAGAATTCAGATTTTAAAACTTCATTTATGAATATATATTTTTCTTTCTTTAAGGTAAAAAGGTGGTTGAAGGCCACTTTGAATAATTTGGACTCCAGTGGGCTGAAGGACTTCAAGTGGTACCTGAATAATGCAGATGAATCAAAAGATGGTTTCAAACCGATCCCACTGGGTCCTCTGGAGCATGCGGACGCGTTGGACACAGGAAACCTGATGGTGCAACGGTACTCCTCAAGGACCAGAGAGGTGGCCGAGACGATTTTAAAGATGATGAAAAGTGATAAAGGTCTGTTGTTGAGAAGGAAAAAACACAAAAACCATCTTACTATGAAGATGTCATCCTGTTTAAACAATAACTGATAATAATATGTTTCATTGACCTCCAACAGAAAAACCTGTTGTCCAGGACGATCCAGTCTCTCCAGCTGGTGCAACAGGTAAATGGTCCCGGTCAGTCGCATTGATTCACTTCACAAAAACTCTCCTGTGAAATGGGTCTGTTTCCTCCCGTCAGGATGCTCTCGATGGAGCGTCTGTAGAAGCTGCTCCTGATGGGGCTCTGGCTTTCCTCAGTTTCAGGAGGAAGTAGAGGCGCATTTTTTGTATTTTTTATGGTCAGATGGAGGAAATTAGCTTCACAGCCTCGTTATAAAAACAGTTTAAACAGTTTGAGCATGACATCCTTCCCATTTTTCTCCTTTACCCAATCGGGCCTGTGATGGCCCTCCTATTGATCTGGGTTCCCTACATATTTACTTGAAAACTACAGTCACCAACCTCGGCGTCAAAATGGACAGTGATCTTAAACTGGACAAGCAAGTACATTCTGTAGTAAAATCCAGTTTTTATCATCTGAGGCTTTTATCTAAAATTTGGACTACTGCCCTCTATACTGGCGTCAACCAGACCTCCCTTCACGCTTACAGTTAGTCCAAAACGCGGCTGCTCGTCTTTTAACAGGAACCCGTATGATCACATAGACCCGTTCTGGCCTCCCATCACTGGCTCCCTGTCTATTTTAGAATTAATTTTAAAATACTAGTGTTTGTTTTTAACTCATTAAATTGGTTGGCACCAAAGTACATGTTAAAACTCCCTCAAGGTCTTTGAGGTCTTCTACTCAGTTGCGTCTTGTTGTTTCCAAAACTAGGCAAAAAAGCAGGGGCGACCGTGGTTTTTCAGCAATAGCCCCTAAACTCTGGAACGAGCTTCCTCCCCACATAAAAATGGTGCGTTTGCCAGTTTCTACGCTCACGGTCGGATGTACAAAGATTGATTTGAACGTAGAAAGTTGCGGTCCTTCACTCACAAATTAAGGCTGGTGTACGCACTTTTTTGAGGTTTTGTCTGTTGGAGACTCTCACTGGTGATGCAGTGAAGTCCAGAATATGAGGAAACGTGACGTCAACAATAAGTTCACGACCACGTGAAGGACACGACAGTCCCCACATCACCAGATAAGTTACACAAGAGTGGAGCTGCAACAATCTCACAATCAACCACATGATCTGGGCGCGCAGGTGGTCGAGTGGTTAGAGCGCATGCCACATACGCAGTGGACGTTTCGAATCCCGGCCGGGGAACCTTTGCTGCATGTCAGTCCCCCTCTCCTTCCCATTGTTTCCTGTCATTGAACTTTCAAATAAAAGGCGTCTGTGCCGAAAAAAATCTAAAAAAAAAAAAAAAAAAAAAAAAAAAAAACCACATGATCTGAACAAACAACTAAAGGAGCTCAACAATGGAACCATCAGCTGGTTTAGTCTGGACCTGCTGGTCCAGGACTAAGACTGGACCATCAGCTGGTTTAGTCTGGATCTGCTGGTCCAGGATTAAGACTGGACCATCAGCTGGTTTAGTCTGGATCTGCTGGTCCAGGATTAAGACTGGACCATCAGCTGGTTTAGTCTGGATCTGCTGGTCCAGGATTAAGACTGGACCATCAGCTGGTTTAGTCTGGATCTGCTGGTCCAGGATTAAGACTGGACCATCAGCTGGTTTAGTCTGGACCTGCTGGTCCAGGACTAAGACTGGATCATCAGCTGGTTTAGTCTGGATCTGCTGCTGCCAAGACTGGACCATCAGCTGGTTCAGGTACCAGGAGGATCTTCTGGATCTCTGCCCTGAACTGGACCAGCTGCTCCGGTTCAGACCAACATGATGCTTTCAGTTTGCACCTCGATAATCCCGTTGGCACTAGTTGTCTTTATTTCTGCAGCAGAGGAATCAGATCGTGCTTCATGTTTTAAATATAAATGTATGTTGTTCACATTGTTATACTTATGAGAGAGGTGATCGCGTACATCCACAATGTGTAAGACTGGCTTAATCCGTTAGTATATAAGTTTATGACTATAAAGCAGAATGAGGAGCCTTTTTTCATCCACCAACTTAAATTCAGGTGTCGGTTCTTAAAATACAAACAAGAAAAGCAGAGTGTAATGATGCACTAATGCTGCCCATAAACATTCACAAACCCGTACGATTATAATAAAACCACAACTCTTCATGGAACGCAACGCAAAGCAGAACAGAAACAGAACAAAACAGCATTACAGATAATGCAATGCAGCTTAAATCGGAAGAAATGTCCCCAAAAAAATTATTTATTCCAGCTCAGAGCCGATTTTTTTTTTTTAATTTGTTCTACCTTTTTTTTGCACATTTCTTGTTAGGATGAGCGGTTTTTAATGGATAATTATCTTCATTATCATATTGAAACACGTGTATTTGAGGGAGGAGACGGGGAGGAGTGTTGTGTTCCCGCATGTCGCTCAAATCCACGCTGATTGGTTTGTACAGAGCAACCTGCGTGGATTTGGGCGATCGCACAGCTTTGTACAATTCTTCGGGAGCTGCATGCTGGCCTGCGGTCCCCACCCCTGGTCATCCCGTTGCTGCTTCCACCTGCCTGCTGTGTGCTGCTGACGTCCCTGACTCCCCCAGTCTGGCCTTTGGCAGGAGGGTCCCCCCTTATGAGCCTGGTCCTGCTCAAGGTTTCTTCCTCCTAAAGGGGAGTTTTTCTTGCCACTGTTTGGCTTAAGGTTTTTCTCCCACTAGGCGAGTTTTTACCTGCCATTGTTTATGTAATAACTGCTTGGGGGGTCATGTTCTGGGTATGTGTCAAACCCCTGGCTCAGGTATGGGTTTAAAACATAAAGATGGCAAGGCACGCAAGTGGGCAAGGTTTACAATGGTTTTATTCCCCCAAGTGACAGTATGTGAACAATACAAAAGAGGACCAAAATCTGAAAATATAACATAAAAACCATTTTAACTTCATAATAATATACTGTATACTGTACATAATGTAAATCAAATTCATTTTAAGCTATTTTTAATCTATTTATAATCACTCATTTTAAATACATAATATATTTATATTATTATAGTAAATTATTATCTATATATATGTATTGATTATAAGTATTAAATATCACATTATATTCATTAGCTCTTAGTCTTAGCTTTTCATTTCATAAATCAGGCCTTTTAAAAAAAAGAAAATCATTTAACCAAACGAAAAGATCTAGATCAAACCATCAAACAAACAAACAGAATGCATTCAAATAATCACCTCCTCAGAGAACAAAGACACGCCCGGACACCAGCACAGACAGCAGTAGACAAAGAACCTGAGCTGCCATCTCTGTCTGTCTTTTAAAGATGCCCTGGCTCCACCCACATTGACAGGCCCACATGAGGTCCACATAGAGAGGGGTGTCAGAATAGTTCAGCATAGTTCATTCACAACAGCACTGTAGAATTGTTCATTTCATGTCATTTTCATTGTACTCAGTCTTTTCTATAACATCCAGTATTCCTCCAAAATCCATATGATTCCTCTTCATAGAAGTCCAGTATCCCTCTGTGATCCAGACTATCCTCCAGTTGGCATGGCCCAAATAGGCCACATTAGTGTCACTGTTGTGCAACTCAGGTAGCTAAGCTGATCAGTTATCAAAGGCTTATTAATAATTTTATTCAAGAATTATTAATAATTACTAAAGTCGACTATTTATCAAATTGAATGACCAATATGATTAATAAAATCCTCGGGGCACCACCCTGGGGCCTTAGTCCAGGGAAAATGATAACTTAACAGCAGAATATCAGTCTCAAAGTAATTACTATACCCAGTTATTCATTGAAGGAGTGAGATCCAAACACTGGCTCTGCTCAAACAATCAGATATGACCAAAATCTGTATGAAATAACAACCACTCATTAAATATCAATCAGAATTTATTTACATATAGGTGTCAAAAGATGGTAACGTAACACCCCACATAAGTCCTGATGGCACACTACATTATTATAAAACCATTAATTAACTAGAAAAACAACAATCAATAGAAATGAAATGAAAGTTAAATGCATGGAATGGAAAAAAGAATCAAAGCAATAACAAAAATGATAAAGAACATCTGCGGTTTAAAACATTGTGGCTGCACAAAGATGGCTGCGGTGTTTAAAGATGGCAGGACTCTGGTATTTAAAGATGGACACGCCCTTTGGGCCACGTGCGATCAGACCAGATGGCAAACACAGCATTTAAAACGTGACTACGGCAGAAAACAACGACTACCAAATAATCAAACACGATAATGATAACAATGATGATGATGCGTCTAGAGACAACATCTGTTGTATTAGACGCTATATAAATAAAATTGAATTGAATTGAATTGAATGTATGCAGTAATCTCAGTTCAGAACACAGATTTAGCTCTGAAACACTCCCAGTTAAACTCATACACCCAGGTCTCAAAACCTCACGCCTCCTCGGGTCTCCGGGTGCCGATCAGGGGTTCCTGCCGGGTCTTTTGGTCGGAGTCCCCAACCGAGGTCTCCTGCCTCTACCGCTCCTCCTCCTGACTCTGGAATCAAAAGAGGACGGTGGTGCAGCGTGAAGCAGCCGGCGCTCCCCCCCCGGTCCGGAGGCTATCACGTCGTCTCGGGTGCGCGTGGGGCCGGTCCACTTCTGGGACGTGCGGGTGCCCGTCGGGCTGATGAGCGCGTGGCCCCGGACGGGGCAGCGCGATGCGTCCACGATGCTGGCCACAGGTCCTTCCAGGAGAAACTCGAGAGCAGAGAGAGAGAGGTTAGGAAAGAGGGTCTCACCCTGGGCCAGGGCCCGAGCTCCGAAGCGACTCTCCCCCCCTTTCCAGCTCCCAGGGACCGGGGACACGTGAAGTGGGAGTCGGAGCTCCGGATGAAAAGTTGAGACCAAGAGTCAATGGGAGCCGGAGCCCCGCGGATCGCGGCTCCGCGGTCCGCGGCTGCAACGGGCGGGCCCCGCAGGCCTGGTCCGTTGCGGGCCTTACACCTCCCCCCAGCCGGGGGGAGAAAAGGAGATGGGATCTTGGCCTGGAGCCAAAAGATCCAGCTCGGATGAGATGAAGTGGAGAAGAGAGGAAAAAGGGAGAGAGGGACGCAGCGCCGTGGATCCTCGCTGATCCTCCGGCTGGAGCACGCCGCAGATCTCTCCTCTTCCCCCCCCTTTGGGGGGGGGAGGTCGTGGTCCCTTTGGCCCGGAGCCAAAAGATGGACAACTGACCCACTGGTTGATGAAGGAAAAAGAGTGCGAAGAAGGAGCAGCGCAGCGTTTTGATCCTACGCGCGCTGCGGTGACGTCATCGATGCCTCGTTGCGATTGGATGCGCGCCGCTTGTAGGCGCCGCCCCCCCCACGCAAGGCATGCTGGGGGTTGTAGTTCATGGCAAGGCGGCCATTTTTGGAGGCACATTACAGCCGATTTTCAGCTGAGCAGTTTCAAAGTTGAATATACACATTCACAAAATGTTCATACATTTATAAGTTCAGAGTTCACATGAGCATATGGGCGAGGCCCAACATCACATTAGTGTTCAGCCTTGCATCTCCTCTTAAAGGCACAGCGTCCCATTACTCTGGCCTGTTGCTCTGGCCATGTAACAGTGACAGGGGGGTCAAACTGTCACAGTATGGGTCTCTGGAAAGTGTCTAGAGACAACTTTTGTTGTATTAGACGCTATATAAATAAAATTGAATTGAATTAGCTGGGATAGGCTAGCTGAATTGTTTGTTACGTGTAAATTCCACGCTCGGTTTTACGTTGAAATTCACGCACTCTTAGTACATGAGGCCCCTGGTCCGGTCGGTTGGTTTCTCCAACTACTTGGGTTGAGAACCTGGCAAATCTTTATTTGCTTTTTTTTCCTTTTTACATAACAAGTTGGACAGTAGTGCGGCAACTTAGTAGAAACTATTTGGAGTGGAGAAGGTCTTTTTCTCTGGGAAGACAAGGGAATAGTCCCTCCGTCTCCAGCATCTATCTACTTGTGTATTTACCGTTCCTCCTCTTTATGTGTCCAAACCATCTCCCACTTTCTTCCCTCACTTTGGACTATAAACACATCCACCGTATGTTAATCAAATGCTGATGGAGCTGCAGAGCTGTCAGGGATGTTCATGTGTTATTTGGGTAGCGACACCTGAAACGGCAATGCTGACACAGATTTGACCAGTATTTATATACATTTATATCAACACCCACCTTAACATTTCTGCAGACAAGTCTCTGGTCACACCTTGCTTACGAAGGTGTCTAAGAACACATTTAAGGATCTGAGGTGTTCATCCATCCTCCAGACTTCTGAGATACAAACCTGGTGTGCTCTGATAGCAACTGTGGGAACCAATCCCACTCCAAGTCTTAAACCTGGACTTTCCACTTCAACCCACAACCCATAAGGGCGGTACTGCTAACATCCTGGTATTAGAAACCCAGATGTTCTTGTCACCTCCTCGTCCTGAATGTTCAGAGGTGTTTTAAAAGCCATCTATTCAATAATGGACAGCTCGTTGTAAAGTTACAGCTGATCAGGGGATGTTCAGATCTTGATTGTTTTTAGAATTAAGTTGTTGAGTGAATTTCATAAAACACTAAATCTCTGTCTTTACGTTCTTTCATTAAGATATGTTAAAGTCTAAGCTGAAGGAGAAGTACCAGCATGTGTCTGAGGGGATTGCTAAAGCAGGAGAGACAATCCTTCTGGAGCAGATCTACACGGAGCTCTACATCACAGAGGGAGGGACCGGAGAGGTGAACGATGAACATGAAGTCAGACAGATCGAAGCAGCTTCCAGGAAACCAGACGGAGCAGAAACAGCCGTCAGACAGGAAGACATCTTTAAACCCCCACCTGGAAAAGATAAACAGATCAGAACAGTGATGACGAAGGGAGTGGCCGGCATCGGGAAAACAGTCCTAACACAGAAGTTCAGTCTGGACTGGGCTGAAGGCAGAACCCACCAGGACATCCAGTTCCTGCTTCCATTCACCTTCAGACAGCTGAATGTGCTGAGAGAGGAGAAGTTTAGCTTGGTGGAATTAGTTCATCACTTCTTCTCTGAAACCAAAGGAATCTGCAGCTTTGAAGACTTCCAGGTCGTGTTCATCTTTGACGGTCTGGATGAGAGTCGACTTCCTCTGGACTTCCACAACTCTACAATCCTCAGTGACCCCAGAAGGTCCACCTCAGTGGACGTGCTGCTGACAAACCTCATCAGGGGGAACCTGCTTCCTTCTGCTCGTCTCTGGATCACCACACGACCCGCAGCAGCCAATCAGATCCCTCCTGAGTGTGTCTCCATGGTGACAGAGGTCAGAGGGTTCACTGACCCACAGAAGGAAGAATACTTCAGGAAGAGGTTCAGAGAAGAGGAGCAGACCAGCAGGATCATCTCCCACATCAAGACATCACGGAGCCTCCACATCATGTGCCACATCCCAGTCTTCTGCTGGATCACTGCTTCGGTCCTGGAGAACGTCCTGGAGAATGTCCTGGAAACCAGAGATGGAGGGGAGCTGCCCAAGACCCTGACTGAGATGTACATCCACTTCCTGGTGGTCCAGGCCAAACTGAAGAAGGTCAAGTTTGACGGAAGAGCTGGGACGGATTCACACTGGAGTCCAGAGAGCAGGAAGATGGTGGAGTCTCTGGGAAAACTGGCTTTTGAGCAGCTGCAGAAAGGAAACCTGATCTTCTATGAACCAGACCTGAGAGAGTGTGGCATCGATGTCAGAGAGGCTTCAGTGTACTCAGGAGTGTTCACCCAGATATTTAGAGAGGAGAGCAACCTGTACCAGGACCAGGTCTTCTGCTTCATCCATCTGAGTGTCCAGGAGTTTCTGGCTGCTCTTCATGTCCATCAGACCTTCATCAAGTCTGGAGTCAACCTGCTGGAGGAACAAAGAAACACAAAGACTCAGCTCTATCAGACAGCTGTGGACAAGGCCTTACAGAGTCCAAATGGACACCTGGACTTGTTCCTCCGCTTCCTCCTGGGTCTTTCACTGGAAACCAATCAGAACCTCCTACGAGGTCTGTTGGAACCAGAACAAAGAAGATCACAGAACAATCAGGAAACAGTTGAATACATCAAGAAGAAGATCAGTAAGGATCTGTCTGCAGAGAGAAGCATCAACCTGTTCCACTGTCTGAATGAACTGAACGATGGTTCTCTGGTGGAGGAGGTCCAAGAGTCCCTGAGGTCAGGACGTCTCTCCACAGATAAACTGTCTCCTGCTCAGTGGTCGGCTCTGGCCTTCATCTTACTGTCATCAGGAGAAGATCTGGAGGAGTTCTACCTGAAGAAGTTCGGAGGTTCAGAGAAGGCTCTACGGAGGCTGCTGCCGGTGGTCAAAGCCTCCAAGAAAGCTCAGTAAGGACCAACACGGACACATCTGTTTTAGTTACAATCACATGTGTTCTTGGAGGAAACCAGTTAAATTCACTGTTCAACTAAGTTGAGGTTCATGTGGGACCAGTTCTCCTCAATTATTCATCTCAGGAAACTTTACATACAGAGAAGAGAAATGTAGCGGTCGGTATAATCAATACTTATTGATTATTAGTTGAAATAATCAGCATTCATTGATAATATATCAATTATTTCTTTGTTAAATGACATAATCAACTTTCCTAAAGGACCTTATAATCTCTCTTTAATCTCCTCTGCAGGTTGGGTGGTTGTAACCTCTCAGGGAACGTCTGTCCACTTCTGTCCTCAGTTCTCAGCTCTCAGTCCTCCAGTCTGACAGAACTGGACCTGAGCCACAACCCCCTGCAGGATTCAGGACTGATGAAGCTGTGTCCTGGACTGGAGAGTCCACACTGTCACCTGGAGTCTCTCAGGTCAGAATCCACCAAGTGTTCAACTGGTGACCTATAGAACTGTTTGGATGTTTTATTAGATCCCTGTTAGCAGTTTCTCTGGGGTCTCATCAGAATCATCAGCTTAATTACAACATTATTATTAATTAAAATACATAAACAACATGCTCATAACTCAGAGACAACAGACACTAGGACACCTGCTAAAAGTAAAAAACAACATTATAATCAGTACAATGGCATTATGACTCTATATTTCCTATTTTTAAAGTCAGGATTTACATTTTCTCATCACACTTTCAAACAATATATTAAGAAAAATCAAATTAATGGCTCAATTTAAAAAGAATAAAAAATATTTTCCATTTTTCAACAACACAACAACTTTCTGGACAGTGTGAGATAGAACAAACAATCATGTGTTGTTAACACTCCCTTCAGCAAAACTACACACACAAACACAAAAGAAATAGAGTAAAAGGAAACAGTGTAAACACAATAAACAGATTAAAAGCTCAATTCATAACAGCCCATTTATTCTCCTGAGTAAACACAAATAACTTGAGCTTCTTCTTAAAGCTTATCATATTATCTAAAGTCCAAAGGTCTGGTAATTCACTCCACACCACCAGCCAGCTGCTTTGTTCTGATTTACCTGCAGCCTGGCCAGGTTACGTTTGGTTGTACTGGACCAAATCACAGAGCAATAATCTACATTTGACAAGACCGATGTGTGTATCACCTGTTTTATCAAATCATTAGGCAGAAACTTCCTGCAGTGTTTAATTACAGCTATACCTTTACCCATCTCTGCACTATTGGGTCAACTTGTCTATTCCAGGACATTTGACTCTACAACATCCCCTAATACCTTCACTTCTGTTACTTTCTCTATAACTACATCACCAGTAGTTAAGCACAGCACAGGGTCATTTCTTAATACATGTTTTAGACCTGAAACATTACACTTTCTCTTCACCTGATTCAGAACTCGTTTGTTTCTTATCATCCATTTAATGTTAATTTTAATTTTAATTAACTCCTTAAATCTCAGTTAAATCAGTAGACACATTTACCGATGTATAAACTGTAAAATCGTCAGCATACATTGCACTGGTGGCATGATTAAGAATAAACAGTAAATCATTGATGAATATTGAAAATAAAAGCGGACCCAAAGAACTCCCTTGGGGAACCCCACAGTTCACGCTCTCAGCTTGGAATCACTACCATTAAAGTAAACAGTGCTTTTCCCTTCAGACAAATAACTCTTACCACATGCAATAGTAGCTGATTCAAAACCATAGCAGCGTAACTTATTCAATAACCCAATAATCTGTCATTTGAGCAAGTGTCGTAGCTGTGGAGTGGCCTTTCTTGTATGAATGTTTATATCCTGAATTTAACCCATTTTTTTTTTTACACTAAATGACGGTTTTGATGTGTTCCAGTCAGGTTTCCGGCCACATCACAGCACTGAGACAGCTCAAGTAAAGGTCCTTAATGATATCCACTCCAATAGGGGCAACATTTCAGTCTTAGTCCTCCTGGATCTCAGTGCTGCTTTCCACACAATCAACAAGAACATCTTGATAGACAGGATGAAGAACTGGATGGGACTTTCTGGCACAGCACTAACCTGGTTTCAGTCCTATCTAAAATACAAAGAATATTTTTTGTCTTTAGGTAACTACATATCAGAGTTAACACAAATAACATGTGGAGTTCCTCAAGGTTCAATTCTGGGGTCTCTTTTGTTTAATATTTACATGCTCTCACTTGCTCAAATTATGAAAAAGAACAAAATGTGCTCCCATGACTATGCAGATGACACCCCAATCTATAAATGCATCTCACCTAGACTATAATCCAATTAAAATGTTTTATCAAATGCATTGATCACATTAAAAAGTGGACGTGCCACAATTTAATTCAGTTAATTGAAGATATAAACAGAAGTAATTGGAACCAAGTAAATAAGATTAAACGTCGGCATTCAGCGTCAAGTAGTGAAGCTAAAAACCAAATATCCAACCCAGAAACCAGGGAGTGGTTCTGACTCAGACCTGAACAGCCACATTAAGACAGTAGTGAAGTCAGTTATCACTTAACAGCTTCCATCATGATCACAGCGGCCAAACAAACCGTAACCACAGCTGCTACACATGACGCTGGTGACGTTTCTGTCTCATAATGAGACGTTCTGAAGCCTAAATGTCCGTTTCTCTCCCTTTACAAGCAAATCTCCACTTTGGCCGGAGTTTTCAGGAATGATGGTTTTTGGAGACTTTGAGCTTCGTTTTGGTGTAAACGAACGGCTAAAACTCATGAAAACACCAGCGTTGTTGCTGCGTGTAAACGAGGCCTCAGACCTGGACAGGTTGGACTGACGGCTACAGGTGGAGCGTCAAAGTGATCGTCCTGACAGGAAGTGTCTTAGATCCTCCCGGGTGGGTTTCATTCACAAATGTCCTTTAATCAAGCAGATCATTAGTTGTTCAAGCAAAGACTTTTCAAGTGCAAGCGATACAGAACCAACTGATGTTTAGTTTCACACAGACTTCAAAATTTGTTGAATTAGTCTGATAAATATACAGAATTCAATCATTCTTATCTTTAAATAAAAGTAAGATATTAACTGATAAACTCGGTTGTAACAGAATTATTAGGTGTTTGCAAGTTAGGTCAAATTATAAATGACAAATTACTAAAAGTAAAGTATTTTAATATGTTCTGCTCTCAGAAAACATCATTTTAACTCTTTATAACATACAAGGATCATTATGATAAAAAGCTCAGGAATCCTGCATAAATGATATAAAACTGGACACATGATATAAAGTCCAGCAGTTCTCCACAGATCCATTCTGGTGTTAATAATTGTTGCTAGATCAGCTTCTGATCTCTAAACTGCTGCTTTGAACAATATTTGAACATCAACACTAATCAAAAGGATTGGTGTGTATGTTGGTGTTTTCATCTTAATCTAGTGTCAGACTTGGACCAGAAAAGCTCAGGATGTTCAGTAAAGGTGAACATGTCAGAGGAACAACCAGGAACCGACATCATGGATGTAACAAAAGTGTAAAACCTGTTTTATAAAGTCCAGATACGGTGGTGACCCACATGGACCTGATGACAACGTTGATATTTGAAGAAACACTTCTCTGATGAGACTGGAACATGTTTTATTCTTTATTCAGGTTGTGGAGCTGTGGTTTGTCAGAGATCAGCTGTTCTTCTCTGGGCCCAGCTCTGAAGTCCAACCCCTCCCATCTGAAACTTCTGGACCTGAGCAGCAACGAGAACCTGCAGGATTCAGGAGTGAAACATCTGTGTGGTTTCCTGGAGAGTCCAGACTGCAGACTGGAGATTCTGAGGTCAGACATGTTTTAGTTGTGTGTTCAGATGAATCTGATGTGAAAGTTGTGTTGACACTAACCTGCAGACATCAGGCTGATCTTCTACTGATCCACACTGACCATCTGACTGCTCTGAGTTCTTCTTCTCTGCTTTAGTTTCATCTTAAACTTCCTCTTCTGATTTATTACATAAAACTAAACATTTGAATGTGTCAGACAGGAACAAATGAAGAACCAGAGATGTGTCTGAACCTGGAATAAAACATCTGAACAAACATGAATTAACTTTACAGCTAATACGTTCAGAAATGTCATCCAGATGTTAATAAACTGAGAGAGTCTGACAGACAATAGTGGACAGACTGAATGTGTAGTCGTCCAATACATGAGTTATAGAGCTCATTTACTAAATAACTTCTTACTGTGGCTGAAATCAGTCAAACCAACGTTGGCTTCCTTTGACTACCATTAATTTTCATTTTAACAAATTACAAATTTACCAAATATGAAACTCTAAACATTGAAAAACATAGTTTTCTGTGTTTTTAATATTATTCTTTAATATATCTGTTAAGATCATTTCATCCAGGTGACATCAAGACATAAGGGGCAACACATAATGTCTTTTTATGGTTTTCAGTGTAAAACTAAATATAAATACACGTGTGTTGAAGTTAGTAAAGTGAAATAAAGCTGCTGTCTAGACGATGAGTTTCCTTCATCAGCAACAAAACATCCAACAAGAACATCAGAAACTTTGTGTTAAACTATGTCGTCACTCAGTCAACTTTTTCAGAGAAAATGTTTGAAAAAACTCCTAAACAGACAAATATGTAGTGATTGATGAAGAAATGTCTCCTTAAAAAATTGGAAATTATGAATATTGTTCATTTATTCATCGTTTATGGAAGAAAACATTTTAACAAATTCAAATTTTTAATGCATTCAAATGCATTGATCACATTAAAAAGTGGATGTGCCACAATTTAATTCAGTTAATTGAAGATAAAAACAGAAGTAATTGGAACCAAGTAAATAAGATTAAACGTGGGCATTCAGCTTCAAGTAGTGAAGCTAAAAACCAAATATCCAACCCAGAAACCAGGGAGTGGTTCTGACTCAGACCTGAACAGCCACATTAAGACAGTAGTGAAGTCAGTTATCACTTAACAGCTTCCATCATGATCACAGCGGCCAAACAAACCGTAACCACAGCTGCTACACATGACGCTGGTGAAGTTTCTGTCCATAATGAGACGTTCTGAAGCTTAAATGTCCGTTTCCCTCCGTTTACAAGCAAATCTCCACTTTGGCCGGAGTTTTCAGGAATGATGGTTTTTGGAGACTTTGAGCTTCGTTTTGGTGTAAACGAACGGCTAAAACTCATGAAAACAGCAGCGTTGTTGCTGCGTGTAAACGAGGCCTCAGACCTGGACAGGTTGGACTGACGGCTACAGGTGGAGCGTCAAAGTGATCGTCCTGACAGGAAGTGTCTTAGATCCTCCCGGGTGGGTTTCATTCACAAATGTCCTTTAATCAAGCAGATCATTAGTTGTTCAAGCAAAGACTTTCCAAGTGCAAGCGATACAGAACCTGATGTTTAGTTTCACACAGACTTCAGAATTTGTTGAATTAGTCTGATAAATATACAGAATTCAATCATTCTTATCTTTAACTAAAAGTAAGATATTAACTGATAAACTCAGTTGTAACAGAATTATTAGGTGTTTGCAAGTTAAGTCAAATTATAAATGAGACATTACTAAAAGTAGATTATTTTAGTATCTTCTGCTCTCAGAAAACATCATTTTAACTCGTTATAACATACAAGGATCATTATGATAAAAACCTCAGGAATCCTGCATAAATGATATAAAACTGGACACATGATATAAAGTCCAGCAGTTCTCCACAGATCCATTCTGGTGTTAATAATTGTTGCTAGATCAGCTTCTGATCTCTAAACTGCTGCTTTGAACAATATTTGAACATCAACACTAATCAAAAGGATTGGTGTGTGTGTTGGTGTTTTCATCTTAATCTAGTGTCAGACTTGGACCAGAAAAGCTCAGGATGTTCAGTAAAGGTGAACATGTCAGAGGAACAACCAGGAACCCACATCATGGATGTAACAAAAGTGTAAAACCTGTTTTATAAAGTCCAGATACGGTGGTGACCCACATGGACCTGATGACAACGTTGATATTTGAAGAAACACTTCTCTGATGAGACTGGAACATGTTTTATTCTTTATTCAGGTTGTGGAGCTGTGGTTTGTCAGAGATCAGCTGTTCTTCTCTGGGCCCAGCTCTGAAGTCCAACCCCTCCCATCTGAAACTTCTGGACCTGAGTCTGAACAAGAACCTGCAGGATTCAGGAGTGAAACATCTGAGTGGATTTCTGGAGAGTCCAGACTGCAGACTGGAGACTCTGAGGTCAGACATGTTTTAGTTGTGTGTTCAGATGAATGTGATGTGAAAGATGTGTTGACACTTGTAACGGTCCCCGCCGAAAGATGGTCAAGTCTTTGACTGATGGTAATGAATTTATTTAAACCCATAAACCAACGTGAGAACTGTCAGAAAAAGTTAAACAAACCACAAGCTCAGTTACTATTTGACATACTTATAAAGAGCAATACTGTCACTCAATCACATAGGCTCCACAGGTAAATAATAAAACAAAAAGTATTTGAAAGTCTTTTACAGTATTTTTAAATTCCAAAACCATTATTAATTACTGCAGTTAAAGGTCAAACAATTAAGGCACATGAATTATACAACATCATCTTATATACTGAATTAAATTTACCATAACAGCTGTTTTTAAATCAAGTAATGAAATACCTTCTTTTAACCTTTTTTAATAATGTAAATACACTATCATGAAACACGTTTGTCCATACTGTAAGAATATGCTCATAATAATTATCAATTTGTTTGCACACAAAAAGGAGTAAGAGGAGTGTAAACAAAACAAACCATTCAATTGTAACAAGCTTTCTTCTCCAAAAACGTGTTCATTTTATAAACAAAAAACACAACCAAACTTACTAACCTTATGCCTCTTCGGGGGGTGCTAAACTATATTGAGTCTCAAAGACAAAAAATAAGAAATGCACGGTTTTGCTTTGTAACTGTGAAAACACGCGCCGTTTTTCTCTCTGGTGCTCGCACATCCTATTGCGTCACCCTTTGCAACTGCGTCGCGCAGCCCTTTCAAAATAAAAGTATTTGACTCAACACACAAAATAGCAGGAAACCAACTTAAAACATGCAAGTTTCAAAATAAGCTCTCAATAACAAGATCTGAACACTCAATATATAAAAAGGCAATCTAAAATGTAACTGGGTTCTTTACAACACTAACCTGCAGACATCAGGCTGATCTTCTACTGATCCACATTGACCATCTGACTGCTCTGAGTTCTTCTTCTCTGCTTTAGTTTCATCTTAAACTTCCTCTTCTGATTTATTACATAAAACTAAACATTTGAATGTGTCAGACAGGAACAAATGAAGAACCAGAGATGTGTCTGAACCTGGAATAAAACATCTGAACAAACATGAATTAACTTTACAGCTAATACGTTCAGAAATGTCATCCAGATGTTAATAAACTGAGAGAGTCTGACAGACAATAGTGGACAGACTGAATGTGTAGTCGTCCAATACATGAGTTATAGAGCTCATTTACTAAATAACTTCTTACTGTGGCTGAAATCAGTCAAACCAACGTTGGCTTCCTTTGACTAACATTACATTTTATTTTAACAAATATAAGTTTACCAAATATAAAACTCTCAACATTGAAAAACATAATTTTCTGTGTTTTTAATATTATTCTTTAATATATCTGTTATAGTTAGAGAAATAACAGGCAGAAAACAGGTGAATCGTTCAGTTGCGGCTACAAGCACCAAAATTGTCACACATGCTCCTTAGGGGTTGCTCTTTTGATAAAACCATTGTGCCAAAAAAACCACACACAAAACCTCTAACAATACTAAAGTATACACTGCCATCCATTTTACCAGTGTCAAACATAACAAAAAAAACAAAAATTTTGCAGAATATTAGGATTCTGGGACGGATATCTGGTACAAGGAAGCCAAAGTGTAAGTCCATGGGTCCAACCCAAAACGCACCCGAAACACACCCGAAAATAAACCCAAAAAAACCCGAAAAACACCCGAAAATAAACCCCAAAAAAACGAAAACACACCCGAAAATAAACCCGAAAATAAACCCGAAAAAACCCGAAACACACCTGAAAATAAACCAGAAAAAACCCTAAAATAAACCCGAAAAAACCCGAAAATAAACCCGAAAAAACCCGAAAATAAACCCGAAAAAACCCAAAACACACCCGAAAATAAACCCAAAAAAACCCGAAACACATCCGAAAATAAACCCGAAAAAACCCGAAAAGACCCGAAACACACCCGAAACACACCCGAAAAAACCCGAAACACACCCGAAAATAAACCCGAAAAAACCTTAAAATAAACCCGAAAAAACCTGAAAATAAACCCGAAAAAACCCTAAAATAAACCCGAAAAAACCCTAAAATAAACCCGAAAAAACCCTAAAATAAACCCGAAACACACCCGAAAAAACCCCAAACACACCCGAAAATAAACCCCGAAAAACCCGAAAATAAACCCGAAAAACCCCCAAAAAAACCAACCCCATTTAGATTCTACATAGTGGAAAGGTTATGATTTGACACCAAGATCATTCCAATAGGACAACTCTATTGGATTTTATTGCGAAATGCAATATTACTGTATATTCGATGGCGGCCATCTTGAAAAAAGGACGCCATCTTTTTTTTTTTTGGCACAATGGTTTTATGAAAAGAGCAACCCCTAAGGAGAATGTGTGACAATTCTGGTGCTTATAGCCACAACTGAACGATTATTCCTGTTATTTCTCTAACTATTAAGATAATTTCATCCAGGTGACATCAAGACATAAGGTGCAACAAATCTTTTTATTGTTTTCAGTGTAAAACTAAATATAAATACATGTGTGTTGAAGTTAGTAAAGTGAAATAAAGCTGCTGTCTAGACGATGAGTTTCCTTCATCAGCAACAAAACATCCAACAAGAACATCAGAAACTTTGTGTTGAAACTATGTCGTCACTCAGTCAACTTTTTCAGAGAAAATGTTTGAAAAAACTCCTAAACAGACAAATATGTACTGATTGATGAAGAAATGTCTCCTTAAAAACATGGAAATGATGAATATTGTTCATTTATTCATCGTTTATGGAAGAAAACCTTTAACAAATTCAAATTTTTAATGCATTCAAATGCATTGATCACATTAAAAAGTGGAGGTTCCACAATTTAATTCAGTTAATTGAAGATAAAAACAGAAGTAATTGGAACCAAGTAAATAAGATTAAACGTGGGCATTCAGCTTCAAGTAGTGAAGCTAAAAACCAAATATCCAACCCAGAAATCAGGGAGTGGTTCTGACTCAGACCTGAACAGCCACATTAAGACAGTAGTGAAGTCAGTTATCACTTAACAGCTTCCATCATGATCACAGGGGCCAAACAAACCGTAACCACAGCTGCTACACATGACGCTGGTGAAGTTTCTGTCCATAATGAGACGTTCTGAAGCCTAAATGTCCGTTTCTCTCCGTTTACAAGCAAATCTCCACTTTGGCCGGAGTTTTCAGGAATGATGGTTTTTGGAGACTTTGAGCTTCGTTTTGGTGTAAACGAACGGCCAAAACTCATGAAAACACCAGCGTTGTTGCTGCGTGTAAACGAGGCCTCAGACCTGGACAGGTTGGACTGACGGCTACAGGTGGAGCGTCAAAGTGATCGTCCTGACAGGAAGTGTCTTAGATCCTCCCGTGTGGGTTTAATTCACAAATGTCCTTTAATCAAGACTGAGACTTCAGAATTTGTTGAATTAGTCTGATAAATATACAGAATTCAATCATTCTTAGCTTTAACTAAAAGTAAGATATTAACTGATAAACTCAGTTGTAACAGAATTATTAGGTGTTTGCAAGTTAGGTCAAATTATGAATGAAACAATACTAAAAGTAAAGTATTTTAATATGTTCTGCTCTCAGAAAACATCATTTTAACTCTTTATAACATACAAGGATCATTATGATAAAAAGCTCAGGAATCCTGCATAAATGATATAAAACTGGACACATGATATAAAGTCCAGCAGTTCTCCACAGATCCATTCTGGTGTTAATAATTGTTGCTAGATCAGCTTCTGATCTCTAAACTGCTGCTTTGAACAATATTTGAACATCAACACTAATCAAAAGGATTGGTGTGTATGTTGGTGTTTTCATCTTAATCTAGTGTCAGACTTGGACCAGAAAAGCTCAGGATGTTCAGTAAAGGTGAACATGTCAGAGGAACAACCAGGAACCCACATCATGGATGTAACAAAACTGTAAAACCTGTTTTATAAAGTCCAGATACGGTGGTGACCCACATGGACCTGATGACAACGTTGATATTTGAAGAAACACTTCTCTGATGAGACTGGAACATGTTTTATTCTTTATTCAGGTTGTGGAGCTGTGGTTTGTCAGAGATCAGCTGTTCTTCTCTGGGCCCAGCTCTGAAGTCCAACCCCTCCCATCTGAAACGTCTGGACCTGGGTAACAACAACCTGCAGGATCCAGGAGTGAAACATCTGTGTGGTTTCCTGGAGAGTCCAGACTGCAGACTGGAGATTCTGACGTCAGACATGTTTTAGTTGTGTGTTCAGATGAATCTGATGTGAAAGTTGTGTTGACACTAACCTGCAGACATCAGGCTGATCTTCTACTGATCCACACTGACCATCTGACTGCTCTGAGTTCTTCTTCTCTGCTTTAGTTTCATCTTAAACTTCCTCTTCTAATTTATTACATAAAACTAAACATTTGAATGTGTCAGACAGGAACAAATGAAGAACCAGAGATGTGTCTGAACCTGGAATAAAACATCTGAACAAACATGAATTAACTTTACAGCTAATACGTTCAGAAATGTCATCCAGATGTTAATAAACTGAGAGAGTCTGACAGACAATAGTGGACAGACTGAATGTGTAGTCGTCCAATATATGAGTTATAGAGCTCATTTACTAAATAACTTCTTACTGTGGCTGAAATCAGTCAAACCAACGTTGGTTTCCTTTGACCAAAAGGAAAATTAATTTTAACAAATTACATGTTTACCAAATATAAAACTCTTAACATTGAAAAACATAGTTTTCTGTGTTTTTAATATTATTCTTTAATATATCTGTTAAGATCATTTCATCCAGGTGACATCAAGACATAAGGGGCAAAACATAATGTTTCTTTATGGTTTTTCAGTGTGTAAAACTAAATATAAATACATGTGTGTTGAAGTTAGTAAACTGAAATAAAGCTGCTGTCTAGACGATGAGTTTCCTTCATCAGCAACAAAACATCCAACAAGAACATCAGAAACTTTGTGTTGAAACTATGTCGTCACTCAATCAACTTTTTCAGAGAAAATGTTTGAAAAAACTCCTAAACAGACAAATATGTCCTGATTGATGAAGAAATGTCTCCTTAAAAACATGGAAATGATGAATATTGTTCATTTATTCATCGTTTATGGAAGAAAACATTTTAACAAATTCAAATTTTTACAGCAAAACTCAGCTTCAATAAACTTTAACCTTCATTTATATTTACATAGAAACACTGATATTTGAATTCAAATTCCATCAAAACTGATTCTTAAAAACTACATTAAACCCTGGAGCATCAATTAGTTTCCATATTTTGACGAGTATTTGGTTCTAGTTTCCCTGTAAGGGTTCAGATTTGACGTTTTTGTACCATCATGCATCTGTTCTTGATGAATCAAATGTATTAATCACACAAAAGTTTTCTGCATAAGTTCCAGATCCTTCACTGGAGAAGAGATGTCTTTCATGAATGCTGAATAAACACAGACGTCCTCCTGTCCTGAAACTCTTTCTCTGCTCACAAAGTCCTTCTAGGAATGAAAATGTTATCGTCCAAAACATCATTTACAAACAGACGTGTTATTGGGACAGAAACACGTGACATGAATGGACTTTACATGGTCTAGACTGTCGTCCTCATCACTGACTTTATTGAAATCAGCACAAACTCAGACTTTTCTAATCATCAAGTCAATAATACTGAAGAGAAATATACGCAGACTATTGATCACATGTGTGACATCAATATGAACATCAGCCTTCATAAAGTCCATCACCTTTCTAATTCTCATCTGTATGGAGCATGTAAAATGATGAAGATGATGCTGAATTGTAATTAAACTGTAAAATGATGAAGATGATGCTGAATTGTAATTCATTTGTAAAATGATGAAGATGATGCTGAATTGTAATTTATCTTTTATTCTTTATTCAGGTTGAAGAGCTGCAGGTTGTCATGGATCAGCTGTTCTTCTCTGGTCTCAGCTCTGAAGTCCAACCCCTTCCATCTGATACTTCTGGACCTGAGAAACAACAACCTGCAGGCTGCAGATGTGAAGCAGCTTTCTGATCTGGTGGAGAGTCCAGACTACCAGCTGCAGGGTCTCAGGTCAGTGGGGGTTAGACTTGGTTCTGCTGCTTCCAGCAGTTTTCTACTAAAACCAGTTGGTATCAAAGATCAGTGTTTCCAGTGAAGCTGCAGCTTCTCAGCAGCTGCTTTCCTCATGAAGCTGTGAGAAGAGGATGATGACAGGCTGCAGGATTGGACAGAAACACAGATACAGCAGTCGGCCAATCAGAGGGTCCAGATGTTTGTTGTAGACCAGTGTTGTGCTGGTGTTCACGTGTCCAGAAATAAAGGAGTATTCCAGCTGACGGCCTTCCAAGATGTTCAGACACACAGCTGCTCTACTGCAGCTCTGAACTCTGAAGTCCTGGATGTGCTGATGGAGGGATCTCTGCTAACACTCCTTTATCTGCTCTCTTCTTTCTTCTTTCTCTACAGCTGGTGGAGGGATCTCTGCAAACACTCCTTTATCTGCTCTCTTCTTTCTTCTTCCCTCTACAGCTGATGGAGGGATCTCTGCAAACACTCCTTTATCTGCTCTCTTCTTTCTTCTTCCTCTACAGCTGATGGAGGGATCTCTGCTAACACTTCTTTACCTGCTCTCTTCTTTCTTCTACCTCTACAAATGATGGCGGGATCTCTGCAAACACTCCTTTATCGGCTCTCTTCTTTCTTCTTCCTCTACAGCTGATGGAGGGATCTCTGCTTACACTCCTTTATATGCTCTCTTCTTTCTTCTTCCTCTACAGCTGATGGAGGGATCTCTGCAAACATTCCTTTATCTGCTCTCTTCTTTCTTCTTCCCTCTACAGCTGATGGAGGGATCTCTGCAAACACTCCTTTGTCTGCTCTCTTCTTTCTTCTTCCCTCTGATGGAGGGATCTCTGTAAACACTATTTTATCTCCTCTCTTCTTTCTTCTTCCTCTACAGCTGATGGAGGGATCTCTGCTAACACTCCTTTATCTGCTCTCTTCTTTCTTCTTCCTCTACAGCTGATGGAGATTTCTCAGCAAACACTCCTTTATCTGCTCTCTTCTTTCTTCTTCCTCTACAGCTGATGGAGGGATCTCTGCAAACACTCCTTTATCTGCTCTCTTCTTTCTTCTTCCCTCTACAGCTGATGGAGGGATCTCTGCAAACACTCCTTTATCTGCTCTCTTCTTTCTTCTCCCTCTACAGCTGATGGAGGAATCTCTGCTAACACTTCTTTACCTGCTCTCTTCTTTCTTCTACCTCTACAGCTGATGGCGGGATCTCTGCAAACACTCCTTTACATGCTCTCTTCTTTCTTCTTCCTCTACAGCTGATGGAGGGATCTCTGCAAACACTCCTTTATCTGCTCTCTTCTTTCTTCTTCCCTCTAGAACTGATGGAGGGATCTCTGCAAACACTCCTTTATCTGCTCTCTTCTTTCTTCTTCTCTCTACAGCTGATGGAGGGATCTCTGCAAACACTCATTTATCTCTTCTCTTCTTTCTTCTTCCTCTACAGCTGATGGAGGGATCTCTGCAAACACTCCTTTATCTGCTCTCCTCTTTCTTCTTCCTCTGCAGCTGACGGAGGGATCTCTGCAAACACTCCTTTATCTGCTCTCTTCTTTCTTCTTCCCTCTACAGCTGATGGAGGGATCTCTGCAAACACTCCTTTATCTGCTCTCTTCTTTCTTATTCCCCTACGGCTGATGGAGGGATCTCAAACACTCCTTTATCTACTCTCTTTTTTCTTCATCCTCTACAGCTGATGGAGGGATCTCTGCAAACACTCCTTTATCTGCTCTCTTCTTTCTTCTTCCTCTGCAGCTGATTGAGGGATCTCTGCAAACACTCCTTTATCTGCTCTCTTCTTTCTTCTTCCTCTACAGCTGATGGAGGGTTCTCTGCAAACACTCCTTTATCTGCTCTCTTCTTTCTTCTTCTCTCTACAGCTGATGGAGGTATCTCTGCAAACACTCCTTTATCGGCTCTCTTCTTTCTTCTTCCTCTACAGCTGATGGAGGGATCTCTGCTTACACTCCTTTATCTGCTGTCTTCTTTCTTCTTCCCTCTACAGCTGATGGAGGGATCTCTGCAAACACTCATTTATCTGCTCTCTTCTCTCTTCTTCCTCTACAGCTGATGGAGGGATCTCTGCAAACACTCCTTTATCTGCTCTCTTCTTTCTTCTTCCTCTGCAGTTGATGGAGGGATCTCTGCAAACACTCCTTTATCTGCTCTCTTCTTTCTTCTTCCATCTACAGCTGATGGAGGGATCTCTGCAAACACTCCTTTATCTGCTCTCTTCTTTCTTATTCCTCTACGGCTGATGGAGGGATCTCAAACACTCCTTTATCTACTCTCTTTTTTCTTCATCCTCTACAGCTGATGGAGGGATCTCTGCAAACACTCCTTTATCCGGCTCTCTTCTTTCTTCTTCCTCTGCAGCTGATGGAGGGATCTCTGCAAACATTCCTTTATTTGCTATCTTCTTCCCTCTACAGCTGATTGAGGGATCTCTGCAAACACTCCTTTATCTGCTCTCTTCTTTCTTCTTCCTCTGCAGCTGATGGAGGGATCTCTGCAAACACTCCTTTATCTGCTCTCTTCTTTCTTATTCATCTACAGCTGATGTAGGGATCTCTGCAAACACTCCTTTATCCCACTCTCTTCTTTCTTCTTCATCTACAGCTGATGGAGGGATCTCTGTTAACACTCTTTTATCTCTGGAAACACTCCTTTATCTGCTCTCTTCTTTCTTCTACAGCTGATGGAGGGATCTCTGCAAACACTCCTTTATCTGCTCTCTTCTTTCTTCTTCCCTCTACAGTTGGGGATGATGAGAGTGTCCTGGACGGATGAGTCATGTCCTGATGGTCCACAGAGTTGAAGCAGCACCAGTTTCTGTGGACAGACTCTGACTGGACCGTGATGATGACGAAGATGAAGATGTATATAGTTTCAGCTCAGTTTGTTTCTGTCTTCCAGCGTTTTACAAACTTCTCAGATATTCATGTGTAGGAGCAATTTATTATGTTGTGCAGGTATTTGCTTTTCCACTTGGGTGCAGTATGATTTCAGTTCCTTTATTTTACCCCAAGCCTTGCCCCAGCTGCTGTTGATCAGAAGTGTTGATTAGTTTGAGTTGAGTGGTGTTGGGAGACACACACAGTTTTTACACGGCAGCCAGAGAGACAATAAAAACACTTTTTTTTGTTCTGTCAATTTACCTTGTTGTTCCAATAAACGGGAACCTCACCCAAAGATATTACTTTTGCAACCTTTCCTATTTATTCACTCTGGAGTCGAGTCAAGAACAAACCATCCCAAACCACCATCAGGTGGCAAGTTTTGTTTTTTGAGTAGTCACCACATCATGTATTTCATGTTCAGTCAAGCCTTTTATAATCATTACGTTGTTAAAACACAGGAAAACAAAATTAAAGGTATTGTGACATGAAAAACACATTTTTCTTCATTTTTTGTGTTTTGTTGGGTGTCTTGACATCAATTACACCCAAAAAACAACGAACTTTTAACATTCAGTGTATTGTGTGCTTTCTGGGATTTTCCGCATAACTATGCATAAACGGCTCACCTGGTTTGGTGGCAGACCGTGACGTAAAGGGCCGCTAAATCACCGCCCCCTCCACCCAGCTCCCTGCCTCCTCTCCTCTCCAGCGCACCATAAAGGCTGATTTATGGTTCCGCGTTACACCGACGCAGAGCCTACGGCGTAGGGTTACGCGGCGACGCGCACCGTACGCTGAACCCTACGGCGTAGGCGCTGCGTCGATTTAACGCGGAACCATAAATCAGGCTTAACACGGAGCTGTTTAGACTAGAGCCTCTTTTCTTCTCATCACCGGAGGAAAACTGCTAAGAAGACCTGCGGCCACTGACTGGACTTAAGATAAGGGGACACTTTATTTACATGCCTTTATTTTTATGATTGTTTTCGGTGGACTACTTCGCCCTGCTGCTTTTCCGTGCATGCTTCGCCTGTCGCTCCTGGCTTAACTCTCCGACGCCGCTGTTAGAAGTGACCGGGACCAGAGGACTCGACTTCCAGTCGAGTCCTCTGGTCACACGGACATCCCCGGGCTGTAGTCGCCCTGTCTGGGCTGTGTGTGTGGGTGTTTGTGTTCGGTGTGCGCGCGTGTGTGTGTGGAGACGCCGACAGAAGCGTGTAGCAGGAGGAGGAGGAGGAGGTTGGGAGGAGGAGCGGCGCAATGATTGACAGGAAAGAGACTGCGCATGCGTGAAAGCTGAGCGTGCGGTGAGAACGCCACTCTCCAACAAATCGGGTCTAAAAATGGCCAAAAACTAAGTTTTATGCAAAATCAACAGAGCCTTTATGTTGTTAAAGGGTGGACTTTAAATGCCTCCAAAGAAAACAAAAACGCGGACAGGAGAAAGTGATACTTGTGCTGAACAGGTGACAGCAGTGGATATGGCAGGTGGGAAGCCCAATCAACCTGAATTGGCTGCACTGATTCGCACTATCATGAGAGAAAAATCAGCGCGGTGATTGAAAAACTGCAACCGCAGCTAAATGCCTTGAAAGATAATATATCTGAGTGCAGCCAAAAAATCGGAGATGTTGAACAAGCATTATGCAACATGGACAGCCGGGTGACAAAACTGGAGACGGCAAATAAGCTCCTCCGTCAGGAGAATGAGGATCTGAAAGAAAAGGCCGAACGGCTGGAGAGCCACAGCAGAAAATACAATTTAAGAGTCTTTGGTATAACTGCGAACATCGAAAAAGGAAATCCAACAAGTTATATGTCCTCACTTTTTAAAGAGTTGTTTAAAGGCAAGCTCCAGGTGGAACCGGAGGTGGAGATTGCGCATCGGGTCGGACCCATGGTGTCATCTGGAAATCGAGCAATGATTGTGAAGATGCAGAGATACATGGCGAGAGAGGATATCTTAAGGATCGCGAGGAAGGAAGGTGTGCTTGAGGTACGAGGAATGAAGATACGGATTTTTCCTGATCTGACATCTGAGATGGCAAAAAAGAGAGCCGGCTTTCGTGTAAGAGAGAGACTGAGGAGCGCAGGTGTGAGGCACGGTATTATCCATCCGGCCACACTGATCATAACTTTCAAAGAAGAAACAAAAAGATTTGCGGACCATCTGGCCGCAGAAACTTATTGGAAAGAGGTGATAGAACCTGGGCTGCCAAACAAGTAAAGGACGGGATGGACCTGTCACCACAAGGTATGATATACGCGATTAAATATGACGTTAATGGACATGCGAGGTTAAGAGAATGAACTGCAAGAATTAATAATAAGACTGACAATTAAAGTTAAAATAAATCACTGGAAGTTGCTGAAAGTTGATTCTTTTTTTTTCTTTAGTTCAAATGAATTGAATTTAAGTTGTTCAGTGACGCTGAAACGAGTGGATCAATGGCCATACGAGAAATATTGTTACATATGAGGAGATGGCGAGTTCTCTTAAGGTTTCCGCTGTGTATTATTGAAATGGGGAGGAATGGGTGTGTATGTGTGTATGGCAGTCTTGCATTGTGTGTGTATATGTTTGATTGCGGTTTGTTTTTTGTTTTATTGTTTTGTGTGTGTGGTGTGTGTATGTGTGATGTGTGTATGTGTCTGGTTGTCCCGAGTGTGTTTGCGGCTATTGCCGTGTCAATGTATACATGTAATCCCAGTAAAGTCTCTGATAAATCTGTACTGTTTATATTATGGGGTTTGAGGATATAAACTTTGTTGGAGATTCTCAGCACTGTAGTGATATGGGTGGTAATATTACCTGTAATGTTCTTGACCCTGATAACTTAAAGCCGTTAATTGATGTGCATAATTTTTCTCTGCTACATCTTAACATCAGAAGCCTAAACAAACATCATTCCGATTTAGCTGCCTTACTGTCAAACTCTAGTTGTCATTTTGATGTTATTGGGTGTAGTGAAACCTGGCTCAATGACTTTTCATATGTTGATTTATTTAACCTTGATGGGTACAATTTACACTTTAAGAACAGACCAAATAGATCAGGTGGAGGGGTCTGTCTCTATGTTAAAAGCAGTCTCCAAGTAAAAACCTGTGATCTTCATTTAGAAGATGATCATTGTGAGTCTTTATTCATTGAGATACACAATCATGACAAGACAATCATTGTTGGTGTACTCTATCGTCCACCAGACTCTCCTCTTAACACATTTTTCTGTAATCTGGAAGTTCTATTACACAAACTGAATAAGCTAAAAAAAGACTGCATACTCCTTGGTGACTATAACATCGATATTTCCAAGGAAGATGGGCCAAAACACGACTTTATGAACACATTGCACTCTTCCTCCTTTTTCCACACTATAAATAGATTTACTAGAGTCACACAGGTATCCAGGACCACTATTGATAATATTATCACTAATATTATAAACACTAAGTTGGAGACGGGAGTTGTGCAGTCTGACATTACAGACCATTTTCCCATTGCAATATTCTTTGGCTCTGGCAAATTGTTCTCTCCTCCACTCTCAAAAATTAAATCTAAAATTCTAAATGAGAGGAATGTACATAACCTAATTGTTAATTTACAGGACAAGTCGTGGGACTCTGTCTATGATAGTGGGACTGCTGATGCTGCATATGACAGCCTGATTACGATAATCCAAGACTCCATTAAGGACACAATCCCTGAAAAGACTGTCAGGTGCAGCACTACTCTCCAGAACCCTTGGATTACGAATGGAATTTTAAAGTCAATTAAATATAAAAGTAGGCTTTACAAGTCTTACATGAAAAATCCTACTAACCTAAATAAAGAGAAATATATTTCCTATAAAAATAAATTAACACAGATCATAAGAAAGCGCAAAAGAAGTCATTACACAGAACTCTTACAAGCTTCACAGGGGGACTGCAGGAGGTCTTGGAATGTGTTAAATGAAGTCCTCAACAGGAGACATAAACCCATTACTCTACCTGATCTTGGTGATGCCAAAGCTGATCTTGCACAGAGTTTTAATACTCATTTTGCTTCAATAGGTGTAAATCTGTCTAGGAAGATCAGTCAACCCCAGGGTGTTACTTTCAAGCAATTTCTTTCTGGTAGCTACATTCAATCGTTTTACATGAAACCAACAGATAGTACTGAACTACTCAAGATCATTATGGACTTGAGGAGCTCATACACCGCTGGTGTAGATGGAATATGTAATAATATCATGAAAGCCATTGCTAACATCATTGTAGAGCCACTGGCCCATTGTATTAACCTTTCTTTACTTACTGGCACTGTACCCAAAATGACCAAAATAGCCAAGATAATTCCCATTTTTAAATCAGGTGACCGCAATGATATGAGCAACTATCGGCCCATATCAATTCTACCCACCTTTTCTAAAGTAATGGAGAAGGTGGTATACAATAGACTCAGTGGCTATCTTGAAAAACTAAATATTCTTGTTTCCTCCCAATACGGTTTCAGAAAAAAGAGCACAACCTGTATGGCAATACTTGACCTAATAGAACAAATTCATGACTGCATTGAAGAGGGCAAATGTGGGGTTGGTATTTTCTTGGACCTATCAAAAGCTTTTGATACCATTGACTTTGATATATTGCTAGATAAATTACATCACTATGGTATCAGAGGTTTGGCGCTTGCATGGTTCAGAAGTTATTTATATGAGCGGGAACAGTATGTCCATGTAAATGATCATAACTCTACCTGTAAGCCTATAATCTTTGGGGTCCCCCAGGGTTCCATTTTGGGGCCACTCCTATTCATCCTATACATAAATGATTTTGTAAATTGTTCCAAAATATTTCATAAAATAATTTTTGCTGACGATACCAATTTGTTTACATCACACAGAAACCCACTTATTCTTCAAGATATAGTAAACTTTGAGTTAACCAAAGTGGACTCTTGGTTCAAATGTAACAAACTGTCATTAAATGTCAGTAAAACAAATTTCATCTTATTCAAATCAAACAAAAAGTTTGTCCACACTGGTTACTACGGTGGCCCGTACGGTCAAACACAACAGAAAAGTGCGACACGCTATTTCAAATCTCACAACACACCAGAAAATTGTGACACGCTATTTCAAAACTCACAACACACCAGAAAAATGTGACACGCTATTTCAAAACTCACAACACAACACACCAGAAAATTGCACGCTATTTCAAAACTCACAACACAACACACCAGAAAATTGCGACACGCTATTTCAAAACTCACAACACAACACATTAACTCACAACGGAAATACGACGGACCATATTTTCTGACGGACCGTTTTGATTCCGACAGCGGGCTCTGGGAGATTTCAATGAGAGGTAAGTTAAACGCTGCTGCTCAATGATTGTTATTAATGTCGTTATATGTTTTCACAATTTTTGGTCACCATGTTGAAATTGTCATAAAGTTCTGTATGTGCCCTGCCGTCCATCCTTTGGTTATTGTGAAACTAGCTCTGCAGTAAGTAGTGCTAACTGCTAGCGTTACGTTGGTAATGTTTGTAATTCAGATGAAGGTAACGTTAAAGCCCTGACCATATTAGATAATACACTAACATCTGGGAGAAAGAAGACTTATAGCTGAGATCATTCTTCGAAAGTGACGTGTTTTTAATCGCGTTCAAGTAATTAAAACCTAGCGCAAAGGAATGGTAAAGTTAACGTTACATGCATGGTCTGCCATGTAGGCTATGGCACACTAGCTCTTAAAGTAGCAATGTTTATCTGGGTCATTTTATCGATAAGCATTGGTGTCAAACTGCGTTCCTGGAGGGCCACTATCCTGCATATTTGAGATGTTTCCCTCTTCCAACACACCTGATTCAAATGATCAGCTCATCATCAAGCTCTGCAGAAGCCTGATAACGATCCTGATCATCTGAATCAGGTGTGTTGGAAGAGGGAAACATCTAAAACATGCAGGGAAGTGGCCCTCCAGGAACGCAGTTTGACATCCCTGTATAAAGGTAACATAGCAGGTGCTTCAGTTTCCTCAGTCAGACATAAAACTAACGTTACAGTCATCACAAACAAGTCAGCATGAGTCAAACGATGATAAACAACCAGCTATCTGGATTTTTAAGGTGCAGAGCACACTACTAAACAACACTTAAGTTATTCTCATTATACACTCCCAATTATGTTAGGTCAGCAGAGGTGTATATTTTCCTGCCTTTCCATTAATTTTAGCCTAAGTGGCTTTGATCGGGTAACTACATCTAGGAAGGTCCACCATTCTAAGTGCTTGCTTAATGATTTATTTTTTTTTATTTACACAGTAAAATGTACTGTCCTTTTTGTGGATCTGGCCTGCATTCACAAAATGCATTCTGCAGTTCATGTGGAAAAGACATCAAATTCTTGCATGATGCTGATAAGCCTGGCACAAGTGGAGGTAATTTTTTAAAAAGGATTGCACAACTGTCAGTTTGTCTTCTCTGGTTAATTGAAGTCTGTCTGTCTGTCTGTTTATCTATCAGTTACTTATTTTTTAAATTGTACTAAGACTAGAGTAATATTATGTAATTATGGACTGGAATACTGGCTGTCTAAACAGTATTATCAGTGATCTTTGTCCTATTCAATTTTGACTCTAAACAAGGAAGCACAGCAGTGGCAGGAAAAAGTGCAGTGGAGTCATTCCAGAATTTTCGGGTTGTAAAAGAGAAGGAGAGACAGTCATGCTTCACAAAGAAAAAGGCACAACGGCCAGACAGCGTAAAGGTAACCTGTCTTTGTTGATATAGTCAGTTGTTTTGTTATAGTTAGGCCTGTCACAATAATCTATAAATCAGTAAATTGTACAATATATAAAAATTAACTATATTTTGCTGGCTTCAATATATCGCCATTTGCATGCACATTTGTTTTCCTTGTTTGTTTCTCTCTCTACGAAAGAGACTGGATGACTGAGAGTCACTGTTGTTATTGTTTTTTGTTGATTTATGTTTTTTTTTTAATTTAGAATATTTAAAATATCTTCTTCACACTCCAATAATAATGCTAAATATTCTTGAGAAATAAAAGGTGTATTGCTTTTGAAAGGGTGTACTTGTATTAGTATGGTATTTCATTACTAGATTAGTAGAGAATTGGTCTCAAAATAACAATGACAGTAACGTAATTTATCAGAACAATTTCTGGGACAATATATCATTTAGCAAATTTTGTTATTGTGACAGGCCTACCTAGTTATAGTTCATTCTGTCATTTATTTGCACTGTGTCAGTGAACCTTTTAATAGTAGCCTTCATATTTGTTCTTTAGATTTCAGTTGCTCTTATGAGACTGATAGAGGGAGAGCTCAGACCTGTCAGAGGAACATCTCTACCGCTTGCTGTGAAACCAGAGCTAGATGCAGAGCAGTTGCACAAAGCTGTTGTACAAAAAATGAAAGACTTCAACCAAAATTTGCAAAGCAGAGCCTACTTTCTTCTCTACCCTGATGGTGCAAAGATTATAAATATACCAGGAACAGAAAAGCCCTTCACTGTGAAATGCTATAAGGAGGCATTGGGAAAGGCATACCAGCGCATTACAGTGTACATTTGTCCAGTTGAAGATTTTCTTACCCATTGTAAGTGATTGTGAAATAAATGACCATACAAGACTAGCTTTCTTGCATTAATCTAGTATCTCTACATTTTAGTGTTATGTCTGATGTTTTATTTCACAGCTAAGGAACCAAACTCAGAGAAGTCTGATTCAGACTCAGAGGTGTTCATTACAAGCAGAAGCGTTGCAGAATTCAATTCAGCTGACACAGTGGTGAGTGTAACATTTGCCATGTTCTAAATTTGTAGGTTCTTTGCAGAGCTGAACAAATTATTAATTGCAATACAAACTCCTATTTTTAAATAGCTGAGGATACAATATATTTTTGAGATGTGTGCCAAACTACCACTTTGACATAAATATTGTCATGCTGCGTAGATGTTTGGTCTATCTTGATAATCATAATGTTAGCAATTATAATCACAATAACACTTTTAAAAATCAATCAGTTTAATTGTCAGTCAAATGTAAGTGCTACAGTTTTAAATCCATGTTTGTTTTACTTTCAGCTATGGGAACCAACTTTGAATAGCACCAGTGCTGATGACAGAGAATCATGTATTGATTCAGAAGTGGTAATTTCTTTCTTATAATATTTTGTGATGTGAATATAGTTTTGCTTGAAAATATTCTCACTTTTAATTTGTCCTAAAGCACATTTACTGTAAGTGATGTGTGACACACTGACCTAGAGATTCATGTAATCTTCTTTTACTTTAGAATAAAGCATTTCCTTCCAAATGGGACATGCAATAGCATAATTTATGATTGCAACACACCTGTCTAATCCCTGTTATGGTTTGTGAGACAGGTCTTACTTTCTGACTCAGAAGGGGGCCCAGAAACATCAAAACGTGCAATGGAAACTGCATGCTATAGGTATTATTCTTCCCCACATTTTAAGTGTAGTAATTGATATGGAAATGCCAACAATGTACATTTGTTTATTTCACAGCAAATACACCCAACTATATGCACCTACTGTAGTAGAGGATCTGGACGACTGGATGTACAGTATTGAGGACAGTTGCGATTTTGAAAAGGATGCAGAGTAAGAGAATGGTTATCCTTATTAAAACTGACGTTTTTCTGATTAAACAGGTCTGTTGTCGTGCAGAATTAGGTGTATTAAGTAAGATGGTTATGATATAACTCATTGTAGGGTGGAAGAGGAATCTGTGTCAAATATCATTGCAAACCTGGCACTCCAGATTGACCGCCATGCCGTGAGCAGATTTAACATTTGCCGGTCTGACATCTGGGATGGGGCTGTCAGAGGATTCAAGAGGGGAACATTCTCTGAGGAAAAGGACCTCCTGGTAAGGTTTTCTGATGATGGAGGCAGATTTGAGGAAGGTGTTGACACAGGTGGACCAAAGAGAGAATTCCTCTCTCTTCTGATGAAAAAGCTAAACCAACGACCCATATTTGATGGACCTGCGGAGAGCCGCTACCTTGTCTACAATGCAACAGGTACTGTTATGGTGAATGTTTTAAAGGAAAACTACACACAACCATGTATCATTGTTTAGTGTAGGAGCCAATTTAACATTTCATAACTCTGCATTTCTTCATGCAGCAATCAGAGAAGATGAATACAGTTTGGTAGGGAAGATGATTGCTGTGTCGATTGTACATGGTGGGCCTGGCCCTAACTTTCTGTCAAGGGATCTGGTTAGCCACATTGCAGGGCAGTCCAGTTTCACCTCATCCATAAGAGACATTACAGATGAAGAAATAGGGAAAGTGCTACAGCAGGTATGAGGATCATTTATAGAGAGCTGTTTAATTTTGGCATAGGTAACTGGTTGATAAAAGGAGCAGGTGTGTCCACTTAAGACCTTCTGTCATTGTAGCTTTCTGGTATAACTTATTCATGATTACTTTTTACATTTAAAAATGACTGAGGGGTTTCTCATGTTTTTTAGATTGAGAATGCATCCTCATTGGAGCGCTTGCGAGACCTGATTGCACAGAACAGCAGCATGTTGCAGACTGCAGGATGCTTCAAACATGTTAAATCAGTGGAGGAAAAACACTTGATTGTAAAGGAGTACCTCAGGTGGTATATAATCGACAGGAACCACAGAGCAATTGAAAGGTATTTTATTCTTGTTCTATTACTGCAACAAAACATTGTGTCATTGTCTCATTTACGTATAACTCAAACAGCAACCTGTTGTTGTTTTTTAGATTCAAGGATGGCCTTTCCAAGTTGCAGTTTCTAACTGCACTGCAGCAGCATCCTACGGTGCTGGCCCCCATTCTCTGCCATTTGGATGACAGATTATCTGCTGCAGAAATTGAAAACCTGTTTCAGCCACAACTTAGTCCACAAGGAAGCAACAGGAGGATCCAGGAGGACAAAGCAAGAAGTTTCTGGGCTGACTATCTTCTTGATTGTGTTTCTCCTTCGAAACAAACCTGTAAAAGGTAGACACAAAGTAGGTTAGTCTAGTCTGGTCACTAGACTGTCAAACTGTGTACGTGTTCTACTTCATGTTAGGAAAAAAATATTTAGATTTAGTTATGTTTATAGCATTGGCCAGAATTTTGGACCTGTTTTGCTAATGTCCTTGTTTTTGTCATGTGGTCTTTGTGACGCAGCTGGGTTTAGAGGACATAACTTTTCTTTTTTTAAATCAGTATTGGAACATATTCCGTACTAAACGTCAGGAAAGTAAGGTGGAAGTCTAATTTATGATTTTTTGGCAATAATGCCGAATTCTTTAATTTGTTGTATTTTTTTGAGTATACATTTTATGTACATTTAAGTGGCACTGAAGACAGCTTGTTTTGCTGAAAATTTAAAAAATAAAATTCTTTGACTGCAGGCTCTTCTGTTAAATCTCTGAAAGCTTTGGTGTGTGTACTTTAAAGGATTACCGGACAAATAGTATATATTAAATATCAGCCATGTTCTTCAAGGTGATGTATGTCTCTACAGCAGATTCCCACTGAAGAAGTGGTGTCAAACCACTTTGTCTTTGTAATTGTTCGTAGCGGGTTTGCTGGTCATTATCTCCCTCAGGAGTTGCTGGTGCTGGCATGAGGCTTTCAAGCTGACTAAGAACTTGGGTTGATGATGGAAATCCACAGTTCCTCCCATTAAACCTGTGAACAGAAAAAAAATGTATACAAACTGACAAAGCATCACAACAAAGGTTGGTTTTCTTTGATGTTCCATTTTTACTAGCATTTCAACAATTTCCAATTTTTTCACAGTACAAGGATGGACATGACTATATATTTAAAGTTAAAATGTATTATCTAAAATTAGAGCAAAGGGATATTATTTAAAGCAACAAGGTGTTCCAAAGTGAAGTGACAGCATTAGAGAAACACCTATTGTGGATTCTAGAGTCCACAACAAGGCAGTTTATTTTACAGTCATCCATTACTAACAATTTTCTTGATTTCTATCATGATTTGTTCATAATAAAAAATAATATTTGCACTACCTGTCTGAAGTCTTAAATATAGTTTTAATGCAATGTATTTCAAATAGGGTTTTGCAATTATTTTAAAATGATTTATAATACTCACCTGTTAGGCAAAAAGTACATTGCCTCTGGTCTTCCAGATGGGCATCTGGATTGCCGAACTGGACGAATAATGTGAGTGTTCCATTGCTGCTTGTATTCATTCAGTTCTTTCTGCAGGACATCCAAAAAGCAGTATCGCAGCAAATTTGTGTGTTCGTAGCTGCCATTGAACAGATGCCTCTCCCTCAAGTCACTGAATAGATCCATCCAAAATTGACTCCTAGTAAAACAACACACATTTTAGTAACATGTAATATAATACCATGTCCCTGTAAGAGATAAAGAGGTGCTCTGACAGAAATAAGCTTTGAGAAGTAGTGGTTATGATGCAAAAGCAATTTTATAGAAAGTCTCAAGTTGGTAATGAATTAAGACAACACTTAAAGGAACCAAGCAATTGAGTATCCTTATCATTTACATAATCAAACAGTAAATATTACAAGACTAGACAAAAACATAGCATATGGCTGGACTACATTTGGACAGGGGCGTGATGTTTGTGAGGGTTGGATTTCACATTTAGTCCCTCAATCAGTCAGTCAGACACACAATCACTCAGACAATCATGTTTACAGGACTGACCTGGTCCAGCCAAAAATACATCATCACAGAGCAGTGATTTTCAACCCTGGTCCTCGAGGCACACTATCCAGCAGGTTTTGCATGTTTCCCTGCTTGATAACACCTGATCCTAATTAATGGTCTTTATTAGGCCGTTATCAAAGTCTGCACAAGTCTGTTGATGACACGGCCACTTGTATCAGGGTGTGAAGAAGCAGGGAAACATCTAAAACCTGCTGGATAGTGTGCCTCGAGGACCAGGGTTGAAAACCACTGACATAGAGCATAGATCAATGAAGGCTTAACAATAAGCGACAAAAACCTTTGTTTGCGAAAGTAGGACCACCAGCTTTCAATGCGTTGGTTGGATGTTGAAGTCCCATACATGTGGCTTTTGGCTCCTGCAAACTCATCTGTATGCTCAGATCTCAAAGAACAATGAAGCGCTGCCATCAGTCCATTTTCAGTGCCACAGTCAGTGCGGAGCCGCATTGGACAAACTCCAAACTCAGCGACACACTCAATGTAATTTTGAGCAATGACTCTAGGATCATTGTTGGACTTCCCGCATTTGAGCCACAAAACTTTTCTGGAAAAGCCATCAATACAGCCACTTATGGCAATTCCAAAAGGTTTCAATTTGTCATACCCATCAACATGCCAGACCTCATTGGGTCCATTTGAGTGGTATGTTCTTCGGACAAACTTGCGTCTAGAACGTTTCTCTTTCCCCAGCGGGTCCAGTTCTCCCATCAGGTGCATCACATCACATCTTCTTACTGTAAAAGAGTACTTCTGTTTCAGAGTCTGCCACATCGCTCGGTAACCTAAGAGCTTGCCTGATCCCTGAATTTCTTCTGAAATAGCTGCCCGCACAGTAGCAATTGGAGTGTAGTTAGTCCTCCTGGTTAGGTCTGCATCTTGTAGTCTTCTTTTTAAAGTCCCAAGACTCATTGAAATGTTGTGCTTAGTTGTCAGTAAGTCGAGTATTATTTCATAAGTATGGCCTTCTGTGAAATACTTATGGATAAGTTCATCCACCATTGTAGTTTCATGACCTGGGGAAAAGGATGTATTATAACACTGTATTAGACACATGAACATGAGTTATATTACTTAATAAGCAGTAATAAGTAAGAAATTAAAGTTGCTTATGTAGACTCAGATTCTTTAGAATTCACTCCCTGATGAAGGCCTGCCAGGTGAAAAAAAATTAAGCTATAAACCCTTTTTTTTTTGCAAAACTTAAAAATATACTACTAAGGGGTTGAGTGAATGTTTTGAGGGTGCCTTTCTGTTTATACTAATTTTTTCCACTCTATTACATTCAGCTGAATGTTAGGGGTTTCAGCATACTTAAATAGTAATCTCACCAAAAATGTATGGTATATTAACACAGCTCCATCACCATAATTACATAATATTACTCTAGTCTTAGTACAATTTAAAAAATAAGTAACTGATAGATAAACAGACAGACAGACAGACTTCAATTAACCAGAGAAGACAAACTGACAGTTGTGCAATCCTTTTAAAAAAATTACCTCCACTTGTGCCAGGCTTATCAGCATCATGCAAGAATTTGATGTCTTTTCCACATGAACTGCAGAATGCATTTTGTGAATGCAGGCCAGATCCACAAAAAGGACAGTACATTTTACTGTGTAAATAAAAAAAATAAATCATTAAGCAAGCACTTAGAATGGTGGACCTTCCTAGATGTATAGTTACCCGATCAAAGCCACTTAGGCTAAAATTAATGGAAAGGCAGGAAAATATACACCTCTGCTGACCTAACATAATTGGGAGTGTATAATGAGAATAACTTAAGTGTTGTTTAGTAGTGTGCTCTGCACCTTAAAAATCCAGATAGCTGGTTGTTTATCATCGTTTGACTCATGCTGACTTGTTTGTGATGACTGTAACGTTAGTTTTATGTCTGACTGAGGAAACTGAAGCACCTGCTATGTTACCTTTATACAGGGATGTCAAACTGCGTTCCTGGAGGGCCACTTCCCTGCATGTTTTAGATGTTTCCCTCTTCCAACACACCTGATTCAGATGATCAGGATCGTTATCAGGCTTCTGCAGAGCTTGATGATGAGCTGATCATTTGAATCAGGTGTGTTGGAAGAGGGAAACATCTCAAATATGCAGGATAGTGGCCCTCCAGGAACGCAGTTTGACACCAATGCTTATCGACAAAATGACCCAGATAAACATTGCTACTTTAAGAGCTAGTGTGCCATAGCCTACATGGCAGACCATGCATGTAACGTTAACTTTACCATTCCTTTGCGCTAGGTTTTAATTACTTGAACGCGATTAAAAACACGTCACTTTCGAAGAATGATCTCAGCTATAAGTCTTCTTTCTCCCAGATGTTAGTGTATTATCTAATATGGTCAGGGCTTTAACGTTACCTTCATCTGAATTACAAACATTACCAACGTAACGCTAGCAGTTAGCACTACTTACTGCAGAGCTAGTTTCACAATAACCAAAGGATGGACGGCAGGGCACATACAGAACTTTATGACAATTTCAACATGGTGACCAAAAATTGTGAAAACATATAACGACATTAATAACAATCATTGAGCAGCAGCGTTTAACTTACCTCTCATTGAAATCTCCCAGAGCCCGCTGTCGGAATCAAAACGGTCCGTCAGAAAATATGGTCCGTCGTATTTCCGTTGTGAGTTAATGTGTTGTGTTGTGAGTTTTGAAATAGCGTGTCGCAATTTTCTGGTGTGTTGTGTTGTGAGTTTTGAAATAGCGTGCAATTTTCTGGTGTGTTGTGTTGTGAGTTTTGAAATAGCGTGTCACATTTTTCTGGTGTGTTGTGAGTTTTGAAATAGCGTGTCACAATTTTCTGGTGTGTTGTGAGATTTGAAATAGCGTGTCGCACTTTTCTGTTGTGTTTGACCGTACGGGCCACCGTAGGTTACTGCCTATTTAAAATAAATGGGCAGGAAATAAAAAGAGTATGTGCCACTAAATTCCTGGGGGTCCATATTGATGATTCTCTCAATTTCAAATGTCATATTGACCATCTTGTAAACAAACTGTCCAAGTATGTTGGCTTGTTCTACAAGATCAGACACTTCCTTCCTCTGTCTGCCCTTCTTACTTTGTACAAAACTCTCTTTGAACCTCATCTCAACTACTGTAATGTGATATGGTGCAACACCTTCACATGCCATCTTAAAAAATTAGCATCTTTGCAAAAGAAAGTCATACGGGCCCTGTCTTGGTCAGAGATAAATTCCCCCACCCACCCTCTATTTCACCACTTTGAGTTACTAAGACTGGCTGAGTTAAACAATTATCATAATGCTTGTCTTATGTTTCAAATTGTCAATAGGCTCAACCCTAGACTTAGTAGTCTTGTGCCAATCTCCAGTCCTCAGCACACGTACCAAACAAGAATCAAACCACTCATATTAGGGAAATGTCGCCGACATGTGCGCGCCAGTATGAGTGTTGTTTGCAGGGGGCCGCAGATTTGGAATGGGATTGATGATGGCCTCAAGGTGTTGCGTTCTATCTCCAAGTTTAAAAGACAACTAAAAAATAATCTTTTACTAACCTATATATAATTTAAAATGCTTCTTCATGGACTGCTGGGACGTATGTGTGTGTGACTGTATGTGTATGTAATGTTAAGTATGTATGTTAAGTGTTTTTTTGTGTACTTGTATGCATTTATCCATCACCATCTCTTTATGGATGGTAACTAAACTAAACTAAAAGGTTACAACATCTACAGAAGGGATAGAAATAGATATGGTGGGGGAGTAGCTTTCTACGTTCGAGATCATGTTCCAGTAAAAGTGCGTTCGGATATGATAAATTACAATATTGAAATACTGTGGTTACAAACCTATTTACCTCACAAAAAGCCTTTTTTACTTGGTTGCTGCTACAGACCTCCTGGGGAATGATAGTAAAAAACTATGGAAGGTCTTAAATGAACTGACAGGTAGGAAAGATAAAAACAATCCAGCTTTTCTGGAAAAGGATGGTGAGTTTATTACTAAGCCCAGTGGCATTGCCAATTATTTAAATGATTATTTTATAAGCAAAGTAGTGAATCTAAGAGAAAGTATGACTAATCTAAGTAATGATATATCTCATATATTAATAAGAAATAAAATTATGAAAAATAGAAATTCCAAGTTCAAACTGGTAAATGTTAACACGGAAAAGATTATTGAACTATTGACAAAGGGCAAAGACAAACCAGCTGGTCTTGATGGCCTAGACAGCAGGCTTCTGAGGGTGGTTGCTGATGACATTGCTCCAGCGTTGGTTCACATCATAAACTTAAGCTTTACATGCGGCACATGTCCTCTTGCCTGGAAGCAAGCAAAAATAGTTCCACTAACAAAAAATAAGAGACTACCTTTTTCTGGCTCAAATAGTCGTCCAATAAGCCTGCTACCGATACTTGGAAAGATGATGGAAACAATTGTGTATGAACAAATTAATAATTATTTATCAGATAATGAAATAATCAGTACTTCACAACATGCATATAGAAAGGCTCACTCCACTGCAACGGCGTTGACGGTCATGTCTGATGATTGGCTGAGGGAAATTGAAATGAAAAACATGATTGGTGCTGTATTTTTGGACTTTTCAGCGGCTTTTGACATTATAGATCATAACATACTATTAGAAAAACTGGCTTGTTACGGCTTTGAGCAATCTGCACTCAACTGGTTCTACAGTTATCTGTCCAACAGGACGCAATCTGTGTTTTTTAATGGCAGCTACTCAGAAAACAAAACCATAACATGGGGAGTTCCTCAAGGAAGCTGTCTTGGACCTTTATTGTTCACAATCTTTACGAATGACTTACCATGGGCACTAGAAAAAGTGAATACAGTGATGTACGCGGATGACTCGACTATATATGCTTCTGCAAAGACTAATAATGAATTAGAAACTATTATAAATAACAAATTAATTAGTATAGCGGAATGGGTCAGAGCAAACAAGCTAGCCCTAAATTTATCAAAATCCAACTGTATGATTATCGGGTCAAATCATAATATTGATAAGAATCCTGTTTTGTATATCAAGGTCAATGAAATCATCATAAAACAAGTGGACGAAACCAAACTTCTGGGAGGAATAGTAGACAACAAACTTTCATGGAAAAAACATATTTCTAATATCATTACAAAGATGGGGAGGGGTATATTTATTGTAAGAAGACATGCATTCTATATGAATCATAGGATTTTAAAAACAGCTATTCAATCACTTATACTATCAAACCTTGACTATTGCCCAGCAGTTTGGTCCAGTGCTAATGGTGAAATGTTGAATGCTTTGCAAATTATACAAAACAGAGCTGCCCGCACTATTCTCAAGTGCGACAATAGGACAAATATAATCTCTATGCACAAGAAACTCAACTGGTTATTGGTCAAAGACAGACTCATATACTCACTGTTGATTGTGATAAGAAACATATCTGTTTTAAAAAAGCCATATGATTTGTTTGATAACCTCTCTTTTAGTGCAGAAAATCACTGTCACAACACTAGACATGCAACTGTTGGAAATTTTACAATACCTAAGGTTAGATCTAATGACATCAAACGTACAGTCCTGTATAGATGAATGAAAGAATGGAATTCTTTACCCAATCATGTAAAACTTGCTAACAATAATCAATTCAGAATACTACTTAAAAAATATCTGTCCAAGTAATGGTTTCGGTATGGAATAGTTGTGTATGTAATATGATTGTTTTTAGTACATGAGATATAATGGTATTATTGCATAGTAGTGTTATATTATATATATATTATATATGTTATATTCTATTATTATAGAATAGATATATATGAGTGTGTGTATGTATGTGTGTATACATATGTAGGTATGTATGTGTGTATGTGTGTATGTATATATATATATATATATATATATATATATATATATATACATGCGCGTCGCAACCATATATTTTGGGGGGGACGCGTCCCCCCCACTCTTGAAAAAAAGTCGTTCGGACCCCCCCACATTTGCTAGTCCAGCGTGTTTTCATTGCTTCACAATCAAATCCGTTCCACTTTATGAGTAGGAGATTACCCATATCTACAGAAATCCACTCCGCGTTTTACTTCTGTTTTTTAACACGGCAGCAGCAGCAGCATTCAAAACATTCAGTCAGTCTGAGGCAAGCCGATGTGGAGATGCCGAGATGGACATAAGAAATTAAGTAAGTTACCAAGTTTTACCTTGAGTGGCCAAACAGCAAAATTGCGTTGTTCCCTGGTCAAACACAGCCAGTTTATATATATATCGACGCAGAGCCTACGGCGTAGGGTACGGTGTACGTTGCGCGTCGCCTACGCCGTAGGCTCTGCGTTGGTGTAACGCGGAACCATAAATCAGCTACGGAGCCGGCAGCAGACAGAAATCAGCCTTTATTCTGGCGAGGTTGCAAAAAACGTGCAAAAAAGTGATTATGTACATTCACTGAGTGGATATTATGAAAGTAAAATATATATATCTCGCTGTATGATGACTAAAAGCATTCTGGGATTTTTTTTGTCCCTAGAAAACTAGTTTTTTCTTTTTAAATCAGAGGGTGTTGTGTAAAATTCCCACTGTGACGTACTGGAGCCTTCACAGGTGTTGAACACTGGCCTGCTTCTTGTTACACCTCACATCCTTGATAAATACTGTAGTAGGCCTGTATGGTTCATCTGGAAACAACAGGATTGAATAAAATGATGTTGTTGTTAAGAAATCTTGTAAGCCATTCTTTTACTTTTTGTTGAATATAAGAAAATAGGGATAAGTAGTCAACTAATATAAAATAACATGACGCCGTGGGTTGGTTTTCCTCTCAACCTCCCCAATTTTTTCAGTCACCAGCCGCCACTGATATATAAAGTGTTAATAACTGGAAAGGTGGAGGATGTGGATGTGGTCAGTTCGTACCCAGAACTAAACCGCCATTCGTTGGAGGTACAGCTGGCCATGTTCAAACTTCAGTATCCCTGCAGCACAGTCAGTGAAGTGGTGGATACATTGAGAGCTATGCTGCCAGAGGTTCCAGGTCTGTTCACTCAAGTAGAAGTGTTGGTCAGGCTTCTTCTTGTTGTGCCATGCTCCTCAGCAGAGGCTGAGAGAAGTTTTAGTGCCTTAAGAAGGCTCAAGACCTGGCTGCACTCTTCAATGACTCAAAAGCGCTTGAACAATGTGGCTGTTTGCCACATCCACCAAGAGCATCTTGACAAACTTGACTAGAGGAGATTTGCCAGTCATTTGTGTCTGCAAATGACAAAAGAGGTCACACTTTTGGAGCCTTTGTATGATGGTTATGTTCTATTTGTAGAAATCCTGCTGTAAGCATGTACAGATAAAAGAGGAGATGGGTGAAGATATGGAACATTTAACAGGTTGTATTGAGTATTGAGTTATAGTTGTATTGAGTTATAGTTGTATGTTCTGCAGGTCACTGAATATTTTGTATTTCCTCATTACTTTTTTTTCCAAGAGATTTTTTGTTGCATGGCATTATTAATCCTCATTTAATAAAGTGCCAAAAAAGTTGTCAGTGTCAGTCCTCTATGAATTAAACCAAAACATATAGTAGTCAGTAATTGCAGACCATGCCAGCTCCAAGGAAAAACAAAGAGAAAGGGAGATTATTTTGGGTGTAAAATGCACCAGAATGCGGGAAATTGAATCTACTATGTTCAAAATTTTCTTCCCCAGACCCCCCCCCCAAAAAGGGTCCCCCCCACATTACAAAAGCTGCTGACGCCCATGTATATATATATATATATATATATATATATATATATATATATATATATATATATATATATATATATATATATATATGTCTGTGTGAATATAATATAGAATTTGACTTGGAATGTTGAATATGATAGAGTATTATATGATGGGTATATGTATGTGTATAGGTATGTATGTGTGTGTATATGTGTGTATGTATATATATATATATATATATATATATATATATATATATATATATATATATGTATATATGAGGTATATATTAGGTATATGTGGGGAGGATATAGTTGACTTGGTTTCTGTTCTTGTCTTGATTCTTAAGATATCTTGATTTTGTATACATATTTTTTTCTTCTTGCTCTTTCTGTGTTTTTATTTTTTAAAGTTTTTTTCTATGTTGTTTTCTTTTGTATTGCATTTTCTTGTTAAGACCCCAGGAAGAATAGCTGCAGTTTCTGCTGCAGCTAATGGGGATCTCAATAAATAAACAATAAACAAACATTCTCCCAATCCTCTTCTGGATCATCCAAATGCTCTCTAGCAAACTTCAGACTGTACTGGCTTCAGCAGGGGGAACGTCTGGCCCTGCAGGATCTGAGTCGCTGGCGGCGTATTTGTTACTGACGGTTCCTTTGTTACTCTGGTCCCAGCTCTCTGCAGGTCATTCACTAGGTCCCCGTGTGGTTCTGGGATCTTTACTCACCGTTCTTGTGATCATTTTTACCCCCCGGGTATAATATATAAGTATAATTATAATCTACAATTACCAGGTAATATTATGGAAACAACACGCGCTTTCTTTTACAGTCCAGTTTCACTTTAATTAATGGGTAAATATCAGGTAATTATTTCTGTACTTAATGAAGAAGTACCAGGTAATATTATGGAAACAACACACGCTTTCTTTTACAGTCCAGTTTCACTTTAATTAATGGGTAAATATCAGGTAATTATTTCTGTACTTAATGAGGAAGTACCAGGCAATATTATGGAAACAACACACGCTTTCTTTTACAGTCTAGTTTCACTTTAATTACTGAGTAAAAGCCAGGAATAAATGTCTGTACTTATTGGGTAAATACTTAGGAAATAGAATTACTGGGCAAGTAACTACAAGGTAAGTACCTGCCAATTGCCAGGTAAAACATGGTAACTATCAGGTTAATTACAAGGTCATTAGAGTCATTTACACCCCTCGGGGGTACATGCACCAATCCATTGATAATACATAAATCAATAATGAATGGGTAAATACCCGGTAGTTATCCATGAAATGTATAGTAAATACAAGGTAACTACATGGTCATTGAAGTGTAATTAGCTGGTAACTACCTCAAATATAGGTTATAATTTCCTTGTAGTTTGCAGAAAAATACTTAGTAATTACCTGGTACTTACTTAGAAATAATTCATGTAATTTCAGAGTAATTACATGGTAAATTGACTGGTAGTTACCAATATTAACCTAGTAAATACCTGTAATTTCCCTCATAGTTCCCATCTAATGGCCGGGTTTCCCAGATCCAACCTCTAATTAAGGATTTAAGAGAGGTTCAAAGAAGGTTTCAACTAAGAGAGAACCTTAAGATACGGGTGTTTCCCAGATGACTTCTTAACACCGTCCTTTAGTTTCGCTCTTTCAAAAGCTCTTTGGAGCAGCTGTCCGGTTCTGAAACCAAATCAATCGATGTCAGGCAAATCGATCACCGATCACTATCAGCGCATTTTCACACGCAGCACTGCTACCTAACGCACTAATTCCCTGCGTGCGTTACAATGAAAAATTAAGATGATAAATATAATTCAATGACCCCTTTTCATGATGAAAACAAGACGGCAACTAAATAAGAAGTAGTCCTGGTAAGAGAATAATGAGGAAATGTATTGTTTTTATTAAATGTGAAAGATGGACGGAAGGAGAAATTAACTTAACGATCATTCAGCATATTGGACCACATTGTATCCTCCTGACTAGTAAAACAGAATCCTTCACCTCAAAAAAATATTCTAAAGTTTATTTAGCTGCTTGACCGTTTTCACTATTGCATTTATCAACGTTGTATTTGTGGATGTTTGGAGACACAGCGGGTGTGGAGACCAGTGTTGGGACTAACGTTATTTAGTAACGCGTTACAGTAACGCCGTTGGTTTTGCGGTAACTAATACTCTACCAAACGGTGCGTTACGCCGTTATTTCTGGCTACAGTGAGGCTTTTTTTCCCCACACGCGGAGACCAGAGGAAACGTAGTGGGCGTGTGTGCGTTCAAAAACATGACGGTCATGGCGAGCCAAAAGAAGGCGAGTTTCACAACGTGGAATTACAGCAATCCCTGGTTTTTCGCAGGGGTTATGTTCCAAAAAGAACCCGTGATAAGTGAAATTCTTTTTACAATTATAGAGGGCTTCAAATTGCAGAGATCAGCCCCGCCTCGCACGTATTCCACTGCTCTTCTGATGCTGCTGCATCCGACTCGCGCTGTAGCGTCTTTTTCTCCTAAAGCCGCGGTGCAGGTGGGTTTTATCGAGAGAAGAAAATAGTTATGGGTCGTTGTCTTTGCTCTTTTTTCTTCTGGGGAAAAAGATTCCTATAAACCGACACCATTGGTTATATTTGAGACTGTAATGAACGATTCATCAAAGGCTCCTGTTCTTCAGCTGCTGCTGAAGCTCATTGGCCGTTCTCAGCTTGTTGCTAAGCAACCAACGTTATTGACACAGGAAGTGAAGAATCGGGGAGACTGTTTAGAATGCAGAACACGATGCACAATGCAAATCCATACAGTACCTGCTGAAATGAAGGCTAGAGGGGATTAATGGGAGCATTTAAAATAATGTTTTTATTTATTATTATTTTAATTATTATTATTATTATTATGTATAGTATATTATATTATTATTAGTATAGGTATCGGATAGGTGAATGGATGAATGAATGGGATGCCTGGGTCTGGGGCCCTCCGTTGTCGGGCCTGCATGGGTGTCGCCTTGTTGGGGGGTTCCCTCTCTCCGGGCCCGTCTCCGGTCCCCCCCGCTGCCTCTGCGGCGGGGCGCCCCTCTGGTCTTGGAGGGCCACTTTCGTGGGGGACGGGTCCGCCTGCCCGCATTGGCGGCCGGGGCGGCTCTGTCTCTCCGGGCAGGCTGTCCCCCTGCCGGGTGGGGGTCGTTGGCCTGAAGGGTGAGGGCCTCCTGGCCGCGTGTCCGGCCCGGACCGGGTGGCCGGGGATTGCCTGGGTCGCGGTCTGCCGCCGCGGGATCCCTGGCTGCTTCTTCCCGCGCCGTGGGGGCCCCGCCCGCGGGCCCCCTCGGCCGTCGCCGGGGGGGGGGGGGGGGGGGGGTGGGCCTCGCAGGCGGTGGGTTGCCTCCCTCCTACTTCTCCCCTATGTGGGGTTGCCGGTGGCCTGGGTTCCGGGCTCTTCCGTGTCGGCCTCTGGTCTCGCGGGTGGCGGGTTTGCTCCACCCCCTACCCCACTATAGATACACTTCAGGTGGAGCTTTGTTTGGTTTATTACACACACACACACACACACACACACACACACACACACACACACACACACACACACACACACACACACACACACACACACACACACACACACACACACACTGGGTATAGGTTTACCTTGGTTTTTCTTATTTAGTGGGGAAAGTGCGTGGTCCGATGGCCCATTGCGTGGCTGGCCCTGTGCTGAACCTTCTTTTGTTCTTTTTGGCTGGGATCTCCAACTCCTCTTTGTTTCATTACTTTTGGGTTAACCTTTTCCCTTTTGTTTTTGAAAAATAGCGGGGAAGCTCCAAACCCAGCTGGGGGATGTGATTGCTCGGTTTGTGTTCATCAAGGTCGACACTGTGAAGTCCGCTGGTCTCCACCAGTCACCTGCCGGCGGGGCCTCGGCTGCAGGTGGCCCGGACAGACCTGGAACCGCGCAACTGCCATCATGGTCCAGTTTGCAACAGGACAGTGTCTGGACTTGTTTGTCCGCACTTTTGTGTGTTCCACACTTTTGTGTCCCGGACTTTGGTGGGCGCCGCACTTTGGGTGGGCGCCGCACTTTGGGTGGGCGCCGCACTTTGGGTGGGCGCCGCACTTTGGGTGGGCGCCGCACTTTGGGTGGGCGTCGCACTTTGTGTGGGCGTCGCACTTGTGTGTGGGCGTCGCACTTGTGTGTGGGCGTCGCACTTTGGTTGAGTCCCGGACGTTGGTTGAGTCCCGGACGTTGGTTGAGTCCCGGACGTTGGTTGAGTCCCGGACGTTGGTTGAGTCCCGGACGTTGGTTGAGTGGTCCCCTGAAGTCTTACGACCTGGACATCCGACACATTAAAGGCCGTCTTAATGCGATAGCAGATGCATTGTCGCGGGCTCCAGTTTTAATATTGCCTGCATGTGGTTTGTTTTTTTTCTTTTCTTATAGGCAGGTGTTGTTGTTGTTTGGGGACGGAGGTCCTGGGACCCTCGTCTTATGGGGGGGGGGGGGGTGTGACGACCCTGTTTACCTTCCTGCCTTGTGGCTGGTCTTCCCCCTTGCAGGTGGCAGTGGGAGGAGCTGAGGGTCATCAGAGAAGTGGCAGCACCTGTGCTCAATGAGCCTTTAAAAAGCTCTGGCTGCTCACTTCTCCCCTCTCTCTCATCCCTGAGGCAGCATTTTGTTTGTGGTTTGGTTTTGCTTTAGTTTTACACCTTACACACATACACCCACATTGTTTCCCGCATGCACTCACTTACACCACTGATCTACTGACTACACACGCCATACTTAATTAAGGTTCTTCTTTTAGCTTTATTATTTGGTATTATTTAATAAAAACCCTTTTTGTTTGACTTTCCTTGTGTTGCGTCTCCCTCTTTGTCATGGCCGTGCAGCCCGGTTCGTGACAATGGGCACAGCAGCTGGGCCTCCTTCAGCTCCAGGTCGGTCCAAAGGCGTTCACGTCGAGGCCTGCAGGGTCCCTGGTTCGGCTCCTCTTTGGGCTCACTCGCTGCAAAACGGACAGAGCAGAGGAGAAGAGAGCGAGCAGAAGAGAGCTTTTCCTTTTATAGCTGGCCCAGGAAGTCAAGGCCCCCCCTGAGGCTTGGGGTCTGTGTCCAATCAGGGGCTGTTCCTTATCACTGCAGGGCCTTAGATGCAAATCCTGGTTGAGCTTTGCGTCCATGGAGTTTCCTTTGTTCCAAACCATGCGGTCATGTATCATAAACTCGAGGCTGGTCTCAGCCTGAACTGGGACTCAAAGCTGACCCAAGGCCTCAACTGTTCATATAATCACACAATCAATAGTTCATATGGGACTGTGGCCCAACAAATATTTTCTCTTATCTTTTCTCATCATTTGTATTGTGCTGGCCGATCGGGACGGCTGACTTCCTCATTCTGCGCTGGGTGAGGGGGTGGTCTGGACTTGTGGGTGTATATGTACGTGGAAATGTGTGCATCTGTCTTTTCACTCACTCACTCACTCACTCACTCACTCACTCACTCACTCACTCACTCACACACACACACACACACACACACACACACACACACACACACACACACACACACACACACACACACACACACACACACACACACACACACACACACACACACACACACACACACAGCTTTAATGCATCTAGAAATATTTGTGTGAGAATGCCCGTAAGGAATAAGATTGTACACGGTAAATAATGTATGCTTTTATATATAGATGAATACAGGGTAAATAGTGTTTATATAGAGGGACATGTAACTGCAAATGGCAATAATCACCCAGGTATCCGCAAATTTATAGTCATGTATACCACAATATGTTTACACAGTGTAAAATCGTTACTATTAATTTGTGTAACTTCTCAATACATCAAGATTTTTGACATCTAATAACAAGGGTCTATGTGAAAACATGGTATTGATTTCAAGGGGTAGGAGAAGTTTTTTTTTTTACTTCTTCTTCTTCTTGAACATGTAGAAACTGCTGCTGCTTCAAAAAAAAAAATCTTTCATTCATTGTTCAACTATGTTCGAGCATGCTCGTTACTTACACTACCATCATGTTCAAAATAAAGACATTTGAATTGAATTCTTGTACTTCATTTTATAAATCTGGTTATAACTGAACAGCTCTTACAGCTGCAAGAATCTGCTGCTTTTTAAAAAAAATATTCAAAATCCTTCCCACAATCTAACCACCAGAATTATTTCTTTCAAACTAAATTAACTAAACTAAATTGGTGCCTTTTAAAGGAGCTTGAGGCTCCTTTTAAGAAATGAGACTCTCTAGCGCCACCCTTCACCACGACGGCCGTTGGGGGTACTGCAGCCAACAGTGAAGCCGGCACGGGAGAACGGGGAGAACGTGCATGCAGCGTCATGTGACGTCACATCTGCAGCCCAGCGCGGGAAATTCGGGACCGAATTGCAGCACATTTTGCAGCACACAGCCTGTTCAAGGCAACGGAGAGATACACTAGAGGGCTTATTCTTTTGGGTTTGGAACGCTTCATCTGACATTATTACTAGAAAACTTAAAACCTATTGGCGTTGCCCACACAAAACTCCGCCCGTTAAGACGCGCTGCGGCTTCCACCGGCGCGAGCCCTGATGTCACCATGAATATGGCCTTGATTAATGCTAGATTGCTAGCAAATAAGACCTTCCTGCTGAATGACTTCTTCACCTCCCGTGCGCTGGATTTTATGTTTCTGACTGAGACCTGGCTGCATGCTGGTGAGTTTATTCCATTTTCAGAGCTTCTCCCTCCTGACTGTACATTCTTCAGCTCCCCTCGAACCACTGGCAAAGGTGGAGGACTAGCCTGTGTGTTTAAATCCAGCTTTTACTGTCGGCAGATTCCATCTGCCACATACTCCAGCTTTGAGTTGCAGCTCTTTGAAGTAAATTCGTGTCCTCCCTTGCTGTGTGCGGTGGTATATCGTCCACCCAAATATAATAAGGATTTCATCCAGGATTTTGGGAATTTTCTGTCTGGAATTATGGTGGATTACGATCACTTGTTAATTTCTGGTGATCTCAATATCCATGTGTGTTGCGAAACCAGACCTCTGGTTAAAGACTTCTTGGCTCTGATTGACTCTTTTAATCTTGTTCAGTGGGTGTCTGGCTCGACACATAAAAAAAGGGCATACTCTTGACCTAGTGTTGTCGTATGGCCTATCTGTCTGTGTCAATGAAATTTGTGACAGTGCCTGTATTTCTGATCATTTGCCTGTTTTATTTTCTGCCACTGTCCCTGGGTCTGTTGTTGCTGCTCGTCCCCCTGCTCGCCGCTCTCGTGCCATAAATTCCAGCACTTCACTGCAGTTTTCTGCAGCTTTTAATGCCTTTATGCATTCCTCCGGTGATGGTTGTGATGCCCTTAGTGCTGAAGAGCTTGTTGCTCTTTTTAATTCTACATGCGCGAACATCTTAGACTCCATTGCTCCCTCAAGGAGCAAGCGCTCCAAGCCACCCTCTGAATTGTGGATGAATGACTCTGTCCGTGCTCTCAGACGCTCGTGTAGGCGTGCTGAGAGAAGATGGAAGAAGGACAAGTTGCATGTTTCTTTTGGGATCCTGAAGGACTGTTTATTGGAGTATCAGAGAGCTATCAAAGCTGCTAAAACTGGTTACATTCGCAACCTTGTCTCCAATAATATCGATAAGCCCAAAGTTCTGTTTAGAGCTCTTGATTCTCTTGTTAACCCTCGTGATACTGCCCCCATTGTACCCACGGCTGCTCTCTGTGATGACTTTTTAAATTTTTTTGTTGACAAAATCTCCTCTCTTCGGGCTGTACCATCCCTAGCAGCTCCTGACCCTTCTGCTCCTCCTACATGCTTAGCTGTCTTTGATCAGTTTGAGCCCATATCACTGTCCTCACTGTCTGATGTTGTTCGTGAGCTACGGCCCACTAACTGCCTCTCGGACAGTATTCCCTCTCGCCTTTTTAAAGAGGTTTTTTCTTCACTTGGTTCTTTTATTCTTTTCTTGATTCATGCCTGTTTTAGCTCAGAGTGTTTTCCAGCTCCTTTTAAACATGCTATTGTGCAGCCACTAATCAAAAAGCCAAATCTGGACCCCTCCGTTCTTTCTAACTTTAGGCCCATCTCCAAACTGCCCTTTTTGTCTAAAGTGTTGGAGAAAGTCATTTTTATTCAGTTAAACTCATTTTTAGAAAAGAATGATATTTATGAGAAGTTTCAGTCTGGTTTTAAAACTCGTCATAGCACTGAAACTGCTCTTTTAAGAGTGTTCAACGATCTGGTTTTAACTGTTGATTCTGGTTGTGCTGCTATTCTGGTGACCTTAGATTTGACCGCTGCCTTTGATACCGTTGATCATAGGACCTTGTTGTCACGCTTGGAGAACTCTGTGGGTATCAAAGGTGCGGCTCTCATGCTGCTTCAGTCATACTTGACTGACAGGTCTTTTTCTGTCCACTTGGGTGATTTCTCCTCCAATGTGGCCCCTCTTACTTGTGGGGTGCCCCAAGGCTCCATTTTAGGTCCATTATTATTTTCTTTATATATGCTCCCTCTGGGCTCTGTTCTCCGAAAGCATGACGTTTCTTTTCATTGTTTTGCTGATGATGTCCAAATCTACCTTCCTTTAAAGTTAAAGTGCAAGGACTCTCTGCAGCCTCTACTAGCTTGCCTTAAAGACATTAAGGTTTGGATGGCACAAAATTTCTTGAATCTAAATGAAAATAAAACTGAGGTTATTGTGTTTGGGCATCCGGCTGTTTTTAACGACTCTGTTGATGCTCTGGGCCCCCTTGGTTCCAAAATGAATTCTTTTATTAAAAGCCTTGGTGTCATTTTTGATAGTGATTTTAAATTCGATAGACAGATTGGGTCTGTAGTTAAAGGTGCTTTCTTTCTGCTAAGGCTCCTGGCCAAAGTAAAGCCCTACCTATCTCCTAAAGACTTGGAGAGGGTCATTCACGCTTTTATTTCATCACGGCTAGACTATTGCAACTCCTTGTACGTGGGCTTAGACCAGCGTTCTGTGCGACGCCTGCAGCTGGTGCAGAATGCTGCTGCACGACTCCTGACTGGAACTAGAAAGCGTGACCACATTACCCCGGTTCTGGCCTCCCTGCACTGGCTTCCTGTTCATTACAGAATTGATTTTAAGATTCTGCTGCTTGTTTTTAAATCACTGAATGGTTTGGCTCCCCAATACCTTGCTGAACTTCTCCACTCTCACACACCAGCCAGAGCTCTGAGGTCGTCAAATCAGTTGCTTTTAGACGTCCCGAAATCTAGGCTCAAAACTAGAGGTGACCGAGCTTTTGCGGTGGCCGGCCCTAAGCTGTGGAATAGTTTGCCACTAAATGTTAGATCTGCCCAGACCCTAGTGGTTTTTAAGTCTTCTTTGAAAACTTATTTATTTTCTTTGGCTTTTAGTGTGTGACAACTTAGTTCCCCACATCTGTGTGAAGTGATTGTTTTTTATTGTATTTTATTACTATTGTATTGATCATTTTAGTATGTTAGTGATTTTATTGTTTCTACACTGGGTACTGTGTTTTTCTTTTGGTATTGTTTTATTCTCTTGTATGCTGTACAGCACTTTGGTCGACCTCGGTCGTTTTTAAATGTGCTTTATAAATAAAATTGACATTGACATTCGAATTTTTTTCATAAATTCTACCTCAATCCGGCCTCAAGCTCCCCTGAACTCTCAAAATAAACGATATCAGCACTGATCACAAATGTACAATTTTTATCCAGTGTGAATACGTCGATGTTTTGTCAAATCACCTTGCTGGGCAAAAGCCGCCCCACACTGATCACACCTGTAAGGCTTGTCTCCAGTGTGAATACGTCGGTGACACGTTAGAGTACCTTGATGGGCAAAAGCAACTCCACACTGATCACATCTGTAAGGCTTGTCTCCAGTGTGAATACGTTGGTGACTCGTCAAATGATCTTGCCGGGCAAAAGCCGCCCCACACTGATCACACCTGTAAGGCTTGTTTCCAGTGTGAATACGTCGATGTTTTGTCAAATCACCTTGCTGGGCAAAAGCCGCCCCACACTGATCACAACTGTAAGGCTTGTCTCCAGTGTGAATACGTTGGTGAGTCGTCAAATGACCTTGCTGGGCAAAAGCCGCTCCACACTGATCACACCTGTAAGGCTTGTCTCCAGTGTGAATACGTTGATGTGTCGTTAGCGCACCTTGATGGGCAAAAGCCGCTCCACACTGATCGCATCTGTAAGGCTTGTTTCCAGTGTGAATACGTCGGTGACACTTTAGAGTACCTTGATGGGCAAAAGCAACTCCACATTGATCGCATCTGTAAGGCTTGTCTCCAGAGTGAATACGTTGGTGTCTCGTTAGATGACTTTGCCGGGCAAAAGCCGCTCCACACTGATCACATCTGTAAGGCTTGTCTCCAGTGTGAATACGTTGGTGAGTCGTCAAATCACCTTGCCGGGCAAAAGCCGCCCCACACTGATCACACCTGTAAGGCTTATCTCCAGTGTGAATACGTTGGTGAGTCGTTAGGTGACTTTGCTGGGCAAAAGCCGCTCCACACTGATCACAGCTGTATGGTTTATCACCAGTGTGAGTTTTCTTATGGATCTTCAGGTTTGATGAAGCGGTGAAGACTTGATCGCAATCATCACAGCAGTATCTTTTGGGTCTTCCTTTATGATTCTGTAACAGAGAAGATGACTTACATTATCTTGGCTGCATTATCAAAAGCCTTTTCAGTTTCAAGTATGGAGCTAGAACAGTCTCATAATTCACAAATGCACACTGTCCACAAATGTAAAGGACAAAATTCACAAATGCATAGAACAATTCACACGTGCGTAGGACAAGATACACAAATGTATTTTTGATGCACACACAAATATAACCTGATTTTTAAACGTTTTTTTTTTGTCTGTGGGCTGCGCTGGATTTGCGTGTGACTTTTGGGACTCCCCTTTTTTTTTAAACACAGCGATTTACTCGTAAACCAATCAGACTATAAGGCAGATACACCTGGTGTTTGAGTTGCGTTGCGCCGTTCGCTTAGAAAAGTGATTCAATATTTCGAGTTAGTGGAGTAAAGATAAATAAACAAGACAGCAACACAGGATGAAGAGGAGATCACTGCTCTGCTTTTCTTGTGATCTCGGTAAAGAAAACAGCGCGATCGGAGAATGCTTGTCGGGCCGTTCAACCAGAGCCGTCGGGAGACTGGAGAGCTCAAAGTCCTGCCGATGTAGCAAATGATGATGAGAAACAGTGGAGATATTTATGTACCGGGTGGCCCCGGTGTTTATCTCCGGTTTGTGTAGCGCAAACGAATAGGTGGTAACCACCCCCAGGGCAGAATCTATCGCTGGATACTTATCCTAGCAAAGCTAGCACACACCTGGGTGAAGTGAGGAAAGCCGAGAGTAAAGCATCTTTCCCAAGGATGCACAAAGTGACGCCAATGCCAGAATCCACAACCTTTGGATCATGAGCCCAAAGCCCCAACCACTAGGCCACTCCGCTCCCACTAGGTAATGAAGCCTATAGTCGGGGACCAGAGAGAATGTAGTTGAGCCGAATGATGTTTAGTGGAGGCAGACATTATCTCATTACTGATATGATTTAACAGAAGATTCCTCAATTGATTAATACATAGATTGGATTTTTGTTTCCAGTTCATTAGAATGGTTTTCTTTGCGATACATAAGGCAGGGAGAACCAAGTAAGCCCGGTTAGACCCCATGTGGATGTCTCCCAAGTGACCTCATATGCATAGTGTGGGGCACACTGGAAATCTGTAATTGAGCCATGTGGATAAATCCTCACATATCTCCATCCAGAGCTTCTGTACCGGTGCACAAAACCATGAAGCATGTATATGATTATCAGGGGTGTTCTCTGTACACTGTGAGCAGATATTAGAGGTTGCAAAACCCATCTGGAACATTCTTTTTCCTGTATAATGTATTCTGTAAAGAACTTTGTACTGTATAAATTGCACGTTTTGATTCTTAGTCATAGTGAAATTATTTAAACATATTTGTGACCAAAAGATTTGGTTATTGTTGAGAGAGAGGTCAGCCGCCCTTTTGAAATCGGAAGAGTGTATCTATTTTGGAGATGAACCTGTAGAGTTTCGATAGTAATTTTGGGGTGTTTAGATTAAGTAACTATTTTCTTAGCAGGAAGTTGCAGATCCAGTTGGTTGAGTAATTCCATACTGAACAGTGAGTGTGTTAAAAGGTACAAAATGTCCTCTTATGATTATATGTTGTAGATACTTTATTCCTTGGTCTCTCCATTGAGTAAAGTTTACCCTCTTTTTATCATTTTTCAGAATGTCTTGGTTGTTCCAGATGGGTGTGCGATCACATGGGAAAAAGTGAGACTTTGGCTATTTTAAGGAAGTCCCACATGGCTGTCAGAGTTGAGCTAATATTAAAGTTATTCTATGCAACTTCCTAGAGCTAGCAAGATTTGAAAGTGGCGCTTCCTCCAGCCATTGACTATCTAGTGCAGGGGTGGGAAATCATGGTCCTCGAGGGCCGGTGTCCCTGCAGTTTTTAGATGTTTACCTGCTTCATTGCACCATGATACAAGTGATTGTGTCATTAACAGAATTGTGCAGCCCTGGATGACAAGCTGATGACAGTGATTAATTAGAGTCAGGTGTGTTAAAGCAGGGAAACATCTAAAACATGCAGGGACACCGGCCCTCGAGGACCAGGATTGCCCACCCCTGATCTAGTGACTGGTTTTTGCACCATTTAAAGATATACTGTAACTTATTAACTAAGAAATAATACTGGAAGTTGAGAAAGTCTAAGCCTCCACAGTCTTTGGATTTTTGTAATGTCTTTAAGCTAATACGTGGTGTTTTATTTTTCCACAGGAATTTTGACACGTATGAATCCAGTGACTTAAACCAAGAAGGAGGGGGTTTGGATGGTATCATTGTAAAAATATATTTATTTTTGGTAAAACCATCATTTCGATGGTGACAATTCTCCCCATCAGTGAAATGGGAAGAGAGTTCCATCGGGTAAGATCACCCTCTATTTTTCTTAAGAGCTGAACATAATTTAGTTTTATTAACACTGACAGTCTATGGGAGATGTTTATGCCTGGATATCTAATGTTTCCTGATTGTAATTTAGTAGTGGCTGTCTTCTGGAAACTGCAGTTGATGCACAAAACTGGATTTGGGCCAGTTGATAAAGTAGTCAGACAGAGATGAAAATCCATCTATAAGTGCAATTGTCTGTGATAGTGAGGTTTGTGAGTTCTGGAGGAAGATTAGTACATCATCACCATAAAGAATTATTTTGTGATCTAATGCTTTGCATTGTATGCCTTTTTTCGCATTTTTGCATTGTTTTCCCTAGCTCTCACAGACAGCAGAATTTGGGGTACAACTTTTTTATTTACATACAAATGTTTATCATTACGAACTGCTGCATGTAAACGTACTGACCGAGAGCTACGCGCCGACTAGTGGGGCTACTGTAGCCTGGCGTGAGCCTGTGAGTCCGAGCTCAGGGCAAAGGAAATGAAACCGTGTTTTTGCATTTTCAAATTGAATATTGTCCCTAAAAGTGCGTTGTAATATGTAAATGTAAATGCAATAGGCTGGGGGTGCTGTTTCTCTTATTGCATTTCAATATTGTCCTCTGTAAATCAGGTTAAATCTTTCAAAATGAAATGTGAAATGCCGTTTTCATTTTAATTTGAAAGTTGTTAGAAAATTGCATTTTAATTTAAATTTTGTCCAGAAAAAAGCTTGGTGACATTTAAATGTAAATGCATTAGCCTGGGGGCGCTGTTTCTCTTATTGCATTTGAATATTGTCCTCTGTAAATCAAGTTAAATCTTTCAAAATGAAATGTGAAACAGCTTTTCCATTTTCATTTTAATATTGTCATAGAATGCCCATACAAGTATGTGAAAATGAAAATTCAAATTGAATTATTGCATTTTAATTTCATTTTTGTCCCAAATAACTCATGCATATGTGGAAAATTATAATGCTATTGTGGAATTACATTTGCATTTGAATAAAGTCCCCTATGGGCTTCCATAGTTGCCAATAGAAATTTGCAATTTACCCGATTGAATGCTCTTTCTCCATCTAGAGATAATAATAATAATAATAATAATAATGACTTGGATTTATATAGCGCCCTTCAAGGCACCCAGAGCGCTTTACAGAGATCATTATTCATTCATACACATTCTCTCTGGTGGTTGTAAGCTACATTTGTAGCCACAGCTGCCCTGGGGCAGACTGACGGAAGCGTGGCTGCCATATCGCGCATAACGGCCCCTCCGACCACCACCAACATTCATACACATTCACACACATTCATACACATTCATACGGGGCAAGGTGGGTAAGGTGTCTTGCCCAAGGACACTACGACAGCAAACTGGGACAGAGCGGGATTCGAACCGCCGACCTTCCGATCATTGGACGACCCGCTCTGCCACCTGAGCTACTGCCGCCCCATAAAGATATAATATATATAATTATAAAGATATAATTGTAGACTCCTGTTTATTAATATTTGAATGATCTATAATATTAAGTAGTTTAGGAGTACTAGTAGAAGAGTATCTACCCTTAATAAAACCTGTTTGATTCGGGTGTATAATAGAAGGGGTAATTATTTTCAGACGTTTGGAAAGAGCTTTGCTGATTATTTTGAGATCTACATTTATAAAAGAGATATTGGGCAGTATCTCGATGGGAGCGTAGGATCCTTATCTGGTTTCATCCATCCATCAATTTTCCGCCGCTTATCCGTTCCTGGGTTGCGGGGGCAGCGGTCTAAACAGAGATGCCCAGTCTTCCTTCACCCCAGACACTTCCTCCAGCTCTTCCGAGGGGAGTCCGAGGCGTTCCCAGGCCAGCCGAGAGACATAGTCTCTCCAGTGTGTCCTGGGGTCTTCCCCGGGGCCTCCTCCAGGAGGGACATGCCTGGAACACCTCCCTAGGGAGGCGTCCAGGAGGATCCGGTACAGATGCCCAAGCCACCTCAGCTGATCCTCTCAATGTGAAGGAGCAGCGGCTCGACTCGGAGCTCCTCCTGGGTGACCGAACTCCTCACTAGGGCTGCAACTAACGACTATTTTATTAGTCGACTAGTCACCGACTATTGAAACGATTAGTCGACTAATCGGATAATTAGTAATTTTTTCTTAAATTTAGTATGTCGCTTTAATTATGTGGCAAATGATAATAAACACAAGAAAGATGGGTACTTCAATGAAAAATACAGGACTGTCTCAGAAAATTAGAATATTGTGATAGTCCTTTATTTTCTGTAATGCAAAAATGTCATACATTCGGGATTCATTACAAATCAACTGAAATATTGCAAGCCTTTTATTATTTTAATATTGCTGATCATGGCTTACAGCTTAAGAAAACTCAAATATTCTATCTCAAAAAATTAGAATATTCTGGGAATCTTAAGCTGTAAACCATAATCAGCAATATTCAAATAATAAAAGGCTTGCAATATTTCAGTTGATTTGTAATGAATCCAGAATGTATGACATTTTTGTTGTTTTAATTGCATTACATAAAATAAAGAACTTTGTCACAATATTCTAATTTTCTGAGACAGTCCTGTAGATATTTTATTCAACTTTGCCGCTGTTCATACAAAAAATTAATAAAATGTCCTATTTAAAACCAAGGACAGGCACAGTGATCAGTCAGACATAAATCCATGAATAAATAAACCTCTGTCCATTATTTTTCATTTTTTAAGAACAGGCAAATGTGTTATATAAAAAATAAAATAAAACGTCTAATTTTTTCTCTATCAAGTGGGTGAAATCGGTTCTGGATGGCAGGACGTGCTCTGGGTTGAACTGGTGTATCATTTGTTGAATCCCGTCACCCAGACCTGACGTGCTTTCTCTTCAAATGCTTGTGCATTACCAACGTGCTCCCGTGATAAGCAAGGTCGGCTTTGCAAACCTTGCAAGTCATCTTTTTATTCACCGTATCGAGGCTAAAAGGCTCCCAAACTTTAGAAGTTTTGTTACGCGCAGCTGCTCTACAGGACGCCGTCATTATTGTTTACCCGTTACCGCTCGGCAGAGACGCTATCGCGCATGCGCGACTCTCGGCAGAGAACGTATTGAAGTGAGATGCCTCACTCCGTTGGAAAAACAAGTCTGGCGACAATTGTCGACAATGGAATTTAATGTCAACAATTTTTATTATCGATTTATTATCGATTTTTGTCATCTCGGCCGCTTGTATCTGCGATCTTGTCCTTTCGGTCACTACCCAAAGTTAATGACCATAGGTGAGGGTAGGTGCGTAGATTGGCCGGTAAATCGAGAGCTTCGCCTTTCGACTCAGCTCCTTCTTCACCACAACGGTCCGATACACCGACCGCATAATTGCGGACGCTGCACTGATCCGTCTGTCAATCTCACGCTCCATCGTTCCCTCACTCGTGAACAAGACCCCGAGATTTTTTTATTTATTTTATTTTTTTATTTATTGGCTTTGTCTCGAACACAACAAAACCCAATCAAATTAAAAGCATCAGAATAAAAAAAATAAAATAAAAGCAAAACAATTTAACAGTCTCATTCAAAAATAAAACACACAGCAAAACAATGTGTTCGAGAGGGAACAGGAGGAAGCAGAACGCTTATTTAGTCCTGTCCCTTCCTCACAATATCATATATAAACTATAAAAATTTAATCAAATTAAAAGATTAAGAGATACTTGAACTCCTCCACCTGAGGCAGGACTTCTCCACCCACCCGGAGAAGGCACGCCACCCTTTCCCGATGGAGAACCATGGCCTTGATCTTGAATCCCTGCCGCGTCGCACTCGGCCTCAAACCGCCCCAGCACATGCTGAAGGTCGCGGTCCTATGAAGCCAAAAGGACAACATCATCCGCAAAAAGCAGAGATGAAATCCTGAGGTTCCCGAACCGGATCCCCTCCGGCCCCTGGCTACGCCTAGAAATCCTGTCCATAAAAATCAGCACCTCCAAAACCGAGGCCATGGTTCTCCATCGGAAAAGGGTGGCATGCCTTCTCCGGGTGGGTGCCACCGGGAGGAGACCCCGGGGAAGACCCAGGACACGCTGGAGAGACTATATCTCTCGGCTGGCCTGGGAACACCTCGGACTCCCCCCGGAAGAGCTGGAGGAAGTGTCTGGGGTGAAGGAAGTCTGGGCATCCCTGCTGAGGCTGCAGCACGCGACCCGGAAACGGACAAGCGGAAGAAGATGAGTGAGATGAGTGAGTGAGTGGTTAATATTAGCAGAGTTCCTATTGAAGGGTAAACTTTTACTCTCCTTAACATTTAAGATAATTTTATCAAATGTCGGTGCTGATATGCTCCAGAATTCCTTGTAGAATTTGACTGGATGTCACACCTGTTCTCAATCAAGAACTATCAAGAAGCCTGACAAAGTGAAGTAGACCAAAATATCCTCAAAAGCTAGACATCATGCTGCGATCCAAAGACATTCAGGAACAAATGAAAAACAAAGTAATTGAGTTCTATCAGTCTGGAAAAGGTTACAAAGCCATTTGTAAGCTTTGGGAGTCCGGCGAACCACAGTGGGAGCCATTATCCACAAACGGCGAAAACATGGAACAGTGGTGAACCTTCCCAGGAGGCCGGCTGACCAAAATTACCCCAACAGCGCAGCGACGACTCATCCAAGAGAGAAAGACCCCAGAACAACATCCAAAGAACTGCAGGCTTCACCTGCCTCAATTAAGGTCATTGTTCATGACTCCACCATAAGAAAGAGATGGGGCAAAAATGGCAGAGTTCCAAGACAAAAACCACTGCTGAGCAAAAAGAACATAAAGGCTCGTCTCAGTTTTGACAGAAAACATCTTAATGATCCCCAAGACTTTTGGGAAAATACTTTGTGGACTGAAAAGACAAAAGTTGAACTTTTTGGAAGGTGCATGTCCCATTACATCTGGGGTAAAAGTAACACGGCATTTCAGAAAAGGAACATCATACCAACTAGGGCTGGGCGACATGGCCTTTTATTAATATCTTGATATTTTTAGGCCATGTAAGTAATAACCTGGGCTGACATCTGGCGAACTCCACAGTCATGACTCAGCTTCATCGTGAGGGCAGCCTATGACACCCTTCCATGTCCCCGAAACCTTGCCCAATGGTTCGGAAGCGAGGGCAAGTGCTCCCTGTGCAGCAAGGACAATGCAGGTCTCCAACACATCCTGTCTGGGTGCAACATCGGCTGACACAGGGGCGCTTCCGCTGGCGGCACAATCAGGTGCTGCGGAAGTTGGCAGAGCAGTTGGAGAGATGCAGAGTCGGGGCAAACAACTCCTCCGATCCCCATCGGCAAAACATTGCCTTCATCAAACCAGGAGAGGTAGGACAGAAGACAGTGACCGGAAGATTGGGACGTCAGCTTACCCCGGGAAAGAGTTGGGAAATGCGCGTCGACCTGGACAAGCAGCTGGTCTTCCCAACTGAGATCACACAGACAACGCTAAGGCCGGACGCTGTGATGTGGTCCACAGCTGCCAAGAAAGTCCTTATCATCGAATTGACTGTGCCCTGGGAGGAGGGGATACCAGTAGCACACGAGTTCAAGTGGTCGAAGTACAGCGATCTGGCGGAGGAGTGCAGAGGAGGAGGCTGGTCCGCGATTATTCACCCGGTGGAGGTCGGATGCAGGGGCTTTGTGGGGGGGTCTGCGATCCGGCTCCTTCGTGCTGCGGGAATGACCGGTCACAGCCTGAAGAAGGCCATCAAGGAATTGGCAGAGGAGGCAGAGAAAGCGAGTTTGTGGATGTGGTTACGGAGGAGGGACAGCAGGTGAGGTCAGTTGCAGGGAGTGGCGTGGGGAGACGTCCCCACAAAGCCACTTTTTTCAGAAAGTGCACGTTGCATCTTTCTGACTCCCCATCTGAAGAACATCTGCTAAGAACATGTTCTGGTTCCGGTTTTACCAGGATGAGATGCTCTGAGCAGGAGGGGCCTTTAGAGCACCTTTATATTAAGAATAATTGTAGGTGTAAGGACTGCAATGTTTCATCCTCTCCTCCTTTACTTTGCATCACTTTCACTTACTTTTAGAAATATGACGTCATATAGTCTTGTTTGACTTTGTTTCGATGATAGTGATTGATTTCATGTGGCCACATTTAAGCAACACTAGGTGACGTTTCTCAGCTCTGGAAGAGAACGGCTCAGCTGCGCGAGGACGCGTGTTGCACTGAGCAGCTCCTCAGCTCTCCGGAGAGCTGTGCGCATCGTGCGAGGAGAAAACATCCCCTCCCGTCTTTACTAAACCGTCTCAGTTTGCTTTGAAAAGAGTCCGTCGCGCGTAGCAACTGCACGGATGAGCTCACGGTGCAAAAAGGCCAAGTTTGGGAAAGTTAAAGTTAAATTAAAGTAAAGTTAAAGTGGGGTGGAACTGACCGACGTACCGGACAGCAGCGCCGACACCAGCTGCTGGTCGTATAACGATGCACGCACGACAGCACGTGACTGACGTATCTAACAGGATGCACTTGTTTTATCTCTCTGAGGAGAGACGAGGGAGTGCGAAAAGCCTGTAATTTAATGCCCGCGGCTAAAAGCAAATACTTGACAATGTATACTTGAATATTCACGATATAGTTAATTTGTACATCACACAGAGTAGAAGCAGAGATACATCGACTATACTTGATATATCCCGCAGCCCTAACTCAAATATGAAATAGAAATGAAAGCAAGATATTTAAAACAGAACTATTATGAATCAGGTCCCAAAGCAATGAAATTATTGGCGAGACGTTTAGGAAAACAACAAGCAGAAATTACAGTCAATAAAATGTATGACCCCAAAACAAATCAGCCCAAATATAAACCAAAAGAAATTTAAAATATCTTTAAAGATTATACAAGGAACTCTACACTGAATCGTCAGATTTGTCAGTCAGTCATCATCTTCTCCCGCTTCTCCCGCCGGTTTGGGAACCTCAGGATTTCATCTCTGCTTTTTGCAGATGATGTTGTCCTGTTGGCTTCATCAGACCGGGACCTCCAGCATGTGCTGGGGCGGTTTGCGGCCGAGTGCGACGCGGCAGGGATGAGAATCAGCACCTCCAAGACCGAGGCCATGGTTCTCGACCGGAAAAGGGTGGCATGCCTTCTCCGGGTGGGTGGAGAAGTCCTGCCTCAGGTGGAGGAGTTCAAGTATCTCGGGATCTTGTTCACGAGTGAGGGAACAATGGAGCGTGAGATTGACAGGCGGATCGGTGCAGCGTCCGCAGTAATGCGGTCGATGTACTGGACCGTCGTGGTAAAGAGGGAGCTGAGTCGAAAGGCGAAGCTCTCGATTTACCGGTCAATCTACGCCCCTACCCTCACCTATGGTCATGAACTTTGGGTAGTGACCGAAAGGACAAGATCGCGGATACAAGCGGCCGAGATGAGTTTCCTCCGCAGGATGGCTGGACGCTCCCTTAGAGATGAGTTTCCTCCGCAGGGTGGCTGGACGCTCCCTTAGAGATAAGGTGAGGAGTTCGGTCACCCGGGAGGAGCTCGGAGTCGAGCCGCTACTCCTCCACATTGAGAGGAGTCAGCTGAGGTGGCTTGGGCATCTGTACCGGATGCCTCCTGGACGCCTCCCTAGGGAGGTGTTCCAGGCATGTCCCACCGGGAGGAGACCCCGGGGAAGACCCAGGACACGCTGGAGAGACTATGTCTCTCGGCTGGCCTGGGAACGCCTCGGACTCCCCCCGGAAGAGCTGGAGGAAGTGTCTGGGGTGAGGGAAGTCTGGGCATCCCTGCTGAGGCTGCTGCCCCCGCGACCCGGTAACGGATAAAGCGGGAGAAGATGAATCGTCATGAATAGACAAACGCAAGATAATATTAAAACATTACACATTATACATAAAGATGAGATAGGAGCAGCCTTGATTAGTTTGCAGAAAAAAGATTTGATAGAGTTCATTGGGAATTTTTATACTAAACTCTGGAAAAATGTGGATTTAATAATAGGTCAATTCCGTGTATCAGGTCTATATATAACAAACCCACAGCTAGGCTGAAAGTGAATGGCTCTTTGTCAGAAAGGTTTACCTTAGAACGAGGAACTAGACAGGGCTGCTGCCTTAGTCCAACACTGTTTGCCCTGCACATTGAGCCGTTGGCCCAGATGGTTAGACAAGACCCCTCAATAAAAGGTATAGATATAAATTAACAAAAACATACAAGTTTGTTTGCAGATGATATTATGATTTATTAAAAAACCCAGTTGTTCATTCAAGCAGCTTACACAAACTCTAGAAAGATTTGGTTTATATTCAGGCTATAAAGTAAATATTAGGGCTGCAACGATTCGTCGACGTTGTCGACAAAAATCGATAATCAAAATTGTCGACAATGAATTCCATTGTCGACAATTGTCGCCAGACGTGTTTTTCCAACGGAGTGAGGCGTCTCATTTCAATACAATCTCTGCTGAGAGTAGCGCGTGCACAACAGCGTCTCAGCGGCTGCGGGAAATAAAACTTCAAAAGTTTGGGAGCATTTTAGCCTCAATACGGCGAATACAAAGATGACTTGCAAGGTTTGCAAAGCCGGCGTTGCTTTTCCCGGGAGCACGTGGGTAATGCATTTGAAGAGAAAGCACGTCGGAGTGCTGAACGAAACGGACTCGCCTTTAGTAAGATATTAAGCGTATTTTGGCTTTAAAAGAAAGCTTTAACGTTATGCCTGACAAAGTATTAAATTAAGTCAGATATTTGGAGAAACTGCGTTTAGTGTCTGTGGCGCATCTTGGAAAAGAGACGCACGGGACCGCAGTCGGCCAGAAACATTCTCTCCCTCCACAGCAATGCAATGGCCAAGCGATTCATTTGTTAAATTAATTCATTTCATTCTAAACTTTGTTTATTTCATGTTATTTATTAGTATTATTTGAGCCACTCACAGTTACTCTCGTTGTTATAACCTCAATCACATAATTGATGCAGCGCGAAAGGCGGAAAAAAGCTTGTGTGATGACAATGATGGATTTGCATCTAACTTAGTATGAACTGTCAATTATCCATCAAGCTCCACACTGATCAACATTAAATCAGATAGATTTTTCTGGACTTTTCTCTTGCGGGACGGGAGAAGACACTAAATCAATGACTCTTTATTGTGCGCCGTGCAGGCATGAAAGAGTTTTGCGGGAGGGGCGGGAGTGTAACACACGTTGCGGGCAGTAATGGTCAGAAATTCAGCGGGAGCAGGATGAAGAAAACAGTCCCGCTATATCAGGGCTCTAGTGCCATCTTTATTGTGTTTATTATCATTTGCCACATAATTAATGCAACCTCATGCTAAATTTAAAAAAAAATTACTAATTATCCGATTAGTCGACTAATCGTTTCAATAGTCGGTGACTAGTCGACTATTAAAATAGTCGTTAGTTGCAGCCCTAGTAAATATACTTAAAACCTAACTTCTGATGTTTAATTGCTCGCCTAATCATGAACTGAGGGAATGGCAGATAAACTGGGAAGCTAAATTAATTAAATATTTGGGCATAAATGTGACTAAAGACCTTTCTAAATTATATAGAAGCAACTATGAACACATTAAGACATTAATAGATGGATCACCTATCCACTGGGATTAATTGATAGGATAAATGTGGTTAAAATGAACATCCTGCCACGTTTGCTATAAGTGTTCTTATCTTTACCGGTTGTGATATCGAAAGAACAATTTAACAAATGGGATAAATGCATATTAAGGTTTGTGTGGGGAGGCAAACGACCCATAATACGCTATACCACTTTATAATTGTCTAAAGACAAAGGGGGAATGGCAGTCCCAAACCTAAAAGAGTCTTTTCATGCCGCTCAACTGCGTCATCTAATCAGCTGGTGTGATAAGGGGTATGTAGCTCGATGGAAAGATATTGAAATCTCCATATCCAAAAACACAATTCAAACGAATATTGGGGACATAGAGACCCCCAGCCACATAAGAGGAGAACATAATTTAACCCAGTGATTTAATTCACTTTAGAAAAATGGTATTCCTTGGTGAAACAATTAAAACTTGGTAAGGAAATAGGATTGCTAAAATGGATTGTATTTGACGATACATTTATACCAAGAAAACTTGATGGGAGATTTAAACAGTGGGCAGAAGGAATTACAGCCATGTGCACAACTATTAAAAAGGGTGAAATGAAAAGCTTCCAGGGACTAAAAAATGCACACGATCTAACTAATCAGGACTTATTTAGATACCTGCAAATGATGGACTATTATATCAAAAATATGAGTATAAAATACATCCTATCATAAAACTGCTGGCTAGGGCATATAGCCATGCCATCTGTTTTATATGGCTGCTTAATGGACTCCAGAATAGAATCAACATTGTATGTTAAAGCAAAGTGGGAAAGGGAGGTGGGTGAAGAGATTCCAGAGGGCAAATGGTATGATTTGTGGAAAACAATCCAAAATACTACACAGTCTCGGAGATGGAGAGAATTTAATTGGAGGAACTTAATTTGATATTTCATCACACCTAAAATCAGACCTAACAGATAAATACCCACTAACCATGCTGGAGATTGTGTAACCACATGGATCCAGATCACATATCTTGGAAATGTATAAATGTACAGCCCTTCTGGGGGAATGTTCACTCAGTTCTCTGTAATGTACTGGGATATGTGATCCTGTCTTATTCTGTACCTTGGACATTTGGATGGATGGGTATATGTTGGAGACAGATATCTGGTCAAGATTCTCCTAGTGGCTGGGAAGAAGGCCATTACCAAAAACCGGCTCAAGTCTGATCCCCCCAGTAGCAAACAATGGATGTCAATTATAGATGAAATACTGGTGATGGAACATCTCACATACAAGTTGAAAATGAAAGAAGATCTCTTTGTAACAAACTGGGGAAAATGGTTGCCATATAAGGAAAGAAGTGACTTTACATAACTGTGCACAGGATCTGTTCGATCTTTCTGAATAGTTATTATATGTTTGTTTTTGTATTCATTTGTTTTGTCCTCTTTAGTATTATCATTATTGCCGTTATTATTTTCTATTTGACAGTTTCTTTCCTGATCCGTAGATCTGAGGAATTCGTCTTAAATGTGTTTGTTAACATAGATAATTGAAATAAATCAAAATTGATAAAGAACAAAATGTGGTGATGTCCTCCATTTCTAGACCTGCCCCCCCTGGCTCTGTGGGCCTGCTGATGGCCGGTGTCTCTTGGACCTTACCTTGGTGTCAGTGTTACGGGCCTCAGGTCCTGAGACCGCTGCAACAAGATTGGAGCTTTGCCTCACGGAGTTGAATCCTCCTAACTCTCCTCTGGAAACCTGGGAAGCAGAATTGAAACGTCAGGAGGGAGCCGGCCGCCTTTCTTCCCCGGAAAGCTTGGTCTGATTTATTTTGGAGACCGCCTCTCTCTTCTATTGACTGTAAACTTTTGAAAGAAGGGTCGATAATTCCTGTCAGCCAATGCAATCAGAGTTACCCACGTGCGTATTCTCCAAAGGTAAACAGTCGCCAGAGCATACTGAGTGCACGGACGCCAGTGAGCATTAAACCAGTTTAAAAACAAATATAAAAACATGATTTTCACAAGGTACAAAGAGGAAGGGGTTTAGCGCCTTTAGGGGCCTGATATAACACTATTGGGTAGACTGGTTTATATTTATGTACAGAAATGGGCTGCTAATCATAAGAGTGTGTATGTATATATATATATATATATATATATATATATATACATATATATATACACACACACACACACACACACACACACACACACACACATACTTATATTATATATATAAAATGTATGTGTGTGAATACGTGTGTAAGTAGATATATACATTAGGGGTGTAACGGTACATGTATTTGTATTGAACCGTTCGGTATAGCGTGTTCGGTTCGGAACGGAGGCGTATCGAACGAGTTTCCACAGGGACATATTAAGTAGAGGACCGCACGTTGTGGAGCAGAGCGCTGCTGCAGCTGCACATAGGCAGTTGCGCTCACACCGAGAAACAACAAGCAACAGTTGTAGCCGACCAAATCCGCTCCGACCCGGTGTGTCAGTATCAGCGCAGACAGACTGCAGCTTCGCCTGAATTATGGTTCCGCGTTAAATCGACGGCGTAGAGTCGCGGGGCATCAAACTCACTCTTATCTACGCAGAAATAACGCTAAAATATAAAGAAGGCGTCCCAAAGTGTGATCTATGGTGAAATAGGAAAATTAAGATGTGTACGCTATATGAGTAGGCTGTTCCCACTGTTCCCTTCAGTTCTGCAGCGCAGCTGGAAACCCCGCCCACCCCCGCCCCGCTGCAGGCACTGACGCTTTCAGTGTGAATGCAGGGTTATAAATGTTATTTAATCTGAGCAACAACTTTAAACTGTTCAGTGTTGCATTTGTTCAATTTTGCACATTTGATGTAGAAAAGATTTGTTTTTAAGATTTAAGATTTTGTTGTTTATAAGTCTGAGCCTTATAAATGTTATTTAATCTGAGCAACAACTTTAAACTGTTCAGTGTTGCAACTGTTCAATTTTGCACATCAGGGAGATATTTTTTTTTAAGTCTGAGCCAATGTTATTTTGTGTGTGTGTAATAAACAACTAGCACGTTTATATTTTGGATTTTGTTTTCTTACTGTACCGAAAATGAACCGAACCGTGACCTCCAAACCGAGGTACGTACCGAACCGAGATTTTTGTGTACCGTTACACCCCTAATTAGGGCTGCCACCTTTCAGAAATAGAAATAAGGGACGTCCTGATTTCAGCAGTGCAGGAGCCAAAAAAAAAGCCCTAAAACTTCTAAACTGAATAAAAATGTGTTTATTTTATATGAAAAACAAAATGCTTTGATTTAAAGTTTAAAGTGCTTTAATAGCATTGAACTTTCATGACTGTAGAGACAGACAACCATATAGCAACTGAAATAGCCTTCTATGCTACGTATGTCCACATCAGCCCAGATGTAGAATATAGCTACAAGTGAAGAATATGGTGTAAAAGTTAATTTATTTCAATAATTCAACTAGAATATGGTGTAAAAGTTAATTTATTTCAATAATTCAACTAGAATATGGTGTAAAAGTTAATTTATTTCAATAATTCAACTAGAATATGGTGTAAAAGTTAATTTATTTCAATAATTCAACTAGAATATGGTGTAAAAGTTAATTTATTTCAATAATTCAACTAGAATAGGGTGTAAAAGTTAATTTATTTCAATAATTCAACTAGAATATGGTGTAAAAGTTAACTTATTTCAATAATTCAACTAGAATATGGTGTAAAAGTTAATTTATTTCAATAATTCAACTAGAATATGGTGTAAAAGTTAATTTATTTCAATAATTCAACTAGAATATGGTGTAAAAATTAATGAAAATACGGGACAAATGGTGTCCCGTATTAGTTCAATACGGGACGCAAAATTTTTTTCTCAGATAAAGGACAATTCCGTATTTTACGGGACGGGTGGCAACCCTACCCCTAATATACATACATACATACAGGTAGATATAGCGCAGATGGAGTTAATATAGAGATAGTATGGTGTAAATAAGTATATTTATATAAATATTTATAAGGGCATGTGTGTACAAATATATAGAAATACTCAACTGTGTGTATGTATGTATAGGTAAGTGTGTGAGTATAATTATAGTATAGTTAGTTATTATAAATACATGTTAATAAATGATTAGTGAATGGGGGTATAGAATTAAATATGTAACACTTCTTCCTACTGCTTTTTTTGCTACCATGTAAATTAAGATAGTAAGTGTTAAAAGTATGAAATTCTTTGTTTTGTTATCTTATTTTCTCTTTAATTGTTGTTTTTTACATGTACAAAATAAAAATAAAATAAAAAAATAAATAAAAGTTCTCTAGCTCTTGGTGATGAATATGGTTTGGGTCACAAAATAATCCTGAAGGAAGAAGATGGCATAAAAATAACTGTAGATTAAGTTTTCAAAAACTACCTATGAGTGATGCTGGTGCTCTGTTTGAAACCAGATGGGTCATTGTCTCGGTTTCTTTGTTTCGGGCCATGTGGTCAACTGGAAGACAATGTGGTCTTACAGTTGATGTTAGACCTCAGAGTTGAAGTTACACCTTTACCATGTTCAACACGTGGCTGCGGCTCAACACTTGCAACATTGTTAGACTCACTAAATAAACTTTAAAGGTTTCAAACAAAAACGTACCTGGTCCTGGTCCTGGTCTTTCTCCTTCTCCATTCTTCCAAAATGTTCCAATCTTCAATGTAACGGGAGTTTCTCTGGTCTGAACCAGAGCAGTGGATAAAACAGAGGCGACGCTTCCATAGGACTCCGTTGGAAATCATGGCGGCAGCACTTCCGGGTTATGGAGCCTTTATTTAAAAAACTTTATTAGCAAATGTTGCTCTACAAACCATAGACATATAAACGTAGACGCCCCGTGGAGCTGCTGCGATACATAGATATAAATATATAAAGATATAGATATAAAGACCACCATGTATCGTTAAAAGCTGCTGTTTGACCCGCTCAGGTTTGATATTCCGGGGCTCGAACCCCCGACACACCGAGGATCATGGCGTCCAACGCGGCAGGGAAGCAGCGGATCCCCGAGGTGGCGAAGGTACGAAACCCGGAGCTTAGGGAAGCTAAGCTAAGCTAAGCTAAGCTAAGCTAAGCAGGGTTTGGACAGGGCACGGGTTTTAGTCATGAAGTCTTAGCGTTTTAAACTGTTTCTGTGTCAAACTGGGGCTGGTGTCGGGCTCACATTCATATGAATTAGTGGAATCAGTTCTTATTGATGTATTAATTCAGTTTAATTAGTTTAATCCACACTAGGGTTTCCACCTTTCACAAATAGAAATAAGGGACGCCCTGATTTCAGCAGCGCAGGAGCAAAAAAAAAAAAAACCCAAAACTTCTAAACTGCATAAAAATGTGTTTATTTTATATGAAAAAACTAAACGCTTTGATTTAAAGTTTAAAGTGCTTTAATAGCGTTGAACTTTCATGACTGTATAGACAGAAAAACCATATAGTAACTGAAATATCCTCCTATGTATGTATGTATGTATGTATGTCTGTCTGTCTGTCTGTCTGTCTGTCCACATCAGCCCAGATGTAGAATATACAGGTGAAGAATATGGTGTAAAAGTTAATTTATTTCAATAATTCAACTAGAATATGGTGTAAAAGTTAATTTATTTCAATAATTCAACTAGAATATGGTGTAAAAGTTAATTTATTTCAATAATTCAACTAGAATATGGTGTAAAAGTTAATTTATTTCAATAATTCAACTAGAATATGGTGTAAAAGTGAATTTATTTCAATAATTCAACTAGATTATGGTGTAAAAATTAATTTATTTCAAGAATTCAACTAGAATATGGTGTAAAAGTTAATTTATTTCAATAATTCAACTAGAATATGGTGTAAAAGTTAATTTATTTCAATAATTCAACTAGAATATGGTGTAAAAGTTAATTTATTTCAATAATTCAACTAGAATATGGTGTAAAAGTTAATTTATTTCAATAATTCAACTAGAATATGGTGTAAAAGTGAATTTATTTCAATAATTCAACTAGATTATGGTGTAAAAATTAATTTATTTCAGTAATTCAACTAGAATATGGTGTAAAAGTTAAATTATTTCAATAATTTAACTTGAATATGGTGTAAAAGTTAATTTATTTCAATAATTCAACTAGAATATGGTGTAAAAGTTAATTTATTTCAATAATTCAACTAGAATATGGTGTAAAAGTTAATTTATTTCAATAATTCAACTAGAATATGGTGTAAAAGTTAATTTATTTCAATAATTCAACTAGAATATGGTGTAAAAGTTAATTTATTTCAATAACTCAAATAGAATATGGTGTAAAAGTTCATTTATTTCAATAATTCAACTAGAATATGGTGTAAAAGTTAATTTATTTCAATAATTCAACTAGAATATGGTGTAAAAGTTAATTTATTTCAATAAATCAACTAGAATATGGTGTCAAAGTTAATTTATTTCAATAATTCAACTAGAATATGGTGTAAAAGTTAATTTATTTCAATAATTCAACTAGAATATGGTGTAAAAGTTAATTTATTTCAGTAATTCAACTTAAAAGGTGAAATTAATATATTACCTAGTCCTATTACATGCAAAGCAAGATATGTTTATTTGTTATTTTGATGATGGAATTGTTTATTGATTTCATAAAATATTCTCTAATTTATTTTTTATTTGGGGTTTTCATAAACTGTGAGCCATAATCACCAAAATGATAACAAATAAAGGCTTGAAATATCTCACTTTGAATGTAGTGGGAAATAATATATTTGTTTCACCTTTAGTTAAATTTACTACGAATGACGTTTTGCAATATATTCAAATGTTCCAACCTTCATCTGTATATTATGACATCAATAAATAAGAGCATAATAAATGTCCGTATTGGTTCAATACGGAACGCAACTTTTAATTCCCAACCCCGACCTGGAGGTGAAGCCAGAGTCCTCCCCGCTGTCTGGCACACACATATAATAATAATAATAATAATAATAATAATAATAATAATAATAATAATGTATAAAGATCTGGCACAGACGCAGCAGGTCCTGTTGTCCCGCCACAAAGATTTTGCTGGCCTTAATGTTTCCTGTGTTTTATTTTGTTGATTATTGTTAAATTTAGTGTTGATGTGTGTGTGACAGACGGGGCGTTAATGAAAATACGGGACGAATCGCGTCCCGTATTAGTTCAATACGGGACGCAGCATTTTTCTCTCAAATAAAGGACAATTCCGTATTTTACGGGGCGGGTGGCGACCCTAATCCAGACTTCTGGCAGAGTTTAGTTTAGTTTGGTTAGTTTTTGTTTCAGCAGAACTTTGATCACATCCGGGTTCTTCTGCCTGAAATCTGGAGAAAACATGTTTCAAAGTTGGTGGGGGGGGCACTAATGTGCAGTCAACAGCATAGAAAACATATCAGTCGTCGGTAAACTTGGAGTCAAGACCCCCTAAACCCAGACCAGGACCAGAGAGTTTACTTACTTACTTAAATCTTATTTGAGAGGGACCATGTGCAATTAAAAACATAAATGTAAACATGTGATGCATTGCACCAGAGTTAGCCTTAGGATCATTTGCATCTGCAGTCCCTTGGAACAAATAAATACAACAGCACAGATAAAAAACCTAAACTTTATTTAAGGATATTATCAAACATCACCCATCAAACATTATTCAAGGACATATAACACATACTGAGGTTGGAGGTTTCCGTTGTCTTACAGCAGCAGCATGAACATTGTTGTGATTAGCTGTCCCGTTTGGTCGGAGGTGGAACTCTTAAAAGGAGCGGCGCTAAGTGTTTCAAATCCTCAATCCAAGGAATGTCTCCCATCATAACTCCAGCTTTGGTTTTGCTACATTACTTGGCACTACTGCTTTTTTTGACTCAGGATGACGGCATGAAACACAAGATCCTGATTGTCCTTTCAATTCTTTGGATTCTGAAAAGACCCAGGGAGCATAAAAGTGGGTGGAGAAAGATTCCAGGGTGTTTGTGGTGTTTCAGGTGAAGAACAAAGCTCCTGCAGAGATATTTCAGGGTGTTTGTGGTGTTTCAGGTGAAGAACGAAGCTCCTGCAGAGATATTTCAGGGTGTTTGTGGTGTTTCAGGTGAAGAACAAAGCTCCTGCAGAGATATTTCAGGGTGTTTGTGGTGTTTCAGGTGAAGAACAAAGCTCCTGCAGAGATATTTCAGGGTGTTTGTGGTGTTTCAGGTGAAGAACAAAGCTCCTGCAGAGATATTTCAGGGTGTTTGTGGTGTTTCAGGTGAAGAACAAAGCTCCTGCAGAGATATTTCAGGGTGTTTGTGGTGTTTCAGGTGAAGAACGAAGCTCCTGCAGAGATATTTCAGGGTGTTTGTGGTGTTTCAGGTGAAGAACGAAGCTCCTGCCGAGGTGCAGATCACCGCCGAGCAGCTGCTGAGAGAAGCCAAGGAGAGGGAGCTGGAACTTCTGCCGCTGCCCAAGCAGGAGATTACCGTCAAGGAGGAGCTCAACGACTCCAAGCTGAGGAAGAGGAAGGTAAACCTGCTTCCAGGCTCCGTTATCTTGAAACAAACACCACAGTTTAGTGTCTTGACTTCACGCTGAGCTGCTTTCTTGAAGGCCTTTGAGGACCAACATCAGGAAGAATCCAACCGTCATCAGTTAGGGCTCAGTTCTACTTGCAGTTCAGAACGCGTACTCGTCGTTATCGTCACGCGTATCCTGCGTTCATTTGTCGCGTGGACGTGCACGTTCTCAAAAAGACAGTGAACGCGTCCGCGACCTGCAGTTCTGGCTGTGGCCGCGAGTGGCGCTGTTCCCGGTCTGATACCAGCTGGACACAAGTGACGACGGAGGTCGCTGGCGCCGTTTCCTTTGCCCAGATTCTGCTGCTCTCTGCTGGAGAAAGGTCCCCATGCAGGTTAACTTGCCCAAACTTTCTCAGGGGAAAGAACACCACCAACCTCAAGCGGCACCTGAAGACTCGCCACACAGATATTTTTTCAAAGGTAAGTTAGACCAAGTCCTGTTAACATTTCATATACATACAGTGTTACTCCACAGTCGACTTGTGATCAATTTCATATTATCAATTGCTGACTTCAGTCTAAAATTATCTTGGTTGCGCTGCTAACCCAGACTTAAGTTAATTTAGTTGTGCTGACATCAATTTAGTAGCTTGTGTGTGTTACTGGTAGCCGAGTGGCTGATTTCACCACGCGAGTACGAATGACAGCTAGCTTAACCGCAGTCTGTGTAGTACATGACGGGGTTCTGGTCGGGCTGCAAGTGTAATAAGTCATATTTACCCATGTTTTAGTGACTGTCTGAAACGTAGACAAAAATATAGCATTTGAGACGTGTTGCTGTTCCCCACGTGTCTAAATGAACAGCACACTTAGCTCTTTTTGTAACGTTAGCAGCATGTTTAACCATGTTTACATCCAGTGACGGTGTTGTCCTCTCTGCGTTCATTTTCCATCACCACATTGATATGTTAAATTGATCGAGTTATATGTACAGCTTTATCATATGTAGAGTCTGCTAGCTTTAGGCTAAAACAGAATATACCGTTCTGGGCTAAAAGCTGCGACCATGACCTATGCCGTTTGTGGTACGCTTACAATAAAGTTGGACGGGAAAACGCACACAAAAAAACTATCTCAACAGTACAAATGCATTATAATTTTTGCTATTGCTCAGAAATAAATCTCAGAAGGCTTAAGTACATAGTATGTGCCAGTCATGTGGTTAAAAAGCTATTAAAACATATTTTTGTTTTGCTTGTTTGATAGTTAAGGCCATTCCATTTTTTTTAACATTGTAGTATTTTTGTCAGGAATGATGCGTTGAAACACATGATGATGTTCGTAATATGTAGGTACGTTGTGGGTTTATATACCTACATTTGTAGACCTCTATAGGAGGTGCACTTTGTATACAGAGAGAGTAATTTTATCCCCCTCTTTGTTTTTTCCTCATCCAGATCCTGGAGACCAGGGGCCTTATGTACTAAGAGTGCGGCGCACAAAAAACGTGCGTATGCCACTTTCAACGCTCACGGTCGGATGTACAAAGAATGACGTGAACGTAGAAAGCTGTGGTCCGTCACTCACACATTAAGGCTGTTGTACGCACTTTTCTGAGGTTTTGTCCGTTGGCGACACTCACTGGTGATGCAGTGAAGTGCAGAATATGAGGAAACTTAACGTCAACAATAAATTCACGACCACGTGAAGGACATGACAGTCCCGACATCACCAGATAAGTTACACAAGAGTGGAGCTGCAACAATCTCACAATCAACCACATGATCTGAACAAACAACTAAAGGAGCTCAACTATGGAACCCGCAAATCCCGATGGAGCTTTGGCTCCGTTAGAGGAACCTGCTGATGCAGGATCGGGAGCGAGTCTTCAGGGACCAGACTGATCTGCTGGTCCAGGACTAAGACTGGACCATCAGCTGGTTCAGGTACCAAGAGGATCCTCCTGGATCTCTGCCCTGAACTGGACTAGCTGCTCCGGTTCAGACCAACATGATGCTTCAGCTGGAGCTGCAGGTCCGACATGTGTCTGTCACCATGACGACCGTATGGGAGGACTACTGGAGATAAAAGCCAGATCCTAAACATCCCATAACTGTGTCTGGACAGCCATAGTTTAATTTATTTTTTCTGTTTTGTTCATGTTTGTTCTTTTTTTATGATGTTGCTACTGAACGAAATAAACAATCATTCATTCATTCATTCATTCATTCAAATACATTAAAATTAATTTTGAAGCAAAAACCGGTGTTGTGCCAAAAAGTGATTGCCTGCCAGAATCTGATTTCTTCTTATTTGTGGCCGCGGGAGCGCGCACAGCAGCCCGCTGAACGACAGCGCTAAACCGTCAGATTTCAGATTATGAAGCTCAAGAATGAGATCAAGTCATATTTAGGCAGAAACAACCTTTCATTAAATGTATTTGGCCTTCAATCAATTTTTGGCAGGTAAAAAGAGCCATTTTCAGGGGAGAAATCAGATTCTGGCAGGCAATCACGTTTTGGCACGACACCTGTCTCTCCTCCTGCGGATGCAACACTCCGAGTTACAGCAATTTTGCTCTTTATTTCTCACGTTTGCACCTCGATAATCCCGTCGGCACAAGTTGTCTTTATTTCTTCAGCAGAGGAATCAGATCGTAATGCTTCATGTTTTAAATATAAATGTATTTTGTTCACATTGTTATACTTATGAGAGTGGTGATCGCGGACATCGATAATGTGTAAGACTCAATAAACGTGTACATTGGTCTTAATCCGTTAGTATATAATATGCATGACAATAAAGCGGAACGAGGAGCCGTTTTTCATCCACCAAAAATTCTGGTGTCGGTTCTTAAAATACAAACAAGAAAAGCAGAGTGTAATGATGCACTAACGCTGCCCATAAACATTAACAAACCCGTACGATCATAATAAAACCACAACTCTTCACGGAACGCAACGCAAAGCAAAGAACAGCATAATTGTAGGTCTCAAACTGAATCCCAGAAGGGCCGGTGTCCTGCATGTTTTAGATGTTTCACTGCTTTAACACACCTGATTCTAATTAATCATCGTCACCAACTTGTCATCAAAGTCTGGATAGTTCTGTTGATGACACAGTCACTTGTATCATGGTGCAATGAAGCAGGGAAACATCTAAAACCTGCAGGGACACCGGCCCTAGGACTGGAGTCCGACACCCCTAAATGCCCCAAAATGAATTATTTATTCCAGCTCAGAGCATTTTCTTGTTAGGATGAGCGGTTTTTAATGGATAATTATCTTCATATCATATTCAAACATATATTTGAGGGAGGAGACAAGGCGGAGTGTTGTGCTCCCGCATGTGCGCTCAAATCCACGCTGATTGGGATGTACAGAGAAACCTGCGTGGATTTGGGCGTACGTACAGCTTTGTACATATGAATTTTTGCGGTCTTGTTAATTCCACGCAGGGATTCACGTTGAAATCCACGCACTCTTAGTACATGAGGCCCCAGAACTCCTAAAGAGAAAGCTGGTGTTCCTAAGAGCGACAGGGCACAGTCATCTATCCTAGCAGCCTTCGCCGCACAATCCAAACATAAGCCAGACTCGCTGGAACAACGTGCCAAAGAACAGGCGATCGCACTTTGGATTGGACGTACTGGTCTCCCTGCTTGCACAGTTGAGGATGAAGATTTCATCCTCATGGAGACCTTTAATAAGAAGCTGACCATACCCAAAAGAACAAAAATAAACAACTTAGTTGACGAGATTTATAATGACGAAAAACAAAAGTACAAAGAAAGGCTTGCCACAGCACGCAAAATAACAATTGTGCTGGACATATGGACCAAAAAGGACTTACAGCCTCATTTCTGGCAATTAGTGCATGCTTTTTTGCAATGTGGAAAACAAAGCACAACACATATTGTTGAGACTTGACCAGATCGCCCACCCTCACACTGCAGAGTGTATAAAAACCTGTGTTGATCGATGCATAGAGGACTGGGGAATACCACAACACAAAATTCTGACAGTCATAACTGATAACGGAAGCAACGTGATTGCAGCATTCAAAGCTAATGAACCGGATGACCCCACCAGCTCCGATGATGAATCCATCGACACCAGTGAAACTGAAGACTCTGAGGTGATAATTATTTCAGTTCAGCTGTTAATTTACATTTTCAGTCTGTCAGTCCTATCAATGTACTATAACTTATGCTAGGTTATAGTAACTTTCAGTAATTATTTATTTTGCATGGTGTTTAAAATTAATTGTCTTTTTTTTTCTATCTGTGTTTTTGTCTTATCTGTCTAGGTTTGGAGCCGTAGATAGGACCCCCTGTGTTGTTCACACACTGCAACTTGTGGTGAATATGATCCAGAAAGATTTGAGTGTCAACCAACTGCTGAGCATAGTTAGAGTGCTTGTCAAGCTCTTCCGCAAGTCATCGGTGGCAACTGAGCGACTGCTGCAGCTGTGTCATCTAACTGTGGTCAAAGACTGCCCTACTAGATGGTCCAGCACATATCTGATGATGTCACGGCTTCTCCAAATCAAGGACTCGGTAGTTCAGGTCGGGATGGGATGAGCTGGAACTATCTACTACCAAGTGAGTGGCAGAGGCTGACTGCTCTAAGAGATTTACTCCTCCCCTTCGCTGAGCATACCCAGATGCTCCAGAGCGACACACAGTCCCTATCCCTTGTGGGGCCTGCCCTTCTGGACCTGCAGGGTCACCTGTCTGAGTTCCCCCATGCCCAGGGTTCTAGCTTCAAGGACTTAGCTTCCCTGGCAGAGAAGATGAAGGCAAACATGGACAAGCGGTTCAGCTGCTTTTTAGATCACACTGACTCTAAGTTTTCACCCCTCACTGCTGCTGCATGCTTCCTCGACCCAACAGTTGCACCTGAAGCGCTCCTTGAAAACGATGACGAGCAATTTGAGGCGCTTTTGGAAAAAGCAGAAGATTACATTGCTCAATCGCTGCCACCAGTAGTACGGGAGGAGGAGGCTGAAGATGAGGAGCCAGAGGAGGAGGAGGAAGAAGAAGAGTCCAAAGAGAGACCACAGACTAGAAAGTGGCCCAGATTCAAATTCTTGTCAAAAGCAAGCCGGCCATCCAGGTCTAGCCTTCCAAAGTCGTGTGTCAAGGAGGAAATGAGGAAATTCAAGGAGCAGCTGTCATAGCCCATAAACCAAGAGACTACCTTTGAATTTTGGGCTGCACAGGGAGATTCTGTTTATCCAATCCTAAAATCTATCGCCTTGGATCTTCTGGCCATGCCAGCATCTCAAGCATTTGCTGAGAGAGTGTTAAGCATTACAGGTGACCTCAGTCGTGGCCACCGGAATAGAGCAAGAGTAATTTTAGAGCTAAGCGCTTTCCTCAAACTCTATCGAGGTCGGTAGGCTAATTTTGCTGTTACTGGGATATTTGTTTTTGTTGTGAGACTGCACAAGGGGTAGTAAGACCCCCTCTCTAATTCATATAGTTAAACATTTTTGGGGATTTTTATTATTTTATTACTTTGTTTTAGAATGTTTGCACAAGTTAACATGCACTGGGGTTGTATGGTTATTTTTTTTTACAACATTTTGTTTTGCAACTTAATTGCACTGGCAGACAAGGTCAAGTTGAGTGGATGTTACTCATCCATTTTTGGGCATGTCTTTGCACAATTTTAATAAATAAATACAATTGCCAAAGTATGTTTTTATTCTTGGTGGGTGAGAGGAGGATGCTGGTCAAGCTGAACTCCATTGTTGCGGTCTCCACACAAATAACATTGGAATATGGCTCGAAAATGGAAACCACAACATCAGGAAGGACACCAACAAAAGAGCACAAGTTTAACAGCTTTTATTTAAGCAAACCTCCCCAAAATAAATACACTGAGCGGAAATCATAATACTCACTAAGGAAAAAAGGGACCTGGAGATGCCGGCTGAACTAAGGAGGATGGGAGGGGCACAGCCCACCCCTTTAAAGGGACGTCGAAGCTGGACCCCCCGCCCTAACTCAAAACCCAACTAACTATAAACAAATGAGCAAACGACCTAAAATAAAGACTACCGGCCATCTCCAGGCCCAAACTAAACTAAGGATCAAAATTAAACAAAAGCTAACAAAAGAGCATCCAGTTTGGTGTTGCTTGGTCTGTGTCTCCTGGCACACTGAGCAGAGAGGAGCTTTATAGGCTGATGGGAATCAGTTCAGGTGTGCCAGTCCAGGTGTGGTATTCTGAGATGGGAGGAGACAAGATTAATTAGATTATTGAGAATGCTGTGTGTTGGGAGAGAGAGTCATGGCCACACGCAACATCCATCATGGACAACCCCTCTCACCCCCTACATGACACTGTGGGAGCATCAGCAGCTCCTTCAGCCAAAGACTGCTCCACCCGCTGCAAGAAGGAACGCTACCGCAGGTCCTTCATCCCCACAGCCATCAGACTCTATAACAAGAAACTGTAGCCACCCGTGTGCAATAAACCTGTCTCTTTAAAAGTGCAATAACTACTAATACCTCACGTATTTTTGGAAATATTTTGTAAATATTATTATATTATAGTTTATTTGGTGTTTACTACCTTTTTTTTTTTCTCTCTTGTACATAGTCTTTTTCTACTTTTTATATTGCTCTTTTTTATTATTTAACTATTTATGGTTATTTCTATTTTAAATCTTGTATAAAGCGTGTGTGTGTTTTGGCTGCTGCACGACTGAATTTCTCCTCTGGGAGATCAATAAAGTCTACTATTCTATTCACATGGAGTATATTGAGTTTTCAAAGTTGGCTGCTGCTTAGGCAGAGAGAAAAAAAGGAGCGTGCAGCAACGGCACTAACTCAGCTGTAACACCTGTAACAGAGACTTATAAACGACAGGAAGAAAAATAAAGAACATCATAAGATAATGAATTCATATGATTTGCTCATCAGCCACTTTCAATTGTAGGAGAGTTCGGGTTTAAACACGTTTGCAGCTTAGATCCGTGGTCCGCGCTGTGCACGCTGCCGTGTCGTAAATATTTCACTGATGAAATCCTGTCGGAGTTTTACCAGACTATTTACAGTCCTAAGCCTCATGTAGGACGACAGTCGTGTCAGTCGCTTCAACCGTGACATGTGGAGTTCTAGTGTGAAGAGTTTTGCTTCACTCACAAGAGTTTCCTCACACGCAGTGGATGCTACCACTAAAGCTTTCACAAAGCTTAATAATTCATAATTCATTTTTATTTTAAGATTGAATTCCTCTTTCCACAGGGAAACTAAGGTTTATAGTTTGCAACTTGTATCAACTTTTAGAGAGTGGCATGTCTGCTGTTGTCTGTGTTGGTGCACATGTTGTACATAATTAGTACCACAGGAAAGCTGAAGCTACTAATATAAGCCGAGTTTACACCTAATCTCCAAATTTTTATACCTAATAATACAATGTCAATGTCATGTACATGAGAAAACAATATTGACAAATTTATGGATTTCACACTGTGATCAGTGATCGGCAAAATCGGGATCGGCCGATACTGATGTTTTCGAGATCGGTGATTGGTGATCGTCCCTCAAAATCCTGATCGGTGCATCTCTAGTAAATATTGGAGAAAAAATACTTTTTATCTTTTCTTTTTTTTAACTAAAGCTGATTAAAACTGGACTAAAACCTTTTTTGAGATTCCGTCGACTAAAACTAGACTAAAACTATCACATATAGAAATGACTAAAATGTGACTAAAACTAATAAGCATTTTCGTCCAAAAGACTAAGACTAAATCTAAAATGGCTGCCAAAAATACTGATCCGTATCAATTTGTCTCTTATTGGAAAATGTCACCGTCTTGCTATTGCCGTTGGTCTTAACAACTCCGCCCCCTCAGCGGTTCTGCAGCAACTGTTTTTTTCTGGCACGAAGCCAGTTCTTTGTCAGTGGAAACAGAAAGCCCGGTTCCAAACTCAGCACTGGCCCAGAACCAGCCCTGGAACCTGTTTGGTAAAAAAAGTGTAACAGAGACGAGGAGAGCAAGACAGAGAGCGAGACACTCCCTACAAGGACTACTGACTGAGCCTAATCACCCAGCTGTTCGCCAAACCACGAGGAAACCATTGTATGCCATGGACAAATTCATTGCTTACAAAGCCATCCCCGAAAGAGATCTTTTTTTTTTCTGGGCAAAGTGTGTGTGTGTGTGTGTGTGTGTGTGTGTGTGTGTGTGTGTGTGTGTGTGTGTGTGTGTGTGTGTGTGTGTGTGTGTGTGTGTGTGTGTGTGTGTGTGTGTGTGTGTGTGTGTGTGTGTGTGTGTGTGTGTGTGTGTGTGTGTGTGTGTGTGTGTGTGTGTGTGTGTGGTATTGATGTACGTTTGTGTATACATACGTATATGTACGTAAATGTGTATGAAAAAATTGTTTGCCTCCTTCCTGATTTTTTTTTTTTTATTTGCAAAAAAAAAAAATTTTTGTTGCATGTTTGTCACACTTAAATGTTTCAGATCATCAAACACTCACTCACTCATCTTCTCCCGCTTTTCCGTTACCGGGTCGCGGGGGCAGCAGCCTCAGCAGGGATGCCCAGACTTCCCTCACCCCAGACACTTCCTCCAGCTCCTCCGGGGGGAGTCCGAGGTGTTCCCAGGCCAGCCGAGAGACATAGTCTCTCCAGCGTGTCCTGGGTCTTCCCCGGGGTCTCCTGCCGGTGGGACATGCCTGGAACACCTCCCTGGGGAGGTGTCCAGGGGGCATCCGGTACTGATGCCCAAGCCACCTCCGCTGACTCCTCTCAACGTGAAGGAGCAGCGGCTCGACTCCGAGCTCCTCCCGGGTGACCGAACTCCTCACCCTATCTCTAAGGGAGCGTCCAGCCACCCTGCGGAAGAAAATCATCTCGGCCGCTTGTATCCGCGATCTTGTCCTTTCGGTCACTACCCAAAGTTCATGACCATAGGTGAGGGTAGGGGCGTAGATTGACCGGTAAATCGAGAGCTTCGCCTTTCGACTCAGCTCCCTCTTCACCACGACGGTCCAGTACATCGACCGCATTACTGCGGACGCTGCACCGATCCGTCTGTCAATCTCACGCTCCATTGTTCCCTCACTCGTGAACAAGATCCCGAGATACTTGAACTCCTCCACCTGAGGCAGGACTTCTCCACCCACCCGGAGAAGGCATGCCACCCTTTTCCGGTCGAGAACCATGGCCTCGGTCTTGGAGGTGCTGATTCTCATCCCTGCCGCGTCGCACTCGGCCGCAAACCGCCCCAGCACATGCTGGAGGTCCCGGTCTGATGAAGCCAACAGGACAACATCATCTGCAAAAAGCAGAAATCCTGAGGTTCCCAAACCGGATCCCCTCCGGCCCCTGGCTGCGCCTAGAAATCCTGTCCATAAAAATTATGAACAGGACCGGTGACAAAGGGCAGCCCTGCCGGAGTCCAACATGCACTGGGAACAAGTCTGACTTACTGCCGGCAATGCGAACCAGACTCCTGCTTCGATCATACAGAGACCGGACAGCCCTTAGTAGAGGGCCCCGGACTCCATACTCACTCAGCACCCCCCACAGAATGGCACGAGGGACACGGTCAAATTCCTTCTCCAGATCCACAAAACACATGTAGACTGGTTGGGCAAATTCCCATGAACCCTCGAGCACCCTGCGGAGGGTGTAGAGCTGGTCCAGTGTTCCACGACCGGGACGAAAACCGCATTGTTCCTCCTGAATCCGAGGTTCGACTATCGGCCGTAATCTCCTCTCCAGTACCCTGGCGTAGACTTTCCCCGGGAGGCTGAGAAGTGTGATCCCCCTGTAGTTGGAACACACTCTCCGGTCCCCCTTTTTAAACAGAGGGACCACCACCCCGGTTTGCCACCCCAGCGGTACTGTCCCCTTCCTCCATGCAATGTCGCAGAGGCGTGTCAACCAAGACAGCCCTACGATATCCAGAGACTTGAGGTACTCAGGGCGAATCTCATCCACCCCCGGTGCCCGGCCACTGAGGAGCTTACGAACTACCTCAGTGACCTCGGCTTGGGTGATGGACGAGCACGCCTCCGAGCCCCAACCCTCTGCTTCCTCAGTGGAAGGCATGTCAGTCGGGTTAAGGAGATTCTCGAAGTATTCCTTCCACCGTCCGACAATGTCCCCAGTCGAGGTCAACAGCTCCCCACCAGCACCATAAACGGTGCCGGCAGAGTACTGCTTCCCCCTTCTGAGGCGCCGAACAGTCCTCCAGAATTTCCTCGAGGCCGACCGAAAGTCCTCCTCCATGGCCTCCCCGAACTCCTCCCAGACCCGAGTTTTTGCCTCCAAGACTGCCCGAGCCGCGGCCCGCTTGGCCTGCCGGTACCCATCTACTGCGTCAGGAGTCCCACCGGCCAACATAGCCCGGTAGGACTCCTTCTTCAGTCTGACGGCATCCTGTACTTCCGGTGTCCACCACTGGGTTCTAGGATTGCCGCCACGACAGGCACCGGAGACCTTGCGTCCACAGCTTCGAGCCGCCGCGTTGACAATGGAGGCAGAGAACATGGTCCACTCGGACTCAATGTCCCCCGCCTCCCCCGGGATCCGAGAGAAGCTCTCCCGGAGGTGGGAGTTGAAGATGTCCCTGACAGAGGGCTCGGCCAGACGTTCCCAACAGACCCTCACAATCCGTTTGGGTCTGCCCGGTCTGTCCAACCTCCTCCTCCGCCAGCGCATCCAACTCACCACCAGGTGGTGATCAGTTGACAGCTCAGCCCTTCTCTTCACCCGAGTGTCCAAGACATGCGGCCGAAGGTCAGATGAAACGACAACAAAGTCGATCATTGACCTCCGGCCTAGAGTGTCGTGGTGCCACGTGCACTGATGGACACCCTTATGCCTGAACATGGTGTTCGTGATGGACAAACTGTGACTCGCACAGAAGTCCAACAACAAAACACCGCTCGGGTTCAGATCGGGGAGGCCGTTCTTCCCAATCACGCCTCTCCAGGTATCACTGTCATTACCCACGTGAGCGTTGAAGTCCCCCAGTAGAACAATGGAGTCCCCAGTTGGAGCACTATCAACTACCCCTCCCAGGGACTCCAAGAAGGCCGGGTACTCCGCACTGCTGTTCGGCCCGTAGGCACAAACAACAGTGAGAGACCTTTCCCCGACCCGAAGGCGCAGGGAAGCGACCCTCTCGTTCACCGGGGTGAACTCCAACACATGGCGGCTGAGATCATCAAACAAATTTAAATATTAGACGAAGATAACACAAGTAAACAAAAAATACAGTTTTTAAAGGTTTTTATTATTAAGGGGAAAGAAAAATCCAAACCTAAATGGCCCTGGGTGAAAAAGTGATTGCCCCCTAAACGTAATAACTGGTTGGGCCATTCTTAGCAGCAACAACTGAATCAAGCGTTTGCGATAACTGGCAATGAGTCTTTTCCAGCTGTGGAGGAATTTTGGCCCTCTTATCTTTGCAGAATTGTTGTAATCCAGCCACATTGGAGGGTTTTTGATCATGAACAGCCTTTTTAAGGTCATGCCACAGCATCTCAATCGGATTCAGGTCGGGACAAGAATGTTTTAATGTAGACGTATAGAATCATCATACTGGTGTGATTGTATGCATCAAAGTGTTAATTCAAGGCTAAGACAAAATATCGAGATATATATTGTGTATCGTGACATGGCCTAAAAATATTGAGATATTAATAAAATGCCATATCGCCCTGTCCTACCGCTAAGTATAGTAGTTACTTAATCCAAAAACCTCAAAATTACTATTGAAACTCTACAGGTTAATGTCCAAAATAGATAGTCTCTCTTCCGATTTCCAAATGGGCGGCTGACCTCTCTTAACAGTAATCAAATCTTTTGGTCTTGTTTAAATAATTTCACTATGACCAAGAAGATTATCTTCATTTCATCAACTCGAAATGTTGAATCACTTTTCTAAGCCCAACGGCACAACGCAGCTCAAACAGCAGGTGTATCCGCCCCTTTAATCTGATTGGTTTAAGAGTAAATCGTTCCCCACGTGGGGTGCGCTGTTATGATTGGCTGAAACGAAGGAAGATATCTGATTGGTTTCAGATCCTTCCGTGTTAAAAAAAACTCATTTGTGAATCGAGTCACGTCAGGGGAGTCTCAAAAGTCACATGCAAATCCAGCGCAGCTCACAGACAAAAAAACGTTTTTAAATCAGGTTATATTTGTGTGTGTGCATCAAAAATACACTTGTATATCTTATCCTACACACGTGTGAATTTTGTCCTTTGCATTTGTGAATAATGACACTGTTCTAGCTCCATACTTGAAACTGAAAAGGCTTTTGATAATGCAGCCAAAAAGTAAGTCATCTTCTCTGTTACAGAATCATAAAGGAAGACCCAAAAGACACTGCTGTGATGATGGCGAGCAAGTCTTCACCACTTCATCAAACCTGAAGATCCATGAGAAAACTCACACTGGTGATAAACCATACAGCTGTGATCAGTGTGGTGCGGCTTTTACCCGACAGTATCATCTAAAGAATCACCACCGTATTCACACTGGAGACAAGCCTTACAGGTGTGATCAGTGTGGAGTGGCTTTTGTCCAGAAAAATCACCTAACGACTCACCAACGTATTCACACTGGAGACAAGCCTTATAGATGCGATCAGTGTGAGGCGACCTTTGCCCAGCAAAGTGCTCTAACGAAACACAGACGGATTCACACTGGAGACAAGCCTTACAGGTGTGATCAGTGTGAGGCGGCTTTTGCCCAGCAAAGTAATTTGACGAGACACCAACGTATTCACACTGGAGACAAGCCTTACAGGTGTGATCAGTGTGAGGCGGCTTTTGCCCAGCAAGGTCATTTGACGAGACACCAACGTATTCACACTCGAGACAAGCCTTACAGATGCGATCAGTGTGGAAAGGCTTTTGCCCAGCAAGGTCATTTGACGAGACACCAACGTATTCACACTGGAGACAAGCCTTACAACTGCGATCAGTGTGGAAATGCTTTTGCCCAGCAAGGTGACCTAACGAAACACCAACGGATTCACACTGGAGACAAGCCTTACAGATGCAATCAGTGTGGAAAAGCTTTCGCCCAGCAAGGTGATCTAACGAAACACCGACGGATTCACACTGGAGACAAGCCTTACAGATGCGATCATTGTGGAAAGGCTTTTACCGAGCAATGTCATCTGACGAGACATCAACGTATTCACACTGGAGACAAGCCCTACAGGTGTCATCAGTGTGGAGCGGCTTTTGCCGAGCAAGGTACTCTAACGAGACATCAACGTATTCACACTGGAAACAAGCCCTACAGGTGTGATCAGTGTGGAGCGGCTTTTGCCGAGCAAGGTACTCTAACGACTCACCAACGTATTCACACTGGAAACAAGCCTTACAGCTGTGATCAGTGTGGTGCGGCTTTTGCCCGACAATATCATCTAAAGACTCACCAACGTATTCACACTGGAGACAAGCCTTACAGGTGTGATCAGTGTGGTGCGGCTTTTACCCGACAATATACTCTAAAGAATCACCAACGTATTCACACCGGAGACGAGCCTTACAGATGTGATCAGTGTGGTGCGGCTTTTACCCGACAATATACTCTAAAGAATCACCAACGTATTCACACTGGAGACGAGCCTTACAGATGTGATCAGTGTGGAGCGGCTTTTGCCCAACAAGGTTCTCTAAAGAGACATCAACGTATTCCTCATCTGGACCAGGAGAGAGAGAGAGCAGCTCTTTATCAGGATCCCCTGCTGAGCGTAACTAACCTTTGTTTCATCAAGAAACACTGACCGGCCGGATCAAACCACTTTCTCTTCATTTACAAAGATTCACGTAAGAGGCTGTTCTGTGTCTGGGCAGAGGAACTTAGTAACACATTTTAAAAGTTAGTTTTACGTTGTGAGCCGGACTGGTGATCCCGTCACAACTGTGCTCATTAGTTGTACTCAGTTGAGTGTTTTTGTTTATCTTATTGTTTTCTCCCCTCATTCTGCTCCTACTAACCCCCCCCCCCAAACACACACACACACACACACACACACACACACACACACACACACACACACAGGTAATCTGAAGTTTTGTTTTCATGTTTAGTTAGTTGTTGTTTTTGGGTAGTTTAGCCATCAGAATTTATCCGAAATGTTGTTTTACCATCTTATTGACACTTGTGTAAATAAATTCTTCTTAATTTGAATGAGAGAAGTTGATTGTGCTTATTTTACGCATATTTGTCACAATTACTGGTTGCAATGGCCTGTGTTCGGACTCCCTCCTCCTTTACTATTATTCTGAAGAATAATCTACATTGAGACTGATTTTTGCTGTTTAGTTATCATTTTACTGATTACATCAGGTGGTGCCCTGTTTTGATTAAGTAATTTTGATAATTCAATTTGATAAATTATCTCCTTTATTAATTATTATTGCCACGGCTGCCCCAAGAAGCACGCCTCCTCCATAGCTATTCAATAGCAATGGAGGAGGCGTGCCTCTGGCGCAGAGAAAACACGAAAAGTAAAAACTTAGACACGTGAGCCTTAAGCCCGAATCGAGTGGTATGACTTTTATTAGGGATAGGTGCACACGTTTTTGTGCAACGTGCAAAAACGTGCGCTTTAGAAAGTTGTTGGCCCTGAATTTAACTACAGTCCTGTCAATTTTCAGAGCGATGGCACAAAACGTTTTTGCACGAAGTGCAAGAATATTTCCAAATTTCCAAACTAATGGGGAGATTTTCCCATGTATGTTTATGGAGCAGAATGTCATAGTGTGGATGGGATGAGGTTAAAAAAAGCCAAAATCCACCTTTTTTCTGAGTCACCTAACTTTCTCATACTTGCAGTAGAAATGTCATTCAAACTTAAAACGGAGGAAAACTTCTCCTCTCTCTCCTAACCTGACACTTTTCAAGATATGATCACTCAAGCGAGGACTGGAAATCACTTTTTTGTCAAATCCAGAGTGGAGCTGTCATTTGAGTGGGAGAGACAGTAAAAAAATGACCTTAATTTTTATTTGTAACTCGAGCTCACGGCCAAACCGTAAAAAGGAGACCAATAATTTTTGGTTAGAATGTAGACATAGGTGTTGGGATTCAAAAATTTGACTTTGACAGGCCCGGTATGCACAACATTTAAACAGGGGGGGCTAAAGCGGCGCAAATTCCTGCCTCGGTCTCCATTGACTGTAATGTAATCAAAAGTTTTCTTCAAAAAAAATCTCACTTTGTTTTTCGCACTGCCGTTACTCAGACATTTTAAGGAATATCTGAATAAAATTAAGATTGTCAGAATCTGCCGAGTTCTGTGTCTCTCACGATGTCTTTGTTTTTCTGCTAGGAGCTATGGTTTTCTCACAAATCGGAGTTATTTGAGAACTTGTCACAAAATCTAGGTTTTTCTCACAGCCAAACCGGAAGGTTCTAAGTCGAGGTTCTTGTTGCCGGGGTAACCAGAATTCAGCTGCTGACTCATTCAGCCAAAGATCCTCTATAAGCTTGGCAGCCGCATGCTTACAACAAACATACAGCGCACTGTACACACCATTGAATACATACAGGACACCCATGCATGACTACTTACATGCCACGCCCACTCCCCCGTGCCAGCAGTGCCTCCCTCCCTCGGTGAATCACTCCCCCTACAGGGAGATAACTGTCACACCCCTCCGTTTCCATGTGACTTTCAAAGAGCCACGCCCCCCTCCCCATAGTGTACTCTCTCCCCTGCCCAAAGCAGCTGCATATACACCACTCACCTGTCTCAAACTCTGTCTTCTCAATATCAGATCACTAACCAATAAGGCCCTTCTCATCTCTGATCTCATCACCGACAAAACTCTGGACATTCTCTGCCTCACAGAAACGTGGCAACAGCCGAATGATTTCACCCAGTTAAATGCAACCACCCCACCTGGCTTTTCCTTTTTTAGTAAACCCCGCGCCACTGGGAGGGGGGGGGGCCTGGCTCTCATCTACCGTAAAAACACAAAAGTCACTGCTCTCACTGTCCCCCAACACTCCTCCTTTGAATGCCTAGCCGTAAAACTCTCTGGACCCAAACCCATCATCATTGTCACCATCTACAGACCACCAAAACCCTCCGCTGTTTTCCTTACTGAATTTTCATCACTGTTAACATCTGTATGCACAATGTCCCCTACTGTTATCCTCCATGGCGACTTCAACATTCATATTGACGACCCATCCTGCACCCTGGCAAAAGACTTCACATCACTCCTGAACTGCCTTGGTATCACACAACACGTCAACCTACCAACACATAACAAAGGTCACATTCTCGATTTAATCTGCTGCACAGACATAACTCCCGCCAACCTCACTATCATGGACTTCCCCATCTCGGACCACAAAGCCATACTTTATGACATCCATACCCAACTGCACAAAATCAAAGAACAACGGATCATCTCCTTCAGGAACATCAAACACATCAACCCCACAGATCTCTCTACCCTTATCAGCTCCTTCCCCAATCCCCCCTCATCCTCCTCCCCTGCTGACCTGGTAAACCACTACAACAACTGTCTCTCCTCCTCCCTCACTGCCCTGGCTCCACTGAAAACCCGCTCAGTTTCATTTACCCACTCCGCCCCCTGGTTCACCCCCGACCTCCACCAGCTCAAAACCACAGGCCGTCGACTGGAGCGACTCTACAAAAAGACCGGACTCACTGTGCACAACCAAATGTACTCCGACCACCTCCACCACTACAAAAATGCACTTAATACTGCCAAATCATCATATTACTCCAACCTCATTAACTCTGCCACAGGAAACAATAGAGTCCTTTTCTCAACTGTCAACCACTTACTTCAGCCTCCAAAAACCCTCCCTCCAGACATCTCCACTGACCAGTGCACCGCCTTCCTGGACTTCTTCAGCTCCAAAATAAACATCATTCACCATCAACTGGCCTCAACACGCACTCCCACAAATGACCCACCCTGGATAACCACCACCAACCAACCCCTCTCCAGCTCTCTCACCAATTTCACTCCGGTATCAGAACACACCATCTCAGAACTCATTCGTAAAGCCAAAACCACCACCTGTCAGCTCGATCCCCTCCCGCACCCTGTTCCTCCCGCACCCTCCGCTCAACCTCTGCTGGACTCCTTTACACTCCCACCTCACACCTTAACAGCATGGGTGCCCGAGCTTTCAGCTGCTCGGCACCCAGACTCTGGAACTCCCTCCCCCCACACATAAAACAAATAGACTCCATCACCACATTCAAAACACAACTCAAAACCCACCTGTTCAAACTTGCCCATTCACTATAACCGGACATCACGCACTACTTCCCACCAGTTTGTTTGTCTACTGTTTATTATTTGTCTTGTTGCTTGTATGGATGTTTATTGTATTTTTAATTGTATTTCTTGTGTTTTTATTCTGTAAGGTGACCTTGGGTGTCGTGAAAGGCGCCTCCAAATAAAATGAATTATTATTATTATTATTATACAGTTATACAGACCGTGTCAGAAAAAGGCTCTGTGGTGCAATGGTAGTGCGTCTGACTCCAGATCAGAAGGTTGTGTGTTCAACTCACATCGGGGTCATAATGAACTTTCAGTTTTTTTATTTATCCATCCTCACGAGTTCACCAACCAGACAAACTTTAGCTGCAACAGAAAACTTTGATATGTACATGGAATTGTTCAAGTCTGCATCATCACCTGACTTGATGAAAGGAGGAACAAAAGATAATCTTTAAAAGAACCAATTTCATTTGTTTATCAGGAGACACAAGGCAAGCTTATTTGTATACCACATTTCATGTACAATTTAAATTGATTTAATAGCAACATTTAAAAAAATGAAGATAAAAATATGTGTCAAAGTGATAAAGTAAAATCATCCAGTTTTAAAATGTCTCTAAATTGTTTGATTCTGCAGATTCACACATATAGGAGTGGTTGTTGTGGCCGAGTGGTTAAGGTGATGTACTCGAAATCCATTGGGGATTCCCCGCGCAGGTTCAAATCCTGCCAACAACGATTAATATTTGAATGGGGAAAAAAAGGTTTGTTAAATTCTGGATGTCTTAACCTCAGACAAAATTGTGATTTAAAACTCATCCATCAGGGGCCTCATGTACAAAGAGTGTACGTGCGCCACTTTCTACGCTTACGGTTGCACACATTAATTCTGGCTTACGCACATTTCTGAGGTTTTGTCTTATGGCGACACTCACTGGGGATGCAGTGAAGTCCAACATATGAGGAAAAGTGACTTCAACAACAAGTTCACTACCACACATGAAGGGCACGACAGTCCCCACATCACCAAATAAGTTACACAGGAGTCGAAATGCAACAATTTCACAATTAACCACATGGTCTGAACATAAAACTAAAGGTTGGTGCAAAACAATGTATACTGCTAATCACACTGTCAGCCTTGGCTCTGTTAGAGGACACTGCTGATGGCAGGATGCAGTACGGAGTCTTTAGGGACCACTCTGCTGGTCCAGGATGAAGACTGGATCATGAGCTAATTTTATTCAATGCAAGGATGCACAATTAAATCCATGCACTCTTTGTACATGAGACGCCAGGTGCTGGAAGCAAATCTGGCCTTCAATTTTCAATATTCAATTTTATTTATATAGCGTCTAATACAACAGATGTTGTCTCTAGACGCTTTCCAGAGACCCAGAACATGAACATAAACATAAACATAAACCCCCGAGTTATTATTACATAAACAATGGCAGGTAAAAACTCCCCTAGTGGGAGAAAAGCCTTAAGCCAAACAGCGGCAAGGAAAAATTCCCCTTTGGGAGGGAAGAAACCTTGAGCAGGACCTGGATCATAAGGGGGGACCCTCCTGCCGAAGGCCAGACTGGGGGAGTCGGGGACGTCAGCAGCACACAGCAGGCAGGTGGAAGCAGCAACAGGATGATCAGAGGGGGGGGCGTCAGCAGCACACAACAGACATCCACGTAGGCAGGCGGAAGCAGCAATGGGATGACTGGGGATGGGGATTTACACTACCTAGAGATTTACCAACACCAACTATAGGCTTTACTAAACAGAAAGGTTTTAAGTTTAGTTTTAAAGGTGGAGGTGGTGTCAGCCTCCTTAACCCAGGTTGGAAGTTGGTTCCAAAGTAATGGTGCCTGATAGCAGAACGCCCGCCCTCCAAATCTACATTTAGATACTCTAGGACAGTGCTTCTCAATCCTGGTCCTCGAGTACCACTGTCCTGCATGTTTTAGATGTTTCCCTGCACCAACACAGCTGATTCTAATTAAAGGTCCTAATTAGCTTGTCACCAAGGTCTGCACAGTTCTGTTGATGACACAGGTACTTTTATCACGGTGTGCTGAAGCAGGGTAGCATCTAAGACATGCAGGGCAGTGGTACTCGAGGACCAGGATTGAGAAACACTGCTCTAGGAACTACGAGTAAACCTGCACTCTGGGAGCGGAGAGCTCTGCCAGGAACATAAGGCACTATCAAATCTTGTAAATAATGCGGAGCTAAGCCGTTTTGGGCTTTATATGCAAGTAATAAAATTTTTAATTGGATTCTGAATTTTACAGGTAGCCAATGTAGCGATGCTAACACTGGAGAGACGTGGTCTCTCCTGCTGATTCCTGTCAGTACTCGTGCTGCTGCATTCTGGATCAGCTGGAGCCTATTCAGCAGAAGATGCTGAAACATCCAAATGAGGTTCTGGAGAGACATGTTCCTGATCACTAACGATTCAAAACTGTTCTCACAGATCTCATCACTACACTGCTGTTCAGATAAAATGAAGACTAGAGGAAACGTGCATTGTACACTAAGCTAGTTTCAGAAGTCACAAGAAAGTGGGATATGTGTCCTACAACATTTAATTATGATTCAGAGGGTTCTCCATTCAATCAGAAATGTTCGGCCTGATTCAAAAGTAACAGTGAGGATTGAGGGTTTCTTTCAGATCACCTACATGAATAACAAAGTTTATAAGGATACGCTGAATTATCATAAAATTGGTTACCTGGAAGGGCGTGCCTAATCTGACCTCTCTGAACAGCTTGGTATAGAGATTTTGAGTTCCATCGTGAATCTGACCTTTCAGCTTAGTTTTGCAGTGATTCACCACATGTTCAAACATCCTAGGTGGGACTTGGCCCCACAATTCCTGTTTTAGGAGGCCGGTTCCTTGTCCACTAGGCCACAGGGACTTCAGCGGTAGCATTTCCACATATAAGAGGCCCAAAGCCAGGAAATTTACCCAGGAACAGTGCACTCTCCCCACATGTCGGACGCTGGAAGGTGCACATTCCTGGTGTTGGGCCACAGTCCTGAATTATGCGACTGTGTAAATATGTGAACAGTTAAGGCCTTGGATTAGCTTAAAGGCCCAATTCTGGGCCTCAGACTGAGACCAGGCTCAATTTTTACAACACCTGGGGTCCGTTTCACAAAGCAGGTTCAACAAACTCTGAGTCTAATCCTGAACTCTTAGTTGATCTACTCTGAGATCGGAAACTCTGAGTTTTCGGTTCCAGAACAGCGGATTTGAGGTAATTTACTCAACTCTAAGTAGTTTCACCTGGAGTTAAGCACGTGCGCCACAATTATAAAAAGCCAGCATTAATGGAGCCCCGATTCGACGAGTCACCGTGGCAACCGGCGACAACAAAAGATCTACATACTTTTTCTTTTTTTTCTTAAACTTTATTTAACATTTCAATTTACTAAATCTCTTTGAGGAAACATTAGTTTTTTTTTTAATACATTTATGGAATTACTCTGTGTCTATTTGTATTGATTTATTCTATTACTTAATACATATAAAATAACTACAAATGCATATCAGAACAACATGATGGATTTCACTAGGTTTTATCTTTCCCAACACTTGTACCCCCTCATGTCTTGAAATGTGATGTCCCAGCGTCCCTGACGACAGTGGTCGCTATCAATCTGGTTTTTAGCTCTGCAGTGTTACTAACTTACAAAAATGAAAAGGAAGCAGACAACCACGCAATTTAAAAGAAAAGAAAGAAGGCAAGTGATGATGGGTCCAATGTTGCCCCAGCAGCAGAAGATATTAACGAGGCTGTAGCCACTGATGGATTAATTATGTAGTTCATTTTAAGGTAAGATATCAAATCACCCTACCCTCTTATATATCTGTTTAAGGGAAATATTTGACTTTTTTTTTTACTCTCTCTCTCTCTTTCTCTTTCTGTCTTTCGCTCCCTCCCTCTCCTTTTTGCATTTGGACTTTAACTGTTTGAAGTTAAACTGGGATGTCCCTGTGATATTGTTGCACTGACATAGTGAATAAAGTGAACAGAATGAGTTAAATTGCGTTTGTCAGATACGCTTTTTCTGCTCTCTAACTCTGCTCTTGCTGTCCGTGGTGCAGAAAACAGATGTGTATTGTGTAAAGGCCCATTGGCTGAATTGACGCCACTGAGGGAGGAGACAGAGAGAAACTCAGGCTTTATTGAAGTAAACCTGCTAGTGAGCCGGTTAGGTTCAGAGTGTCTGTTACTACGGTAACTGACCAGGTTAGGTTCAGAGCGTCTGTTACTACGGTAACTGACCAGGTTAGGTTCAGAGCGTCTGTTACTACGGTAACTGACCAGGTTAGATTCAGAGAGTCTGTTACTACGGTAACTGACCAGGTTAGGTTCAGAGCGTCTGTTACTACGGTAACTGACCAGGTTAGGTTCAGAGAGTCTGTTACTACGGTAACTGACCCAGAGCTTAAGTTACCTCTCTTTGTGAAACAGGCTAGAGTTACCTCTCTCTCTCTGGTTTGAGTTACCTCCCTTTGTGAAACGGAAAACTCAGAGTTTCCTTCATTTCAGGGTTAACAGACTCAGTTCGGGTTAGGCAGCGTTAGTATGTGAGGCCCCGGTTGTCTTTGGTAAGAGAAATCACCATGGAGACGAGGTAACTGAGAGGTTACAGAGGCCCTGTGGCTTAGTTGGTCAAAGCACCTGTCTAGTAAACAGGAGATCCTGGGTTCAAATCCCAGCAGAGCCTCTAAACTCATCTGTCTTTGGAGGAGACAAAGATTAGAGATGTTTCATTCATTCATAGTTCAACTGTGGTGGTGAAATGGTTAAATGACATGTAGCTTAATAAAGGAAGAAAATCACATTGAAGATTTCTAAACCAAAGTTAATTCACACTTAAAGTTCTTCTAAGAGATGTGGACTGCTTGAGAGGGAGGTAATGTCTGGTTCTTCTCCTTTTAGTCACTTTAATGCTTTGCTGTTCTGCACTCGTGCCACAAGGTGGGTACTCCTGCAATTATTTTTGACCAAATGTGTATTTCTTTACGTGGTGTGTCTGACAGTCAGTTACTTCCCAAGTTTGACCTCACTTAAAAAAGTCTCTACTTGGTTCGGGAGACTGTGCATGTAACTCAAGATGTTGTAAACCAGGATGGATCAAACATATACATGCATACATACGAAAAAGAAACGCTCACCATGAAGGACGGTTAGCTCAGAAGGTCAGAGCGTGGCGCTAATAACGCCAAGGTCATGGGTTCAATCCCCATACTGGCCAGAATGTTTACCACTAAAACACGGGTTATCTTTGAAAGTTTCAGATTCAGGTTCTGCCTCTCACCTGGAAATTAGCTGGGATAGGCTCCAGGAGACCCATGTGACCCCTCCAAAGAATATAGTGGATAAAGGATGGATGTACCATCAAGTCATTTCTGTGAGGATCTGCTATGAAGGGCATTTCTGGTACGATGGCTGAGTTGTTCAGGTCGTAGTATGGGGGAAGATATGTTGGTGTATAAAAGTGGGTTTTACTACTTTATAGTTAGAAACTGTAAAATGATAGTTTGTGTACCCAAATTAGATTAGATTAGATTCAACTTTATTGTCATTGCACATGTCAAAAGTACAGGGCAACGAAATGCAGTTAGCATCCAACCAGACGTGCTTATGCAGTGAAATAAACACAATGCACAGTATATACATATATATGTATATATATATATATATATATATGTATATATATATATATATATATGGTATATATATATATATATATATATATATATATATATATATATATATATATATATATATATATATATACACACACACACACACACACATATATATATATATATATACACACACACACACACACACACACACACACAAAAATAGAGAGAAAAAAAAAAGGGATACTCAGGTTATTGTCTGAATATTTAGTTTCTTCTTTTCTTCATATTTTTACAAATATAAGGCATTGGAAAGCCTTTACCACTCGGCCACAACAACCTGTCAGAGAACCTGGAGAACCAGAGCATTTAGAGCCTTTTTTATTGTTGGATGATAATTCTTTATCACTGACACATATTTCTATCCTCATTTTTCAAATGTTTTAATGTAAAGCACTTTGAATTGTACATGGAATGTCTATTACAAATAAACTTCCCCTCGCTTTATAAACTTATTCCTTATGTTTAAAAGTCATCTTTATTTCCTCCTTTTTCAAGGCAGGTGATCCTTCAGACGTGAATAATCCTTGGTCCACATAAAGTTAACAATGAAACATACGATCTTTAAAATCTGAATCTTTGTAAGATCCCCAGAGTGTAACTGGTAACCAGTTTGGCCAGTATGGGGATTGAACCCATGACCTTGGCGTTATTAGCACCACGCTCTGACCTTCTGAGCTAACCGGCCTTCATGGGACATGGTTCTTTTTCGTATATATCTAGGTATGTGTAAGCAGTAACGGCTGGTGATAAAACATTTTGGGGGGGCGCACTGGCGAGTGGGGATTAGGGTTAGGATCAGTGTTGTGCTAGTTGCTGAAAAACTTACTTAAACTTACTGATGGGCAAATGCAGATATTACTGGGGTCCTTGACATGCCAGTTTGAGATCTAAATATGCTGTTATATCGTTATTGAATGCACTGTGTTGTTTTATTTGTTGCATTGATTGACTGATTGTGCCTATATTTTCAACACTGTGTCTAGTTTTATGTTTTACACTATGCAATACGTTTTACACTGTACAATATGTTTTTTATACAGAACTTTGTATTTTTTTCTTTATCCTTTTGAAGAAAAAAAAAGTCTTTGACAGATCACCTGTTTTGGCGTAATTGTTACAAGGTGGTGGTGGTGTGTGAGGGGGTATATGACTTCCTTCACCCCAGACACTTCCTTCAGCTCTTTCTCCAGCTCTTCCAGGGGAGTCCGAGGCGTTCCCAGGCCAACCGAGAGACATAATCTCTCCGCGTGTCCTTGGTCTTCCCCGGGGTCTCCTCCCGGAGGGACATGCCTGGAACACCTCCCTAGGGAGGAGGGACATGCCTGGAACACCTCCCTAGGGAGGCTTCCAGGAGGCATCCGGTACAGGGAGGTAATTTCCCTCATAGTTCCCATCTAATGTATTTGTAATTACCTAGTAATGTTTAGTTTAAACAACCAGGTATTTACCATATAATTACATAGTAAATACACATAAATTACATGGTACAAGAAAATACGTAATAATGACCTAGTACTTACTGGGTAAATTACCCGGTAGTTACTATGTAATTACCTTGTAAATACAAGGTACTACTAGGTAATTACAGTGTAATTACCATGGTATTACCTGGTTATTACTGTACTGTAAATGAAAGGGTTACCGATATATCTGTAATTTTCATCACAGGTATATCTCAACCATGAGAGAAAAAATCCATCCATCGTCCGCCGCTTTATCCGTTCCCGGGTCGCGGGGGCAGCAGTCTCAGCAGAGATGCCCAGACTTCCTTCACCCCAGACACTTCCTGCAGCTCTTCTTCCAGCTCCTCCAAGGGGAGTCCGAGGCGTTCCCAGGCCAGCCGAGAGACATAGTCTCTCCAGCGTGTCCTGGGTCTTCCCCGGGGTCTCCTCCCGGAGGGACATGCCTGGAACACCTCCCTAGGGAGGAGAGACATGCCTGGAACACCTCCCTAGGGATGCGTCCAGGAGGCATCCGGTACAGATGGCCAAGCCACCTCAGCTGACTCCTCTCAATTTGAAGGAGCAGCGGCTCGACTCCGAGCTCCTCCCAGGTGACCGAACTCCTCACCCTATCTGGAAGGGAGTATCCGCAATCTCGTCCTTTCTGTCACTACCCAAAGTTCATGACCATAGGTGAGGGTAGGTGCGTAGATTAACCGGTAAATTGAGAGCGTCGCCTTTCGACTCAGCTCCTTCTTCACCACGACGGTCCGGTACATCGACCGCATAACTGCGGACGCTACACCGATCCGTCTCTCAATCTCCCACTCCATCTTTCCCTCACTCGTGAACAAAACCCTGAGATACTTGAACTCCTCCACCTGAGGCAGGACTTCTCCACCCACCCGGAGAAGGCACACCACCCTTTCCCAGTGGAGAACCATGGCCTCGGTTTTGGAGGTGCTGATTCTCATCCCTGCCGCGTCGCAGTCGGCCTCAAACCGCCCCGGTACATGCTGAAGGTCCCGGTCCGATGAAGCCAACAGGACATCATCCGCAAAAAGCAGAGACGAAATCCTGTGGTAACCAGAGGATTTCGAGACACAAAATGAAAAAAAATCACATTGGCTGATTTTTAAAGGATGTATTTGCAAATTATATTTTAAAATAAGTATTTGATCAATAACAAAAGTTAATCTCAATACTTTTGTTACTGGTTATCAATACTGATAACCAGTTAAAGCAGGTGCCATTAATACAGGTAATTACTGGAGGAGAGAGGTAATATTATGGAAATAACACACGCTTTCTTTTACAGTCCAGTTTCACTTTAAGTACTGAGTAAAAGCCAGGTAAAAATTTCTGTACTTATTGGGTAAATACTTAGGAAATAGAATTACTGGGCAAGTAACTACAAGGTAATGTTGTGAACCGATCACTCCGGGTTTGTTGATTGAGCTGGAAAAGTTAAAGAAAGACACAAACACTGGCATAATTAAAGAGGGAGATCTAGCTGCAACAGGCTCCGCAGCCTGTTCCTGTCAACCGTCCTGCTAGATCTGCCGCTCTGTGTGTGTGGCTGGTTTATTACTTTAAGAGAAAGGGGGGGATGGCCCAAAGTTTATTGCTGGGGGCCCCCCTTATCTCGTGCCTGGTACAGAAAATGGTTCTTTCAGTGAAACGTCAGAAGAATGCACCTTAGTTTCAACACAGACACATTTAGTTAATCAGCACATGCAGTTTACATATTCAGTTTGGTTTTGAATGTATTTTATCCAACAATCCCCCTTTTGATCCCTCCTCAGAGATCACTCTGTGTATCTTCTTTCTTCAGGTGTCAGGGGTAGACTACCCTGACACCCTGTGGACCCGCACCAGGGGATTATTCTGCCCCTATGTTGAGGGCTCATGTTTGATGTCCACTGCTGCGGCAGATCCAGCCGGATCTGGGGTTTTAATCTTTGTGGGGGTCCGGTGGGCCCACTGCAACCAGTGGCACCACGTGTCACCTTTCCTGTGTCGGATGACGTGGGAGGTCCGTTCTGGGTCCTGTCCAACACGGCTCGAACACTGTCTCTTGATGACTCTCAGGAGAACCCACTCTGTCTGTGGGGTCGGTGTCCGTCCGTCCCCGACCTGTTTGGAGTAAGCAGAGACCAAACTTTGCAGTTCGGAGAAGTAAGCTTTTTGACCAAGTTGGTATTTATCAGTCTCCTTCAAATAGGGCGCGTTCTGCGGCCCTGGAAACAGTCGTCCAGTCTGTAGTTCGTACGGCGTCAGTCCGTGGCCCGGATCCACCCATGTAATTTTGGTCTGTTCACAGATTTTTGCCAATTTAGTCTTCATAATCCGGCTTTCCCAAACGCCTTCATGATCTCACCTACTACACAATACTCAACTCCAGATGATTCAATACATTATTTTATAATTTTATACAGATAGGTGTGGAGTAATAATTGTTTCTTTACGAACATTACTGATTTCTTTCCCTTTGCGCACTGTATGTACACCCACTTCAACAATCCAGACCTGCAGATTACTCTGTTAAATCCTTTAAGGGTTCAGGGGGTACTTAGGATTGTCCACCCGATTAACATTTCCTTTGTGGAAAAAATAGCGTTTCTAGGCAAAAAAAGTAATAATCATTAGCTCACACGAAACTACGGCATATTTGCCCCAAAATACTGGTCGATGATCAAATTAATTATTACAATAAATGAAAAACATATTCCTTCTTGCAAAGCTCCTTCGTAGTTCACTGTTAAATGTTAAATAAAGACACATCTTCGCACAGAATAAAGTTGAAAATGATCTGCCCCAGGGGGCTAAACACTGGCATGCCCTCCGGGAATGCCCAGCGAAACAACCCTTCTTGTATCACATAACAACATTCATGAAATTTAAAATTTCCTTAACAATGAGCTCTCTAAGGTGGATATTTGGATCAAGATGAACAAAATCTCTCTTAATATTAAGAAAACAAATTATATATAATTTCGTTTCAATAAAGAACGAATGAATATGGAAAATCTGGCCTTTCAGATCAAAATAAATGATGAAAAAAATAAAGAAAGTAAACTCTACCAAGTTCCTTGGGGTCCTCATTGATGACTGTCTAAACTCTAATTGTCATATAGATCACTTGTGCAAAACTAAATATCTAAAAATCTAAACATGTCGGTCTGCTTTTCAAACCGAGACACCTCCTTCCACGTTCTTCTCTTTTCATTCTTTATAAACCTTTGTTTGAACCATATTTAAATTACTGTAATATTATTTAGTGTAATACTTATCCCAGTTACCTAAAAAATTTGACCTTTTACAAAAAAGAAAAAGATTACTCGTGCCATCTCCAGGACTGAATTTAATTCACCTAATCGGCATTTGTTTGCCCACTGTGGTATTCTTTACCTTAAAGAATATAACTACTCCCATAATGCTTGTACCATACCATACCATCAATCTCCGTTTCCCATCTCAAGGCCACTATTATTGCCAATACTTCTATTCTCTGGGCTTATTGCTCACTTTTATATTTCTTATTAAAAGCTGTCATTACAATGTCTACCTCAGTACTGCTGCACCGTTCACTTTTTAATCGTATATATTTTAATACGTGCCACATTGTTTGTCTACCGTACATTTGTTATTTACTGTTGCTACTTCTAAATCTGGGTGGTAAGCGAAATAACTGGAGTCAAATTCCATGTTGGGCAATGTTCAAACTTGGCTAATAAATCTGATTCTGATTGGATGCCTTCAATCCTTCTAGCTTCTACTGTTACCCATGTTTCGTATTCCTCGTTTACTATCGCATATGCTAATTGTAACCCTTCGTTCTAGTGTTTAAAACAGTATCCGTCTACAAACAAATTAATCGCTTCGTCAAATGGTGTTTTCGCCGTAGCAGCTACATGCTGTGTGCATGTAGGGTCGTGTTTCCATGTCATGCATGATTATCAACCATACTCCCCCTTTTTCTGAAACAGGACATCACTTGCTGATGATTCTTTTACAGAAAGATCTAAATAAAACGGAGACGAGTAATCTGGGGCGGGGAGGACTGCTGCCGACAATAGCAATTGTGTCATCAGAATAAACGCCTTTTCTGCGGCCTCGGCCCAATCTAATTGTGCCGTTCAGTTCCTAACGCCTAGTTGTTTCACCACGTCGTGCAACTATTGGGTGGTGAAGGTGTAGTCAGGTATAACGTTGTCAGTCTTAAAAAGGACAACATGTCCCCCACAATCAAAGGTGTGGGGTGGTGGAGGATGGAGGATCAGCGTTCTGGAGAGATGTGCACCCCTTTTTGAGACATCTATCTCCCCAGGAAATAAATCCGTCTTCTAGCATATTGTAATTTTTCTTTGGAGGCTTTAAATCCTTAGCCTGATGGCCTGGGCGCAAAGCCAATGACACATGAGGGTAGGCCTCATCCGTCATTTCATACCACCTTAGTCGTGCAGTCGTGAGTGCAGCGGAGGCGACTACGCCTACCGCCGAAACATACATGTGTGTGCACGCAATACTCCAATGGTCCCCCTTTTTCTCTTGGAAGGCCTCATGGTACCATTGGGTGTCATGTCATAAAAAAATGTGAGATGTAAGGGGTTGGGGGGAGGAGCGTAAGGTCCCAGGGTGTCGATTCGGGGGTGCCACTGTTGATAGACCGTATAAGGGGCTAGGAGTAGCCGGTGTTTCTGGTTCAAAGAAAGTCCAATATATATCTGCGGCCAGATCTGGCTGAGGAGATAAAATGCATTTTCCACTGGATGGTTGATCCACTCCGTGTACCTCCGTCCAGAAAGGTATGCGTCAAACAATCGGATCCACACTGAACAGTCATCCCTAACCCGATTAGTAACTCTCTTCCCATCAGGTTACAGGGAGTGATACGAGGGGGTGATACGAGAAAAAAAAATGTTTCAGGGTTTTCCGTCTGACCCTCATCCTGAGGGGGCGTGTGAATGGTAGAGTCTGTTTTACTCCAGAGAAGCCAGTCCCCGTCAGTGTGTCTTTGTGGGGCGTGTCACTCCTGGCCCTCTAGGGCAACCCCCTAGTCCACCCCCGGGCCCCCCCCCCCTCGTCCACCCATCCCTCTGTGGGCGAAATGTAATGTGGGGGGTGGGTGGAAAGGTGGTTAATACAATTTGTGTGTATGTAATGCCTAATTACTAACAGTGCCTTTTAGTCTGACCCCAGCTCATCGACCCTGCGCCTGGCCCCACCGCGAACTGCATTCAAAAGTTCCTCCCTTTTTTTTTTTGTCTTGTTCCTGTTTCACCAGACATGTTTACGTCTTCACCAACATCTCTTTCGAGAAGGGAGTACCTCACTGGTCCGTCAATACCTTTCACTGTGAAATTCTGCTTTCTGCAAACTCTTCCCACTCACAGGACCTTTACATTCTTCTGTTATCTTTGATTTGCGATTTCAGTGCATGGCAGTGTCTGTAGTGTAGTGGTTATCACGTTCTGCTAACACGCGAATGGACCCCTGTTCAAAACTGGGTAGAAACAGGTATGATTTTGCAATAGCATTATTTGGACTTGGAAAACCACTCCAGTCCTCTACTTGGTGCTCAGGACAGGAAGGCCGACCATCTCTTTCTCATATTGGGTCTCACGCAGAAATGAATTTTGTTGCAGTTGTTGCAGACCAAACGCCAGTCATTCTCCATTCACCTACACTTTAAAATGTCCAACTTTATAACAAAAAAGAGAGATTCTAGATTGTTTGTTTTCACACCCATGACATCTCTGTGGTGGATGATTTTTTATTGTACCACAACAGGATAACTTATATAAAGCCATACATTTATTTTTAATATGATTCATATGAAGATAACTTCAAAGCCAATGTGCAAAGACTCGAAGAAAAGGAAGAGATAAAATATTTCTCGCAGAATGAGTCTTTCAGAGCAGCCAGGAGAAAACCTGCAGTATCCATCTTGCTGTCAAGACTTGTAGCAGAATGTTTTAAAAGATTTTTTTTGTTATGCCCGCCGACTTTGCAGGTCAAAGCATGTCAGTTTCTGTAGTGTAGTGGTTATCACGTTAGCCTAACACGTGAAACGTCCCCTGTTTGAACCTTGGTGGAAACGTGAGACTTTACAGTGTTATTATTTGGACATGGAAAACCACTCCAGTCCTCTTCTTGGTGCTCAGGACAGGAAGGTCGACCATCTCTTTCTTGCATTGGGTCTCATGCAGAAATTAATTTTGTTGCAGTTCCACAACTGTCAAAAAGAAAGTCATTCACCTACTCTTTAAAATGTCCAACTTTACAGGAAAAAAGAAACATTAACTGCCTGCTATAAAAAGAGCGGAAAATTGTTTTTTCTCAAGGTTTTTTTTCACACCTATGACATCTCTGTGCTGGATATTTTATTCTACCACAACAGGACAACTTATATAAAGCCATACCTTTATTTCTAATATCATTGATGTTGTACCACAGGGGAGGTGCTGGTTCAGTTATCAAAGAGTCATTAATGATTGTCGAAGGACAATCATTAATAATTATAAAGTAGATTATCAAATTGAATTATCAAAATGACTTAATCAAAACGGGGCACCACCTGATGTATTCAGGAAAAATATAACTAAACTGCAAAAATTAGTCTCAAGGTAGATTATTCTTCAGAATAATAGTGAAGTGAGGAGTTTGAACAAAGGCCTTGCAACAACAGTTGTGACAAATAAGCGTAAAATAAGCACAAACAACTTCTCTCATTCAAATTAATCAGAATTTATTCACACAAGTGTCAAGAAGATGGTAAAACAACACTTAGGATAAATTCTGATGGCTAAACTACCCAAAAACAACTAACTAAACATGAACACAACACTTCAGATTACCTGAAGGGGGGTGTGGGTGGTAGTAGGAGCAGAATTAGGGGAGAAAACAATAAGATAAACAAACACACTCAACTAATGAGCACAGTTGTGACGGGATCACCAGTCCGGCTCACAACGTAAAACTAACTTTTAAAATGTGTTACTAAGTTTCTCTGCCCAGACACAGAACAGCCTCTTAGGTGAATCTTTGTAAATGAAGAGAAAGTGGTTTGATCCGGCTGGTCAGTGTTTCTTGATGAAACAAAGAGTAGTTACGCTCAGCAGGGGATCCTGATAAAGAGCGGCTCTCTCGCTCTCCTGGTCCAAATGAGGACCAGTGTGGATGAGGGGAATACATGGGCACAGCAGCTGGGCCTCCTTCAGCTCCAGGTCGGTCCAAAGGCATTCACGTCGAGGCATGCAGGGTCCCTGGTTCGGCTCCTCTTTGGGCTCAGAAACCTTGCGGCCACTCGCTGCGAAACGGGCAGAGGAGAAGAGAGCTTTTCCTTTTATAGCTGGCCCACGAAGTCAAGGCCCCCCCTGTGGCTTGGGGTCTGTGTCCAATCAGGGGCTGTTCCTTATCACTGCAGGGCCTTAGATGCAAATCCTGGTTGAGCTTTGCGTCCATGGGGTTTCCTTTGTTCCAAACCATGCGGTCAGGTATCATAAACTCGAGGCTGGTCTCAGCCTGATGCCCCAGAACTGTGGAAGGCATGTCAGTCGGGTTGAGGAGATCCTCGAAGTATTCCTTTCACCGTCTGACAATGTCCCCAGTCGAGGTCAACACCTCCCCACCCACACGGTAAGCGGTGCCGGCAGAGTACTGCTTCCCCCTTCTGAGGCGCCGAACGGTCCTCCAGAATTTCCTCGAGGCCGACCGAAAGTCTTCCTCCATGGCCTCCCCGAACTCCTCATAGACCCGAATTTTTGCCTCCAGGACTGCCCGAGCCACGGCTCGCTTGGCCTGCCGGTACCCATCTACTGCGTCAGGAGTCCCACAGGCCAACATAGCCCGGTAGGACTCCTTCTTCAGTCTGACGGCATCCTGTGCTTCCGGTGTCCACCACCGGGTTCTAGGATTGCCGCCACGACAGGCACTGGAGACCTTGCGTCCACAACTTCGAACCGCCGCGTTGACAATGGAGGCAGAGAACATGGTCGACTCGGACTCAATGTCCCCTGCCTCCCCCAGGATCTGAGAGAAGTTCTCTCAGAGGTGAGAGTTGAAGACGTCCCTGACAGAGGGCTCAGCCAGACGTCCCAACAGACCCTCACAATCCGTTTGGGTCTGCCCGGTCTGTCCAATCTCCTCCTCCGCCAGCGCATGCAACTCACCACCAGGTGGTGATCAGTTGACAGCTCAGCCCCTCTCTTCACCCGAGTGTCCAAGACATGCGGCCAAAGGAATTTTTGTACTTCTTCTTACTTCTTTTAGAACATGTCAAAACTGCTGCTGCTGCTTCAAAAAAAAAAAGAAAGTCTCTTGCATTCATTGTTCAACTATGTTTGAACATGTCTGTTACTTACACTACCATCATGTTCAAAATAAAGACATTTTAATTGAATTCTTGTACTTCATTTTCTAAATTTGGTTATAACTGAACAGCTCTTACAGCTGTAAGAATCTGCTGCTTTTTAAAGAAAACATTCAAAATCTTTCCCACAATCGAACCACCAGAATTATTTCTTTCAAAACTAAATTAACTAAACTGCCTTTTAACTGAACTCTCAAAATAAATGATATCAGCACTGATCACAAATTTACACTTTTTATCCAGTGTGAATACGTTGATGTCTCATCAAAAGACCTTGCCAGGCAAAAGCTGCTCCACACTGATCACACCTGTAAGGCTCGTTTCCAGTGTGAATACGTTGATGACTCGTCAAATTACCTTTCAGGGCAAAAGCCTTTCCACACTGATCACACCTGTAAGGCTTGTCTCCAGTGTGAATACGTTGGTGAGTCGTTAGGGTACTTTGCCGGGCAAAAGCCGCTCCACACTGATCGCACCTGTAAGGCTTGTCTCCAGTGTGAATACGTTGGTGACTCGTCAAATGATCTTGCCGGGCAAAAACCGCTCCACACTGATCACATCTGTAAGGCTTGTTTCCAGTGTGAATACGTTGATGTCTCGTTAGAGTACCTTGCCGGGCAAAAGCCGCACCACACTGATCACACCTGTAGGGCTTGTCTCCAGTGTGAATACGTTGATGTCTCATCAAATGACCTTGCTCGGTAAAAGCCTTTCCACAATGATCGCATCTGTAAGGCTTGTCTCCAGTGTGAATCCGTCTGTGTTTCGTTAGATCACCTTGCTGGGCAAAAGCTTTTCCACACTGATTGCATCTGTAAGGCTTGTCTCCAGTGTGAATACGTTGGTGAATCGTCAAATGACCTTGCTGGACAAAAGCCGCCCCACACTGATCACACCTGTAAGGCTTGTCTCCAGTGTGAATCCGTCGGTGTTTCGTTAGATCACCTTGCTGGGCAAAAGCTTTTCCACACTGATTGCATCTGTAAGGCTTGTCTCCAGTGTGAATCCGTTGGTGTTTCGTTAGATCACCTTGCTGGGCAACAGCCTTTCCACACTGATCGCATCTGTAAGGCTTGTCTCCAGTGTGAATACGTTGGTGATTCTTTAGATGATATTGTCGGGTAAAAGTAGTGAAGACTTGCTCGCAATCATCACAGCAGTGTCTTTTGGGTCTTCCTTTATGATTCTGTAACAGAGAAGATGACTTACTTTTTGGCTGCATTATCAAAAGCCTTTTCAGTTTCAAGTATGGAGCTAGAACAGTGTCATTATTCACAAATGCAAAGGACAAAATTCACATGTGTGTAGGACAAGATATACAAGTGTATTTTTGATGCACACACAAATATAACCTGATTTAAAAAACGTTTTTTTGTCTGTGAGCTGCGCTGGATTTGCATGTGACTTTTGAGACTCCCCTGACGTGACTCGATTCACAAATGCGTTTTTTTTAACACGGAAGGATCTGCAACCAATCAGATATCTTCCTTTGTTTCAGCCAATCATAAGAGCGCACCCCAAGTGGGGAACGATTTACTCTTAAACCAATCAGATTAAAGGGGCGGAGCACCTGCTGTTTGAGCTGCGTTGTGCCGTTGGGCTTAGAAAAGTGATTCAACATTTCGAGTTGATGAAATGAAGATAATCTCCTTGGTCATAGTGTAATTATTTAAACAAGACCAAGAGATTTGGTTACTGTTAAGAGAGAGGTCAGCCGCCCATTTGGAAATCGGAAGAGAGACTATTTATTTTAAATTGAATTGTCTCTCCATCCTGATCCAACCATTTCCGTGGTCCTCAAGTAGTGCCAGCGCATCCATGGTGCAGCATTACGCACGGCTGTCACCGTACATTTTATATTCTTACACAGCAATTAGACTGATTGTCACACACCTTGTCACGATTGATCATTAGATGATTAGACCGCTGCTATTAACCACTCATTTGAGGATGGGAGTATGATATATACGTCCTGCAAATGCCTGCGTAATGGCTTACTCGTGGAACACATGGATCTATGATGTTGCCGGCTTGGGTGTAAATGGATCTGTAAGTCTGATATGTGATGACATTGACTATGTTTACATGCAATCCACATTCGTGTTATTGCCAATCTTCGCGTTTTAAAGTGGTTGTTGAGTGCATGTTAATTCAATTTAGTGTAAGTATTAAACTTAAAAATTGTGACAAAGCTACGTTGCCCATTTGTAATGAATGTCACTGGGAGTATGACATGTATCTGGCTGCATTTCACCACCTCACCGCATGCGTCGCCAGTTCCCCATGTCTTAAGTAGATTCTTACAGGAGGGTGAGGGTTGCCGTAGGAATCGCCAGATTTTTCGGTTCGTTTTTTCTTTTTAGATCCGCGGCTTTGCGTAGATGGCGGCTTCCGCAACTTTCAGGTGCTTTTTCTGCGCAAGCAAGCTTTATAGATGAGGCCCCAGCTCGGAAATTTCAGACTAAGCGTGAGGCTTTCAAATGTATTATAATTGGATACTGGAGACTGGAGTTATAAATTGCTGCGACTCCTCCGCCTTGGCCCGTGTTTCTAGGAATGTGATGATTAAAATAGCCGGGCGGAGTCCATTCATTCAAACTAACAGACTCTTCCTCCTGTAACCATGTTTCTGTTAAGCAGAAAATATCACTCCTAGTCTCTGTAATTATATCATTTACTAACAGAGACTTGGAGCTTAACGATCGTATATTTAGTAGTCCGCATCTACAGTAATTTTTCGGTCTCTTATTGGTACCAAATGTGCATTGGTTTTAATTTTTACAAGATTATTTTTGTTAACGCCTCTATAACGCCGCGCCTGGTGAACTTTTGGAGGGCGGGGAACTGCAACCACTTCTATTTTGCTAGGCACCTGGTTAGAGTTGCCAATTACATCATGTAATCCTATAGTTTTAGAGTCGCCAATTACGTTATGCAATCATACAGTCTTGTTGGCAGGCGTTGGTCCTCGAGAAGCAGCAGAGAAGTGTGTTAAACTGCAGCTCTGCATCCTGGCCTGGCCCTGCGTTGTCAGGGAGAAGGTCTAATAAAACAGGCCAAATTACTAAAGACAAGAGCAGCACCAACCCGGGTGGGATGTATGCCGTCTCTTCCAATCAGACCGGGCTTTCCCCAGAAAGTTTCCCAATTGTCAATAAAGGCCAATAAATATAAAACATTCTTGTTCATACTTCATTAATATATGCTCATTTTAAACTTTCATGCAAAAAGGGGGAAATCACAACTTAGTCAAACGCACTTGACTGACGTATGTAAGTAGGTGCGCTTGTTTTATGTCTCTGAGAAGGAGAGACGAGACGAGAAAGAGTGAGAAAAGCCTGCAATTTAATGCCCTGCTAAAAGCAAATGCGTGACAATGTATACTCGAATATTCACGGTAGTCATTTTGTACATTGCACAGAGTAGAAGCCGCGATACATCGAGTATATTCGATATATTGCCCAGCCCTACTTAGCGGGAAGTTGCAGATCCAGTTGGTTGCGTTTTTTTTTTTTTTTTTATTATGGACTTAAGTTGTTGGTATTCTAAAAATGTGTTAGTGCTAATTCCATATTGAACAGTGAGTGTGTTAAATGGTACAAAATGTCCACTTATGATTATATGTTGTAGATACTGTATTCCTTGGTCTCTCCATTGAGTAAAGTTGACCATCATTTTATCATTTTTCAGAATGTCTTGATTGTTCCAGATGGGTGTGCGATCACATGGAAAAAGTGAGACTTTGGCTATTTTAAAAGGAAGTCCCACCAGTGTGTCAGAGTTGAGCTAATATTAATGCTTTTAAAGCATTTATGATATTTAATATTTTGACTGATAAATGGTAAATCTGAGATTTCCAAATCATTGCAAAACACTTGTTCTGAATCCAGACATTGACTATCTAGTGAGTGATTTTTGCACCATTTTAAGATATACTGTAACTTATTAACTAAGAAATAATACTGGAAGTTGGGTAAGTCTAAGCCTCCACAGTCTTTGGATTTTTGTAATGTCTTTAAGCTAATACGTGGTGTTTTATTTTTCCACAGGAATGTTGACACGTACGGATCCAGTGACTTAAACCAAGAACGAAGGGGGTTTGAACGGTATCATTGTAAAAATATATTTATTTTTGGTAAAACCATCATTTCGATGGTGACAATTCTCAATCAGTCCATCAGTGAAATGGGAAGAGAGTTCCATCGGGTAAGATCATCCTCTATTTTTCTTAAGAGCTGAACATAATTTAGTTTTATTAACTCTAACAGTCTAGGGGAGATGTTTATGCCTAGATATATAATGTTTCCTGATAGCAGCTGCTAAGCGCTCAATAAATAGTGAGGGAGAAAGAGGACAATCCTGCCTGGTACCTCTTTGCAAGTTAAAGCTTGTTGAAATTTGATCATGTTTGTCATTACACATGCCTTGGGAGAGCTATATAATATCTTTATCCAGATGATAAAAGATTTGCCAAATCCAAATTTGTGTAAAGTTGCCAACAGGGGTGATAGTAAAAAAAAATCCTGAGCCTGAACGTTTTTTCCCTGGGAGGTAAGCGAGCCCCTAAGTCAAGATATATGCCCTGATCAACACAATTGTCATTTTTTGTCCTCTTAAAGTGTAAGTCTGGTGTGAATTGACCCATGGTCCTGTTGTTCAAGCTCACCACATGCAGCCCATAGAAAACAGAATGAGACAATTGAACAACATAGGCCAGGGGTGTGATTCCCTGGGACAACATTTTGATAAATAGTTAATTAAATTGAATATTCTGATGACTTTTGTAGATTTTCCAGACAAACCCAATACAAGCCTATATTACAGTAGCATCTTAATTGTGGAGAGCATCAGAGCTCTTGGGACCCTGGGCCTGGTAGGCCTGTTCAGTAATCCATCCCTGCTTTTAACTAGTCACTTACCTGCATGCATATTGCTTGTATAGCACACTGATACTACGGATACTACAGCCATACTAAAAAAGGTCAATGGGTGACAATTATAATACTCAAAAGTAAACTAGAAATTGAATGAATCAATGAATATTGGATTTGTTTACAGTACTGATTAAGAGCCAAACCATTGACAAAAGGGCATGAGCAAGGAGACATTACATTTTCTGAAAAATATGCACCATTTATTCTAAATATTTTTGAAACAGCTACAGTGCAACAAACAAGTGAAATTAAGAGAACAATAAGTTGCAAGCATTTATAGTGCAATGAGAACAATGAGAAATAAATAAAATAAAATGAAAAAATAAAAAATAAGCAAATACTGTTTACTACACAACACTCAACATTTGTTCATTCAAAATAAGTTGCTATTAAACTGTAAGTTCAGTATAAATTGACCCATAGCCCCTATTTATTGTCCTCTTAAAGTGTAAGTCTGGTGTAAATTGACCTATGGTTTTGTTGTATAAGCTCACCACATGCAGCCCACACACAAAAAATAATGACAATTTGGGACAACATAGGCCAAGTTATGTACAGGCTGCTTAAAGCAGACCCATAACTTTGCCTATGTTGTTCGATTGTCTCATTCTGTTTTCTATGGGCTGCATGTGGTGAGCTTATACAACAAAACCATAGGTCAATTTACACCAGACTTACACTTTAAGTGGACAATAAATAGCAATAATTTAAAGTGCTTCAAGAACTGAAAAACAATGAGAAATAAATAAAAAAATAAGCAAATACTGTTCACTACAGAAAACATCTCCTCCTCAACAACATCTGGCGCTCTAGAGAGATACGGGAAGCAACAAAAATCTGAATATTTAACTCCAATGTTAAATCCGTCTTGCTCTATGGGGCAGAGACATGGAGAACTACTAAGCTTACAATAAACAAACTGCAAACCTTCACAAACAAATGCCTCAGAAGAATCCTGAAAATCTACTGGCCGGACAAGATCAGTAACAACGACCTCTGGATGAAGACACAACAACTCCCAGCAGCAGACGAAATTGGATGAAGAAGATGGAGATGGATCGGGCACACGCTACGCAAACCAGAGTCTAACACCACCAGACAGGCTCTGACCTGGAACCCTCAGGGGAAGAAAAGTCGAGGCCGGCCTAAAAACACCTGGCGGCGGGATCTCCAGGCAGACACCAAGAGACTGGGATGCACCTGGTCGCAGATAGAAAAGAACGCCAGTGACCGTGTACTCTGGAGGTCCCTTGTCGACGGCCTATACCCCAGCAGGGGTGTAAGGCGTAAGTAAGTAAGTACAGAAAACATTTGCCCCTCCATTTATTTTTTCCTTTTTGAGCAGGGTTTTGGGTTAGAAGAACCTTTCCTTTTTAACATGTTTGGTGCAGATGATGCTTTGGGTTGGAAGAGTGGGAAAAAACGTATTGGTGCTGAGGAGGTGGTGGCTGTTGCTGAGGAGGTGGTGGCTGTTGCTGAGGACGTGGTGGCTGTTGCTGAGGACGTGGTGGCTGTTGCTGAGGACGTGGTGGCTGTTGCTGAGGACGTGGTGGCTGTTGCTGAGGACGTGGTGGCTGTTGCTGAGGAGGTGGTGGCTGTTGCTGAGGACGTGGTGGCTGTTGCTGAGGACGTGGTGGCTGTTGCTGAGGACGTGGTGGCTGTTGCTGAGGACGTGGTGGCTGTTGCTGAGGACGTGGTGGCTGTTGCTGAGGACGTGGTGGCTGTTGCTGAGGTTAGGGAAGCTGGTGCAAAAAGATGTTGGTTGTGTAGTGAAGAGGGGGCTGTGGCAAATGGAGGACATCTGGCTCGTCCAGAGATGATGGCTGGAGAAGATGAGGGTGTGTCCGGTATCTTGGTGGCTTGTGAAGACGAGTTAGAGACTGGGAGAGAGGAGAGTTTGGGTGGCCATTTCTTTTTCAGGGCCTGTTGACCAGAGGAGGTGGCGACTTGTTTTGATGAGGTAGAGGCTGGCACAAAGGAGGATTTTGCTGGCCTTTTGATTTTTCGGGCCTGTTGAACCTGTTTGTTTGCCTCTTTTGAGGCCTGCATCCTTGCTGCCTCACTCAGCCTTTTCTGTCTTAGTGCCTGTTCAGTCTGTTTCTTTTTCTGTAAATGTAATTGGTAGTTTTGAAATGATGAAAGGCAGGCTCGCCTCAGAGGCTGGTCAATGGCCATAGTTGAGGCTGTCTGGTCCCTGACTTTAAGTGTGGACTTGATTACTGCAAGGCTCTCATAAGTTTCCACATTCATGGAGCACCTGTCACCTTCAAGGATATCATTCATCAAATTAAATGAACCTTCTACCAAGGGGCCTGTGAAAATGGACAGAAGAGCTTTAACTAGCTTGCATAAGGTTGGATACCTCACATCTCTCTCTGCTGTTTTCAAGGAGGCAACATGGCTCCACCAGTCTACGTCCACTCGACAATCGCCTTCATTGTAGCTCTGTCCATGAAGGAGCATGTCGCCATCCAGCTGGTAGGCCCGGCATTCCTCTACCAGCTGACCAATTTCTTCCAGAGGGACAACATTTGGCAAGGCTTCTCCTAAAGCAGTAAAAGCTCCAATGACACCATCAGCTTGCATTAAAGCTGGAGTCAGAGCAGAGAGTGATGAGAGTATGGTGTTGTCCAGGGGAAGGTTTTTTAGCAGAAACTCCGCTGACCTCATATATCCTTCTCTTAGAGATTCATAGATACGATCAACCCATATCATTCCCTCCACACGGGCTTTGTTCATGGCTATGTAGCAAAACTTCCCAACAGAGAGCCTCTTGTTTGGCAGTTGCAGATCCCTTCTCCGTACATCAACCTTGACAATCTCCTTGTGACTCAGCGGGACAGCATTTGGTCGCATAAATTTGCCCAGGAGCTCTCTTACAAGGGCCACCATTTCCATGTGCAGCAAATGCACCATAGGCTTTTCATGCTGAAGCTTTTTGGCAAATAGCTGAAATGTTGGAAGGACCCCTGCAAATATAAAAGACAATTATTATTATTATTATTATTATTATTACTATTAATAATAATAAGTCATTAAAAATCACAACCACTGTTGGGAAGTAACTTAATACAAGTATGATTCTGCATTAAAATACAAATATTAGGGGGAGTGGTAGCCTAGTGGTTGCAGAAGTGTACTGGAGTCTGGAGGACCAGGTTCAAGCCCCCAGAATGCAACCCAGGTCAACCACCCTGGGCCCCTGAGCAAGGCCCTCAACCCCAACCGCTCCCCGGGGGCCGTTTATATGGCAGCCCACTGCTCTCTAGTCTAATTAGAGATGGGTTAAATGCAGAGAAACAAATTCCACCAGCCTGGCTGTGTGGTCATTAATAAATTAAAAACAAAAAAAAATATATAACTAAAGACAGCTGAATTTTAACCAAGCTAAATATTAATAGGGAGGTTTTATCAAAAATACTAATCATACTGCTCAACAAAAGAAAAAACTTTTTGATTTATGATTGCACAAAATGAACCACTAGGTGGCAGTAAATCACTCATCTACGTAAGAGTAGTAGTAGTAGTAGACATCTGAGTAAGGGCATTGTTACCTTGTTACACAGTTCTTCACAGTATTATAGTACACCACAGTTGATGTTATTCTCATTCATTTGATTATTGTTGTTAAACTGACTGTTTAATTTGTATCATGTATACAATGAAGGTCATTAGCAAGAATTACCAGTGGAATTACCACTGCAACCACTTATTAGCTTAAGGTGTTATTTTTAATCTTAAATTTAAGAAACAAGCAATACTCTTATGTTGAGGTGGTGAAGGTCTGTAGCTGTTTTAGCAACTAATGCAAAAGCAACGTAAAGAGTGAGGTGATGGCACTAATCACTGGGTCAACAATGTACTGTACCTTGCTGTAAATGACTGTAAATCATGTAAGTATTTTGATCCATCTATGTCAATATAGATACAGTAAATGTAAACTCTTTCATGTCATAGTAGCCATGGAGTTTGAGCTTGTTGAAGAGGTTAACAACATATCAGGAGTCGATGAGTTGTTTGTTTTCAGTTTGAAACCAGGAACTACCTTATTTTTTGTATTGTGTTCATTATGTCCTCAGATTGATATCCTATGGTTTCTATTTTTTCAGACATAAGTTTTGAACTTTGTCTGAAAAAAAGAAACCATAGGATACCTTGTTTTTTGCTTTTTATATCAGATCAAATATTATGATAACAGATCTAGGCTATGCTAGGCTTAGACCAAGCCTCGTCTTTCTCTTATAACTTGTAAAATCTGTCTTTCAAAAGTAAAATTTCAGCTTTTATCAAGTCTTTTTAGAGACATTATTTAAAAGACTTTAGATTTGTGGAGCTATTGAAAATCCATTCCTAAGAGCTGAATACCTTCCTTTTTTTTCTTTTTAAGTACTCCAGCTCACCTACCCTATATGTCATTTTCCATTTTTCACTCTCTCAAACTTCTTTTATCTCCCCCACTAACAGTCTTTTTCCATGTCAGTCATCAAGCCCTACAATGCATAACCTTTATCTCTTTTTTCTTTCTATTTAGTCAGGGTAATATGACAGAGCGCTCAGATATAAGTGCCTTCATCATGTTATTCAGATCCCAGGATCCTTCCTTCCACTTGTTTTTTTTTTATTATTGCTGTCAAACTTCAAAATTAAATCTTTCTTATATTCCTCTTAAACTCGCGATCTACTAGCTTCTCTATCCAATCATTATGTGCACACTTTTTTGTCTTTTATACATTTTTCACAGCCCCACTTAATATGAGCCTTTTACTGCAGACGAGAAAACATTCAACAATCGTAAAAAAACTGTGCTGAGAAGACTTCATTGTGTTTTACTAAAATATAAGTATGTATTGTTTCAGTGAGTTAACTTAAAATATGAAAACTATAACAAAGTTTAAGTTACAATGTGTTTGCCTAATCATAACATACCTCTGAACAGGTCGAGCATGACCTTCACTCTTTGAAACTCTGTAAGGAGCACAGAGATTCGTGCCTTTCTCTCTTTGTTAACTTGTGTTGACACTGCTGCTGCCTTCTCTTGCTGAATGACACGTATCCTGGCCTTTTCCTCAACTGAGAGCTCATGTCTCTCAAAAACTTGATACAGAAGCCTTCTGTAGCACACACACATAAATGTCTATGTAAATAAATGTATACACACCTTAATATGCTGCTAATTTTCTACTTCCAGAATAACACATAACCATTCTAACCATGCAACAAGGACTAAAACTAAAACAAGCAAGACATGAAATGTATTATTAAAATGTTTGCATTTTGCATTACCTGTATTTGTGCTCCTCATTTGGGTCCAGCACATGATAGTAGTGCACCACGAGCACATCCAGGAGCTCGTTTGTTCTGTTGCACACCTCCAGCATTTGGATAAATCAGTTGCTGATGGGCCTTATCAAGCTCTTGGGTGGGAGATGGAGTAGACTTTGAAACTGTGCAAAAATCTCCTTCTGTTTAGGTGCCTTCTCTATATCATAATAAATATCAGAGCAAAGATCTTCCACTTCTGAGCCAAACGGTTTCATGAGGGCCTTAGCAGTATTTGACACCATGTGAACAGTGTCTCCTGATATATCCAGGAGATTGGGGTTCTCCATCCTTGCTAAGGTTTCAAGACCAGATTTTTTTCCCCTCATCACAGCACAATTGTCCAAAAGAATGCCAATGACTTGTCTCCATTCCAGCCTATATGCTTGCAGAACATCTTTTACTTGCACCATCAGTGCTGAGGCAGTTGCAACATTGACCTCTTTGCTGGCAAGGTGCTGTGTTTTCACCCTGCCTGCATCCTCGTCATAAAATCGGACAAGTACATTTAGGATTTTATCCATGTTTTTGTCCGTGGCCTCATCAATGTTAAGTGAAAACATGCTATTTTTAAGCTTGTCAGACAGGTTTCTTTTTAATTCTGGTGAGATGCCGTGTGTCATAAGATAGCCTGCATGCTGCCTCGAGACAGACAGATGTGTAAGGGCGAGTTTATCCTCCGCTAATTTCTTGCACAGCGTGACGAGTGGACGAGTGATCGTAAACGACAGATCATTCTCGGCAATAAAGGAGCACAGCCAAATTTTTAAATCAGCAATGCGATCTGTCATTGAGGGTTGGATATCTGCTGTGGCTGATGCCCCCGGCAAACATGAGGTGTGTTTAACTGCTCGTGAAGCTGCTTGGTGACTAGCGTCTAACTCGTGCCGTGGCAGCACTTTTTTCCCGCTAGTTCCATATAATATTTTCCTTGCGCACAAAGTGCAGAAACATGCTCCTGGTTGGCGAAGTTTCTGGCACCAGCTCCCAAAGGGCTTTCCGTCTCTGCCTACCTCCTCAATCCAAGACCAACGCCATTTGTTTTTAATGTCTTTCTCGATAACTTTGGTGTCTTCCCCATGCTTCATAAAATTACACTCCATGCCTCCACGCTACCAAACACACACAAACACAGCCGCAGCATGTGAAGTGACTGCTGAATGGTCTGAGGCCGTTGACTCGCTGTTTTGGTAGGAAACATCCAGGGCGAGAGAGAGTCCGTCAAAATAAAAGCACCAACCTAATAAAATACGGTGAAACTCTTTCATTTAAGGAATATAATTTACAGGAAGTCCAAGAGCCATTAAGTTGACCGTTTGCTTTTATTGTATTACAAAGTTAATGTCTTTTTTATACGTTTTATGTTGGTGAACACATTTATTTTGGTGATTTCGGTTAACAGCCTGGAGCCTGGTGACGCGAGGCTAGAATCAATCTGATTGGCCAAAACCCAAGACCACCCCCTACACTATTACCGATTGGCTTAAGTGTGGCTACTGGTGTGGTTTTGATAGAGTACTATAGAGAGAGAGTGGCGACAACGGAGGTTGAAAAAGCCGGCCGATCACGTGGTCCATTGCAGTAAACGGAGTTGTCGCCACTCTCTCTTTAGGTTTTGAGTGAAAGCGTCTCTCGGATCTACGCGAACGGCAAACCTGATTTTATTTTTTTTCTTTCTCGCAAACACCTCGGTATGCCGGAAATCCGGCGTGGCGCCGGAGCGCTATCACCCCTGTGCCAATATAAATTTCCAACAATTACCCAATTGAATGCTCTTTCTGCCTCTAGAGATATGACTGTAGATTCCTGTTTATTGATATTCGAATGATCTATAATATTGAGTAGTTTACGAGTACTAGTAGAAGAATGTCTACCCTTAATAAAACCTGTTTGAACCGGGTGTATAATAGAAGGTGTAATTATTTTCAGACGTTTGGAAAGAGCTTTGCTGATTATTTTGAGATCTACATTTATAAAGAGATATTGGGCGGTAGCTCGATGGGAGCATAGGATCCATATCTGGTTTCATCCATCCATTTTCCGCCACTTATCCGGAACCGAGTCGCGGGGGCAGCAGTCTAAACAGGGATGCCCAGACTTCCTTCACCCCAGACACTTCCTCCAGCTCTTCCGAGGGGAGTCCGAGGCGTTCCCAGGCCAGCCGAGAGACATAGTCTCTCCAGCGTGTCCTGGGTCTTCCCCGGGATCTCCTCCCTGACGGACATGCCTGGAACACCTCCCTAGGGAGGAGGGACATGCCTGGAACACCTCCCTAGGGAGGCGTCCAGGAGGATCCGGTACAGATGCCCAAGCCACCTCAGCTGACTCTCAATGTGAAGGAGCAGCGGCTCGACTCCGAGCTCCTCCCGGGTGACCGAACTCCTCACCCAATCTCTAAGGGAGTGTCCAGCCACCCTGCGGAGGAAACTCATCTCTAAGGGAGCGTCCAGCCACCCTGCGGAGGAAACTCCTCTCGGCCGCTTGTATCCGCGATCTTGTCCTTTCGCTCACTACCCAAAGTTCATGATCATAGGTGAGGGTAGGTGCGTAGATTGACCGGTAAATCGAGAGCGTCACCTTTCGACTCAGCTCCTTCTTCACCACGACGGTCCGGGACATCGACCCTGAGATACTTGAACTCCTCCACCTGATGGCAGGACTTCTCCACGCCACCCTTTCCCGATGGAGAACCATGGCCTCGGTCTTGGAGGTGCCGATTCTCATCCCTGATGCGTCGCACTCGGCCTCAAACCGCCCCAGCACATGCTGAAGGTCCCGGTCCGATGAAGCCAACAGGACAACGTCATCTGCAAAAAGCAAAGACGAAATCCTGTGGTTCCCGAAAGATGGCATGAGTAAGTCCTTGAGTCTTGTTAAAGACAAGAAAGCCCTTAAACTGTTCTTTACTTGAAAGATATGATTTAATATGAGATGGCCCTTGTGAGTTATTTTTCATTTTATTTTTTTATTTCATTTTTATTTTATGTTGTACAATAATTGGATTCTCAGTGTATATTTTGTAATACTGATGTTGCTCAACCCAAGGCAAAAGTTTGTAATTCTGTTATGTGCCTTGTTTGTTTGTATCTATGTTTCAAAAAAAAAAAAAAAACATTCTGGTGTAAAACTAAGTTAAGGATTAAAGTGAAGATTGTGCATGAATTAGCAGGAGACATCAAGATGAGAATATGTTTTCAGATAGAAAGTTTGGGCAAGTTAACCTGCATGGGGACCTTTCTCCAGCAGAGAGCAGCAGAATCTGGGCAAAGGAAACGGCGCCAGCGACCTCCGTCGTCACTTGTGTCCAGCTGGTATCAGACCGGGAACAGCGCCACTCGCGGCCACAGCCAGAACTGCAGGTCGCGTACGCGTTCACTGTCTTTTTGAGAACATGCACGTCCACGCGCCAAATGAACGCAGGATACGCGTGACGACAACGATGCGTACGCGTTCTGAACTGCAAGTAGAACTGAGCCCTAACTGATGACGGTTGGATTCTTCCTGATGTTGGTCCTCAAAGGCCTTCAAGAAAGCAGCTCAGCGTGAAGTCAAGACACTAAACTGTGGTGTTTGTTTCAAGATAACGGAGCCTGGAAGCAGGTTTACCTTCCTCTTCCTCAGCTTGGAGTCGTTGAGCTCCTCCTTGACGGTAATCTCCTGCTTGGGCGGCAGAAGTTCCAGCTCCCTCTCCTTGGCTTCTCTCAGCAGCTGCTCGGCGGTGATCTGCACCTCGGCAGGAGCTTCGTTCTTCACCTGAAACACCACAAACACCCTGAAATATCTCTGCAGGAGCTTTGTTCTTCACCTGAAACACCACAAACACCCTGAAATATCTCTGCAGGAGCTTTGTTCTTCTCCTGAAACACCACAAACACCCTGAAATATCTCTGCAGGAGCTTTGTTCTTCACCTGAAACACCACAAACACCCTGAAATATCTCTGCAGGAGCTTTGTTCTTCACCTGAAACACCACAAACACCCTGAAATATCTCTGCAGGAGCTTTGTTCTTCACCTGAAACACCACAAACACCCTGAAATATCTCTGCAGGAGCTTTGTTCTTCACCTGAAACACCACAAACACCCTGAAATCTTTCTCCACCCACTTTTGTGCTCCCTGTGTCTTTTCAGAATCCAAAGAATTGAAAGGACAATCATGATTTTGTGTTTCATCCTGAGTTAAAAAAAGCAGTAGTGCCAAGTAATGTAGCAAAACCAAAGCTGGAGTTATGATGGGAGACATTCCTTGGTTTGAGGATTTGAAACACTTAGCGCCGCTCCTTTTAAGAGTTCCACCTCCGACCAAACGGGACAGCTAATCACAACAATGTTCATGCTGCTGCTGTAAGACAACGGAAACCTCCAACCTCAGGTATTGCTACAGCGTTGTCTGCTTCTGACGAGGTGGGGCGCGGAGCGGAGCAGCGCTCTCCGTTCGTGTGTTTGGCTGCAAGTATTTGATACTCGACGTACTCCGATGGTAATTCATTTCAAATCAACAGAACATGCAAATAACTTACAATCTGCATCTTTTTGAAAGTGAACTAGCCGTTCAAAAGTCCCTTTTCATTCTCCATCTTTCAATCCACCATATTTTTCCTCAGGCTACGGGTGCCGACGAGCGTCAGAAATGATATCATGCCTTTTTCTTTTTAAATCGTGCATTAAAAAAATTGATGGCGTTAAGAGGACGTTCAGTTAACGCGTCAACTTGGACAGCCCTAATATATATACAGTGGGGAGAACAAGTATTTGATACACTGCCGATTTTGCAGGTTTTCCCACTTGCAAAGCATGTAGAAGTCTGTAATTTTTATCATAGGTACTCTTCAACTGTGAGTGACAGAATCTAAAAAAAAAAATCCAGAAAATCACATTGTATGATTTTTAAGTAATTAATTTGCATTTTATTGCATGACATAAGTATTTGATGCATCAGAAAAACAGAACTTAATATTTGGTACAGAAACCTTTTGTTTGCAATTACAGAGATCAGACGTTTCCTGTAGTTCTTGACCAGGTTTGCACACACTGCAGCAGGGATTTTGGCCCACTCCTCCATACAGATCTTCTCCAGATCCTTCAGGTTTCGGGGCTGTCGCTGGGCAATATGGACTTTCAGCTCCCTCCAAAGATTTTCTATTGGGTTCAGGTCTGGAGACTGGCTAGGCCACTCCAGGACCTTGAAATGCTTCTTACGGAGCCACTCCTTAGTTGCCCTGGCTGTGTGTTTCGGGTCGTTGTCATGCTGGAAGACCCAGCCACGACCCATCTTCAATGCTCTTACTGCTCTTGTTGGCCAAGATCTCGCGATACATGGCCCCATCCATCCTCCCCTCAATACGGTGCTGTCGTCCTGTCCCCTTTGCAGAAAAGCATCCCCAAAGAATGATGTTTCCACCTCCATGCTTCACGGTTGGGATGGTGTTCTTGGGGTTGTACTCATCCTTCTTCTTCCTCCAAACACGGCGAATGGAGTTTAGACCAAAAAGCTCTATTTTAGTCTCATCAGACCACATGACCTTCTCCCATTCCTCCTCTGGATCATCCAGATGGTCATTGGCAAACTTCAGAGGGGCCTTGACATGCACTGGCTTGAGCAGGGGGACCTTGCGTGCGCTGCAGGATTTTAATCCATGACGGCGTAGTGTGTTACTAATGGTTTTCTTTGAGACTGTGGTCCCAGCTCTCTTCAGGTCATTGACCAGGTCCTGCCGTGTAGTTCTGGGCTGATCCCTCACCTTCCTCATGATCATTGATGCCCCACCAGGTGAGATTTTGCATGGAGCCCCAGACCGAGGGAGATTGACCGTCATCTTGAACTTCTTCCATTTTCTAATAATTGTGCCAACAGTTGTTGCCTTCTCACCAAGCTGCTTGCCTATTGTCCTGTAGCCCAGGGGTTCTTAACCATTCTGACCTCGAGGCCCAATTTTTTCAGTACAGAGCGGCCCAGGGCCCAAGCAAAAACCTTGTCAAATAAAATGATCATCACAGACTTTTATGAAACATGTCAATGTTAACATGCACACGTCAAGCTTGATTTATACTAGGACAAATCAATCAGTTCAGGCTTATTAATAAAAAAAGATCAATAATTAGATTTTACTTAAATAAAAAAGGAAGGACTCAGAATAAAAAATATATATACATATAAATCAATCAATGGATGGCAGTAGAGCGGGTCGTACAATGATCAGAAGGTCGGCAGTTCAAATCCCGCTCCGTCCCAGTTTGCTGTCGTAGTGTCCTTGGGCAAGACACCTTACCCACCTTGCCCTGTGTGAATGTGTTTGAATGTTTGGTGGTGGTCGGAAGGGGCTGACTGACGCTTCTGTCAGTCTGCAGGGCAGCTGTGGCTACAAACGTAGCTACCACCACCGGTGAGAGTGTGTATGAATGAATAATGGTCTCTGTAAAAAGCGCTCTGGGTGTCTTGAAGGGCGCTATATAAAACCAAGCCATTATTATTAATAATAAAAAGTAAAATAAATACATTCAAAATAATGTTTTTAAATTAAATAAACTGTAAATAATTTGAAATAAAGTGCAAATGAAACTATATTTGTGCCTAGCAGAACCAGAAGAATCTTTATTTTCTTTCATATACATATTTAAAAAAAAAATACAATTTCCTTTTTATCTGCAGCTCTTAATGAGACACTTGGGCCTCTGAGACACAATCAGGTCCAGTCTGGGTGGAATGGGGGAAAGGCTCACTCTCAGAGTAGCATCCAGCGTTGCTCTGAGTCTGTTTGGGGCTTTGGGCTTAGTTGTGGCCACGATAGAGAATCCTGACTCACACAGGTACGTTGTTGTGAATGGGAGGAGTTGTTTCACAGCCCTCAGTGCAAGACATGGGTACTCCTTGGAGACAGCAATCCAGAAGGAGCCCAGGTCCAGTTTGCCCCACTGCAACTTTAAAGTGCTGTCGGTGGAAACTTCCAGAAGCTGGGATTCCAGATGTGAGGGCAAAGCAACATCATTTGCAGTGTGATACACAGAAAACGGGTCCACAATCCACATGTGTCCCTCTCTGGGATCCTCAGGAAAGTAGTCTTCAAACTTCTCTGCCAGTTGTGAGAGGTGCTGAGAGACTGAGTCACTGATGTTCACATGGGGGAAGCAGGGATTAAAGCAAAAAAAATATTTTTGACTGAAAAAATTTTTCATGCCAGTTCATATTCCTCCACCATCTATGCGCTCCTTTTCTGCCGTGCAGTCCCTTCCAAAGGTTTCAAGTAAAAAAGTTAAATGCTGTATTAGCCCTTCTGTTTTCTAATACAGCATTTAAGATGTAAGAATACTTTAACCAACACTATTTAAATACTCGAGACCAATAGCATTTTATAGGAGGAAGGTGATTTTGAGCAGTTTTATTATTGTCAGTTTGCTTTTAATTTATATGTTTTGATCTATTCAATAAAGCTGATACTTTTTGCTCGACTCAGTTTGTAATGTAGTCATACAAATAATTAACCATCTGCAAATCTTTTCAGTGCAAGTTTTATTAATAGTAGAACACATAACAAAACAAAACAAAGTGCAATTTTGCCAGCATTAAAGAAATACAAATTGTGCAAATGTGCTTGAACTATTTCTTCTGCTTTTTGGCAGTGAAACCATATGCCTCAAGCATGGCACCTGATGCCCGTTTCTGGGTTTTCTCAGGTCCACTAGCTCTGACTCCAGCAGAGGAGGAGGCTGAGGAGGAGGCTTTAGCAGGTCCACTTGCTCTGACTCCAGCAGAGGAGGAGGCTGAGGAGGAGGCTTTAGCAGGTCCACTTGCTCTGACTCCAGCAGAGGAGGAGGCTGAGGAGGAGGCTTTAGCAGGTCCACTTGCTCTGACTCCAGCAGAGGAGGAGGCTGAGGAGGAGGCTTTAGCAGGTCCACTTGCTCTGACTCCAGCAGAGGAGGAGGCTGAGGAGGAGGAGGCTTTAGGGGCAGAAAATGTGGAAGCTTTTCTTACCTTTCTAACCCTAATGGCTGAAAGGACTTTTTGGGCTTCTCTCAGTTTCCTCTCCTTATGTTTTTCAATGTGCTCCTTCTTCTGCTTCAAATGGGATTTATATATCTCAAAAGAAGAGAGGCACTTGCTCCTCATTGCAGCACTGATGTCAATATTGGAGGCCGTTTTTCCTGTCGCCTTCATGTGTGACTTAATAATTGCTAAGCCTTCATATGTCTCAATGTTCAGCCTGACTATCAGTTTCAATGATGTCATCCATAATGTTAAAGGATCCTTCTACAAGAGGGCCAGTGAACAATGAAAGAGCCTTCACCAACTTGGACAAGATGGGGAATCTCATCTCTCCTGCTGGTGTCTTCATGGCAAAGATCCCACTCCACCAGTCCACATCAATGCGTGCAGTACTCTCTTTAAAGCCTTTGGCCAGCTCTCCTAAATCTGAGTCAACCTGGTAAGCTCGCACTTCTTCATCCAGTTGACCCAGCTCCTCTGATCTCACTGCATTGGGCAAGGCTTTGGCCAAGGTGATGAATGCACCCTGGACTGTTTTGTGGACCATCAGTGCTGGTGTAAGTGCAGACAAAGAGATTATTATGTTGTTATTCAGAGGAAGGTTTTTCTGGAGAAATGTTGCTGCCTTGATGTAGCCTTCTCTGAGAGAGTTGTAGACACTCGGCACCCACTGCTTCTTCTCGACTCTGGCTTTGGTCAAGGCAAAGTAGCTGAACCAGACAACATTTTGTCAGGGTACTGCAGGCTTCTGTCCTGAACATCAACCCTCAACAAGGCCTTCATACTCAAGGGGATGGTAGCAGGCTTCATGAACTTGGACAGAAGTTCCCTGACCAGCACGACCATCTCAGAATGCAGTGCATGGACCATGGGCTTCTCAACCTGCAACCTCTTCAGGAACAACTGGAAAGTTGGAAGTACACCTGAAAAACACAATAAAACGTGATTTAAAAGTGGCTGAATATTTTGAACTATTATCTTCTGATCACAAAGTAATGTAACATTTTCTTCTTAGAATATTGTGTAATGTACATGACTTACAGTCATGGAAAAAATCAATAGACCACCCTTGTTTTTTTCCTTGTTTTCTTGTTCATTTTAATGCCTGGTAAAACTAAAAGGTACATTTGTTTGGACAAACAAAATTATAACCACAAAAAAAGCTCATAAGAGTTTTATTTAAGAGCTGATATCAAGCCATTTTCCATGGTTTTCTTGATAATAACCACTTCAGTTTTTACACCAATAGCTATGGCATTGTACTGCCAAAAACAGTTTTTGCATTCAATGTTTTCTTTTCTGTCTGTTTTAGTTACATGATACACTTTAGTGGTACCAGGCATTAAAATGAACAAGTAAACAAGGAAAAAAAACAAGGGTGGTATAATATTTTTTTCCATGACTGTATATTATTTCTTATAAGATTTGGTTTTATTTGGTCCACAAGGGGGCACCACAAACATAGTTTCGTATTTTTCTATTAGTTTTTATATTTATTTAGCTTTTCATTTTTGTTTTTAATTCAGTTTAATTTCAGAGTCTGCTTCCTCATTTAATATTTTATCAGTTTTAGTGTTAGTTTTGTTTAGGTGGTGTGTGTTTGGCAGAAGATTTAAGAAGTTCAGAATAGGTATTACTACATAAATGCAACACTTTGTGAGGGCAAAATTTGACGCATAGTCATTAAGACTCTAAGTCTCAATAAACACATGCACCAGTTCCGTCTCAGGCTTGTTTTGTTTACAAATTCTAAAACTGAAGAAATTTTCTGTATATTTTCAACAGTTTTGCAGGTACACAATAGTCAGTTTTCACTTTTTCTACAGTCTAGTTTTTTATTCTTATTTCAGTTAAATAAAATATTTCTTCACACCTAGTTTTCATTTATAATTTAGTTTTAGTTAACTATAATAACCTTGGGGTGCACATTAACAATTGTAACAAAGGTTTATTTCACAAGTTCACTAAAGAAACTAAAAGCCACTTTGCCGAATTTTATTACAGAACTTTACATATTGAAATCCTTATCAATTATGAGACTATGGTTATGTTTTGCTGTAATCTTTCATAAAGCTGAAGAGCTTTATCGTTTACTCAGATTCCATTTAAAGGTCACATCTACAACAATAAAATATTAATAGGGACAAATACAATCTCAGTACATTTCTTTCCACTTAAAGTGAACATACCTCTGTATAAATCCACCATGGCTGTGAGCTTGTCAAACTCTGAGAAAAGCACACAGATGCGTGTCTTCCGGTTCTTGTTGACCACAGTTCCGATCCTGGCAGATTTTGCCATTTCCTGTTGCAGTACACTAATCCTGGCCCTCTCATCAGATGTAACTGCATGCTTATCGAGGACGTGGTTCAGGAGCCCTCTGTATCGCACACAGGCATACACATAAGATTAAGGGAAGACAACAGAAATTGCTATACATTTTGTAAATTATTTCATGAGATTTTTCAAATTGGGCCTAGTACAGAGATTATATAAAAACAGAATGCTAATCCTGATTTACCTGTGTTTGTGTTGATCAGCTGCAGGCAGGATGCTGTAATAGTGCGCAATCAGGGGATCAAAAAGGTCACGCAATCTGTTGCACACATCCAGCATTTGCAGGAACCTGTTGCTGATGGGACGCATTAGGCTCTTCTTATTTTGCAAATGCAGCAAGGACTGGAACTCTCCAAACACTTCCCTTTGTTTGGGGAATTTTTCAATATCATAGTAGACATTGGTGCAAAATTCCTCCACATATCCCTGGAATGGACTCAACAGGGCCTTTGCAGCATTTGACACCATGTGGACGGTGTCTCCACTGATGTCCAGAAGTGACGGATTTTCCTGTCTTATTTGTGTTTCCACTCCAGACCTTTTCCCTCTCATGACATTGCAGTTATCCAACAGAATAGACACAGCCTGATCCCACTTCAAACCTCTAGACTCGAGAATATCCGTCAGTGTATTTGTGAGGGTTGTCGCATCTGCAATGTTAACCTTTCTTGAGGCCAGGTGTTGGGTCAGTACTTTACCCATATCCTCATCAAAGTATCTGACTAAAACGTTAACGATCTTGTCCATGTTTGCATTGGTTGACTCATCAGCATTTAAAGAAAACAACTTTCCTTGTAATTTGGCTGACAAATCAATCTGGTGCTGGGCAGCAATGCCATGTGTGCAGAGGTAGGAGGCATGTGCATTTGAAATGGACAATCTGGAGAGTGCCCTCGGATCTTCAGCAACCGACTTGACTAGGTCAACTAGTGGCTGAGAGATGGTGAATGACAGATCGTGCTCCGCGATGAACGCACATATGCGAACCTTCAAGTTGCACACACGGTCAGACATGAATGCGTGAACCTCGGTTGTGGTCGTTGATGCACCCGGCAGGGAGGCGGTGTGCTGCAGGGAACGAACTGCAGCTTTGTGCTTTTCTTCCGCCTGATGGCGCATAAGCACCTTTTTTCCATTACTGCCGTACTGAATACGTTTGTGGCACACAACACAAATACATGCACCTGGCAGTTTTAGCTTTTTGCACCACGAATTTACAGCCTTTCCGTCATCCCCCGTTTCAGTAAGCCAAGCCCATCTCCATTTGTTTTTTACAGTTTTGTCTATTTGTGATACGTCGGAGCCGTCCTTCATTAACAATGCATCCATGTTAGCGTGCGGAAATTTCCTGGAGTCTTCTTCGTGTTAAAGATAAATGATCAATCACAACGAGCGACCAATCATGACGTTACGTATAAGCACCTCTGTTGCGCTGCTACCACGCAGTATTAGAGCCACACTAAGATTTTTTTTTTTTTTTTTTTTTTTAAATGTCGAAAATAAAGTCATATTATTACAAGAATAAATTCATAATGTTATGAGAATAAACTCGTAATATTATAGTATTTAATGGTAACGTTAATAAGCAGCGAATACACTTACCGAAGAAGCTGCTCTTAGATGACGTTATCCATATATCCACATATTACATATTCGTTACCGTATTTTGACGACCATACGGCGCGCCATGTGGAAAGGCGCGCCCTCATTTTGTGTCATATCTGTATATAAAACACAACCGCACCGCCGAAAAGGCGCCGTCTACACACGGAGCGCCGCCTTATAACAACACACACACACACAAACGCGCACCGCACAACACACACACACACACACACACACACACACACACACACACACACACACACACACACACACACACACACACACACACACACACACACACACACACACACACACACACACACACACACACACACACACACACACACACACACACACACACACACACACACACACACACACACACACACACACACACACACACACACACACGCATACAGTGCGTATTTAAAAATAGAGTGAGCAAAACTTAGTTTGATTTTACTTTATTTAAGTTATTACATTAATTAGTTGGCAGGACTCAGCGTGTCGGGCTTCATCCAGCCTGATCAGGCTGAGACCGGGTGAACTGATCAGCGCAGCGACGGGCACGCTCCCCCCGGGAGCCGCATCTTCTTCTCGGTAGTCTCCCCGTCCGCTCCAGGTGTCCCGCCACGGATCTGCCGCCGGGCAATCACGGTTGATTCACGCGCCCCCCCTTCCCCCTTAACTTCTCATGGTGGCCTCAATTACGACCGCCTTAAACCAGATATGGTTCAGTGTTACCAACGCAGAGTCTACGCGCAGTCTCTGACAAGTTGCAAGCCGGGTCTTCCCTGACGGGAGGGGGTGAACCCGCCCTCCTCCGTTTCTGATTGGCTAATACCAAAGCTCTGGCTCGCTTTATTGGTTAACAACAGCGTCAGTTTAATGCCTAACTGCACCACAACAAAACGCACTTGCAAATGTTTTTTTTTTTTTCTTTTTTTCTCCTCCTCATTTTCCAATTGACGGAAATCCGTCTAGAGACGGAGAACTTTAATCCCTGGGGAAGTCTTTTAAAATGCCCGACAAAAGTGGAAACATGTCCATTCTCTTTTCCTGGGCCATCTTGGTCCACAAAGCAAGTTTCCTCTTGAACGCTTGAACTTTGTCTGCAACAACAAATATGTTCTTCCTTGAAGGGAGATGTTCAGCTGGTTCAGTAGTGAAAAAATGTCACTGAGGTAGGCAAGTTTTGCTGTGAACTTTTTTGTTTGCAAAGTGATGTGCAAGATGATATTTTTTCTCAGTGAGAAATGAGAAGACCTCATTCCTCAGTTCAAACAGCCGGTTGAGGACCAGTCCTCTTGAGAGCCATCTCACTTCACTGTGATAGAGCAGCTGGATGTGATCTGCTTCCATGTCCTCACAAAGTTTAGCAAAACATCTGGAGTTCACAGCATTGTTTTTAATGAAGTTGATGGTTTTCACACTTACGTCCATCACCTCGTGGAACTCTGACATCTTTTTTGCTGCGAGGCTTTCACGGTGGAGAAAACAGTGTGTCCATTTAGCTTCTGGTGCACGATCCAGAATCTGTCTGATGACGCCGTGATGCTTGCCAGTCATTGATGCTGCACCGTCACTGCACACCCCGACACAGTTCTGCCAGTCCATGCCATTCTCACTGAAGAAGTTATCCATGCAGCGGAAACATTCCTGAGCCGTAGTCCGTGTTGGTAGCTCTCGACAAAACAGTATGTCTTCGTGCAAACTACTGTCCCAGCGATAGCGAACAAAAACCAGCAGCAGTGCAGCATTCGTGACATCAGTGGACTCGTCAAGTTGCAAAGAAAAAAATGGGCTACTTTGTACTCTTTCAATGAGTTGTTGCTGTATGTCTGAGGCCATGTCCACGATACAGTGACTCACAGTGTCGTTTGAGAGTGAGATGGTCAGCAACTTTTTTGTAGCGGCCTCTCCGATCATCTCACGGCACATATCAACAGCAGTGCTTGATGAAGTCCGGATTGTACTTGCGCATTAATTTACTTTTGGTGGGGTTGTCGTCTTCATTTTTCCGTTTTAGGTATTTCTCCATCGTGTTGGCGTATGTTGCACTGAAAAATAAAGGATAAATGATCAGGCCAGTGATACAGTGTTTCCTCAAACCAGAGCTTTTAGTTATCTTTTTAAAATCACATTTTACATCACACTTCTGTGCAAACTGTTAAGTTTAACCCATATTTTAAATCATATCTGTAAACTGCACACTTCAGTTACTTTAGGTTTAACCTGCAGTACACAAATGGTAAAATACATTCAAACCAAAATCTTAATAAAGCTACAAAATAATATAGCCTACAAGCAACAAACAATTTCTTATTAGCTCATTACCTTCAATAAGTCTTGTGAAAATTAACTTTATCTCAGGGAAATTCACCTTTTTAATACAAAAACTGCTACATACATAGTAACTAAACAATTAACATGAACAAATATGGTCTTTGCCTTAACGAAATGTAATAAAATACATTCACTCATGCACAACGCATGTCAGTATTGAGTAATTCCACAAGATGGCGGCAAACGCACGTGCTTACGCTTGAACACAAAGACAATATACTTTTTAACTTAAAACATCACAAAAATATTCTCCTCAAAGCTAAAACATATTAAGAAATCATTGAGTACCGTTCCACAGTTAAACTCATTTAACACATACCTGGAAAATAAAGGATCACGCCGCACTCGCTCTCCCCCGTTGCTGGGCGCAGACCAAGTCGGCTTGGTCCTTGATACTGGCAGATCCAAGCCGACTCTGAGCGCAGACCAAGTAAACAATCCCTTATCCTGGCGGATTTAAACCTATTTTGTGCAAAATAAAGGATCTTCTCCGTAAATACAGGCCTTAGTAGTACACGTGCAGCTAGATGAGTGTCCGAGGTAAATGGAACGTGCCGCGGCATTATTCTCCTCTTTAAAGAGCTCCCCCGCTTCTTCCTCTTGGTTCCCTCCTCCACCGGCTGGCAGCCAAACGTACAAAACAGAATTTTTTCCGCGGCCCACTAGAGGGCGCTCGCGGCCCAAGTGTGGGCCATACCAGTGCGGCCCTATGGTTAAGAATCACTGCTGTAGCCCATCCCAGCCTTGTGCAGGTCTACAATTCTATCCCTGATGTCCTTACACAGCTCTCTGGTCTTGGCCATTGTGGAGAGGTTGGAGTTTGTTTGATTGAGTGTGTGGACAGGTGTCTTTTATACAGGTAACGAGTTCAAACAGGTGCAGTTAATACAGGTAATGAGTGGAGAACAGGAGGGCTTCTTAAAGAAGAACAGGTCTGTGAGAGCCAGAAGTCTTACTGGTTAACAGGTGATCAAATACTTATGTCATGCAATAAAATGCAAATTAATTACTTAAAAATCATACAATGTGATTTTCTTTTTAGATTCTGTCACTCACAGTTGAAGAGTACCTATGATCAAAATTACAGACTTCTACATGCTTTGCAAGTGGGAAAACCTGCAAAATCGGCAGTGTATCAAATACTTGTTCTCCCCACTGTGTATATATGTGTATATATATATATATATATATATATATATATATATATAATTGGTGTTTTTGTTAAAGACAAGAATTTTGACTTTGTCCTTAATACTTTGGTGTTATTGGGAAAGTTCTTCATTCACAAATGTAGATTTTTTTTAAGACCAAACCATGAGCTAGCTAGCTGAGTAAGTCCTTGAGTCTTGTTAAAGAAAAGAAAGCCCTTAAACTTTCTTTACTTGAAAGATGATTTAATATGAGATGACCCTTGAGTTATTTTTTATTTTTATTTTATGTTGTACAATAATTAGACTCTCAGTGTATATTTTGTAATACTGATGTTGCTCAACCCAAGGCAAAAGTTTGTAATTCTGATGTGCCTTGTTAAATGTTAAATTGTTTGTATCTATGTTTCAATAAAAAAATAAAAAAAACATATTGTGGTGTAAAACTAAGTTAAGGATTAAAGTGAAGATTGTGTATGAATTATTAGGAAACATCAAGATGAGAATATGTTTTCAGATAGAAAGTTTGGGCAAGTTAACCTGCATGGGGACCTTTCTCCAGCAGAGAGCAGCAGAATCTGGGCAAAGGAAACGGCGCCAGCGACCTCCGTCGTCACTTGTGTCCAGCTGGTATCAGACCGGGAACAGCGCCACTCGCGGCCACAGCCAGAACTGCAGGTCGCGTACGCGTTCACTGTCTTTTTGAGAACGTGCACGTCCACGCGCCAAATGAACGCAGGATACGCGTGACGACAACGACGCGTACGCGTTCTGAACTGCAAGTAGAACTGAGCCCTAACTGATGACGGTTGGATTCTTCCTGATGTTGGTCCTCAAAGGCCTTCAAGAAAGCAGCTCAGCGTGAAGTCAAGACACTAAACTGTGGTGTTTGTTTCAAGATAACGGAGCCTGGAAGCAGGTTTACCTTCCTCTTCCTCAGCTTGGAGTCGTTGAGCTCCTCCTTGACGGTAATCTCCTGCTTGGGCGGCAGAAGTTCCAGCTCCCTCTCCTTGGCTTCTCTCAGCAGCTGCTCGGCGGTGATCTGCACCTCGGCAGGAGCTTCGTTCTTCACCTGAAACACCACAAACACCCTGAAATATCTCTGCAGGAGCTTCGTTCTTCATCTGAAACACCACAAACACCCTGAAATATCTCTGCAGGAGCTTTGTTCTTCACCTGAAACACCACAAACACCCTGAAATATCTCTGCAGGAGCTTTGTTCTTCACTTTTTTTTCACTTCGCTCTTTGGTCTTGACACCAAGTTTACCGACGACTGATATGTTTTCTATGCTGTTGACTGCACATTAGTGCCCCCCCCACCAACTTTGAAACATGTTTTCTCCAGATTTCAGGCAGAAGAACCCGGATGTGATCAAAGTTCTGCTGAAACAAAAACTAACCAAACTAAACTAAACTCTGCCAGAAGTCTGGATTAGGGTCGCCACCCGTCCCGTAAAATACGGAATTGTCCTTTATTTGAGAGAAAAAATGTTGCGTCCCGTATTGAACTAATACGGGACGCGATTTGTCCCGTATTTTCATTAACGCCCCGTCTGTCACACACACATCAACACTAAATTTAACAATAATCAACAAAATAAAACACAAGAAACATTAAGGCCAGCAAAATCTTTGTGGCGGGACAACAGGACCTGCTGCGTCTGTGCCAGATCTTTATATATTATTATTATTATTATTATATGTGTGTGTGCCAGACAGCGGGGAGGACTCGGGCTTCACCTCCAGGTCGGGGTTGGGAATTAAAAGTTGCGTTCCGTATTGAACCAATACGGACATTTATTATGCTCTTATTTATTGATGTCATAATATACAGATGAAGGTTGGAACATTTGAATATATTACAAAACGTCATTCGTAGTAAATTTAACTAAAGGTGAAACAAATATATTATTTCCAACTACATTCAAAGTGAGATAATTCAAGCCTTTATTTGTTATCATTTTGGTGATTATGGCTCAAAGTTTATGAAAACCCCAAATAAAAAATAAATTAGAGAATAATTTATGAAATCAATAAACAATTCCATCATCAGAATTATAACAAATAAAGGTTTAACATATCTTGCTTTGCATGTAATAAGACTAGGTAATATATTAAGTTTCACCTTTTAAGTTGAATTATTGAAATAAATTAACTTTTACACCATATTCTAGTTGAATTATTGAAATAAATTAACTTTTACACCATATTCTAGTTGAATTACTGAAATAAATTAAGTTTTACACCATATTCTAGTTGAATTATTGAAATAAATTAACTTTTACACCATATTCTTCACCTGTATATTCTACATCTGGGCTGATGTGGACATACATACATACATACATACATACATACATACATACATACATACATACATACATACATACATACATACATACATACATACATACATACATACATACATACATACATACATACATACATACATACATACATAGGAGGATATTTCAGTTACTATATGGTTTTTCTGTCTCTACAGTCATGAAAGTTCAACGCTATTAAAGCACTTTAAACTTTAAATCAAAGCATTTAGTTTTTTCATATAAAATAAACACATTTTTATGCAGTTTAGAAGTTTTGGGGCTTTTTTTTTGCTCCTGCGCTGCTGAAATCAGGGCGTCCCTTATTTGTATTTGTGAAAGGTGGAAACCCTAGTGTGGATTAAACTAATTAAACTGAATTAATCCATCAATAAGAACTGATTCCACTAATTCATATGAATGTGAGCCCGACACCAGCCCCAGTTTGACACAGAAACAGTTGAAAACGCTAAGACTTCATGACTAAAACCCGTGCCCTGTCCAAACCCTGCTTAGCTTAGCTTAGCTTAGCTTAGCTTAGCTTCCCTAAGCTCCGGGTTTCGTACCTTCGCCACCTCGGGGATCCGCTGCTTCCCTGCCGCGGTGGACGCCATGATCCTCGGTGTGTCGGGGGTTCGAGCCCCGGAATATCAAACCTGAGCGGGTCAAACAGCAGCTTTTAACGATACATGGTGGTCTTTATATCTATATCTTTATATATTTATATCTATGTATCGCAGCAGCTCCACGGGGCGTCCTAGTTTATATGTCTATGGTTTGTAGAGCAACATTTGCTAATAAAGTTTTTTAAATAAAGGCTCCATAACCCGGAAGTGCTGCCGCCATGATTTCCAACGGAGTCCTATGGAAGCGTCTCCTCTGTTTTATCCACTGCTCTGGTTCAGACCAGAGAAACTCCCGTTACACTGAAGATTGGAACATTTTGGAAGAATGCAAACGGACCAGGACCAGGACCAGGTAAGTTTTTGTTTGAAACCTTTAAAGTTTATTTAGTGAGTCTAACAATGTTGCAAGTGTTGAGCTGCAGCCACGTGTTGAACATGGTAAAGGTGTAACTTCAACTCTGAGGTCTAACATCAAATGTAAGACCACATTGTCTTCCAGTTGACCACATGGCCCGAAACAAAGAAACCGAGACAATGACCCGTCTGGTTTCAAACAGAGCACCAGCATCACTCATACGTAGTTTTTGAAAATTTAATCTACACTTATTTTTATGCCATCTTCTTCCTTCAGGATTATTTTGTAACCCAAACCATATTCATCACCAAGAGATAGAGAACTTTTATTTATTTTTTATTTTTATTTTGTACATGTAAAAAACAACAATTAAAGAGAAAATAAGATAACAAAACAAAGAATTTCATACTTTAACACTTACTATCTTAATTTACATGTGCAAAAAGCAGTAGGAAGAAGTGTTACATATTTAATTCTATACCCCCATTCACTAATCATTTATTAACATGTATTTATGATAACTAACTATACTATAATTATACTCACACACTTACCTATACATACATACATACATACACACAGTTGAGTATTTCTATATATTTGTACACACACGCCCATATAAATATTTATATATATATACCTATTTACACCATACTATCTCTATATTAACTCCATCTGCTCTATATCTACCGGTATGTATGTATGTATGTACATTTTATATATATATATATATATATATATATATATATATATATATATATATATATATATATATATATATATATATATATATATAT